>NW_006760387.1:4298343-4340880 GCF_000271605.1 Fomitiporia mediterranea MF3/22
TATTTCTTAAGGCAAGAAATTGTGAAATGCCCCATGTGAGGATGTACTCTATAGCATTGTATACAACTGAAAATAAATTCCACAGGAATAATATAACTTATAATAGGTTAGATTAGCTATATAAGTGGTGTAGAACAATAAAAAATATACTAGAAATATAGCAAATATTACAAACCCAAATTAGATTTTGAAATTAGCGTATAAGCCGTATAATAAGCCGTACGGCGTATACAGCAAATTTTTCACTTTAAAATATGGATACGCAAATAGAAATACGTGCGTATATTTGGGACTTCTAGACTACATACGATCCGGTGCGTATGCGTATAATACGCAACGCTGCGGATCCCTAGTACATAGCAGTATGCAAACACCTGCGTCAATTACAGCATCATTAGATGACGTCATCCAAGTCCATCGTCTGCTTCCGATTGATCATTGAACCTTCTTCTACTGTGCTGCAATGTCATCCTCTATCCTCATCGCTTCAAGCTCAGTGCATGGGAAGCAACCTCAATGAGCAGATTCCTTACACTAGCAGGTATTCCGACGCTCCGCCAACTCTACGCCAGCGGGTCAATCGTGCCGAAAACAACCTCAAATGCAAACCTAAGGTTCCCCGTTGTGGAGACGTATCTCGATCGAATTTCACTCATGTCAGTACAAACCTTGTTACTAGAAATATATTTGGGGACTGATCGAAACTATCATGCTGTATAATCGTTATTTTGCGTACACGTCTTACTGTACTGTGGCTACTAAAGACAGGGAGACATTACAACGCTTGAAGTAGATGTCATTGTGAATGCAGCAAATAAAAGTTTGTTGGGTGGAGGTGGAGGTGAGAGCAAACTGTTTCTGGAGTTGTATAACGTGTGACGTGGACTGATTGTTTTTGGTGGATGTTCCTGTGTTCGAGAAGTTGATGGCGCAATTCATCGTGCAGCGGGACGTCAACTTCTGGAAGAATGTACGCCGCTGTTATTCTTTTACAGGATTTAGTGGCCTCAGCTTAGTACGTGGCGTATTTAAAGGTAGATTATTAGGTGGTTGTGATACTGGCGACGCAAAGATAACAAAGGGCTATAACCTTCCTGCGTACGCGACTTTTTTCTGTTTTCCTTTTAATGGGACCCAGAGACGGGATGCTGAGTTTTCGTAAATCCGATGGTGCAGAAAACACGTCATTCATACAGTTGGGCCTGTTTACGCAATGAGTAAAGCTGAAACGAAGGCAGTTCAGTTGGCTCCATGCTATAGGCGGAGTCTTTCACTAGCAGTTGAAAATGCACTGAAGAGCATCGTATGTTTCTTTTACGTCTCTGCGAGTATCTTTGTTACTGATCATGGGACATTCAGGCATTCCCGTCGATATCAACGGGTATTTACGGCTATCCGATTGAAGATGCAACTAAAATCGCACTTGAAGAGACGCGTCGCTTTCTCGACACTGATAGCGGTAAAAATGTTCGTAGTCACCTTCATACCCTACGTTGAATTTGATGTTAAGGAAAGATGCAGCTCGAGCGTGTCGTATTCACAGTGTTCAGTGATGAGGACAAGGACGTCTACGAGTGAGCAGTGTCTTTTCCTGGCAAATTTCGAACAATTACGTTAAGCATCGAAATTTTACATTTGCGCTCACCAGGAAACTCATTCCGGATTATTTCCCCGCATACCCGCCCGGCGCGGAGCAGCCGTAAATGCGTAACGTGGAGATTTCGAATCCGGCGTCGAAGCTCGGCATAAGCTACAAAGTTGTAGTCTTTTTCGAACGCTTCGAAATTCGCGGTGTGTCGAAGCAGAAGTTTCGTGATGTGCTAAAAGCTACTTGTTTGTGTATAATAGCTTGCAAACTTGTATGAATGCTTTTCCTCGCTTCGTCCAGTCTGTGCAGCTCGATTCGAGGTTACATAAGCACTTCCCGGCCCGCTTCTCGTCTTCGTTTCGTCGTACGATTATTGAGTTAGCCTGCTGACCTACTCGACGCAATTCAAATTTCGCCCGGATTTCTCGACTCGGGTGCTCTGCGTGTAGAAACGGTCACTGCATCAAAGAAAGAATGTAGTAAAGATTCACCGTGCTTGATCCGGGGCTCGATTCGGGCTTCGGACACACACGAGCGAGAGCGCCGGGAGATATAAAGTGGACTTAGATGTAGTGAACCGGGTGCTCAACGATACGTTTTTCAAGGATCGGGGAAGTTCAAGCTCTACGAGCGCAGACTAGGAAGATGGGTCTTGTATTCAACGTTTTTGCTGCATCTTTCATAGCCATTGGTGAGTTCTCAAAACCTGTCAAATGGTCTTCATGTTCAGATACTTACTAACTCTGGTTGAAGGGTCATTTCTCTTTGGGTACGACATCCGAGTGTTATCCGTGGACTGACTACTGTTCTTACAATGTTGCGATGGAATAGCTATGACAGCGGAATCATTGCCTCGGTCATCACGATGAGCCATTTCAAGAATTTCTTCCACAACCCGGCTAGTCCGATGATTGGCGCAGTTGTATCTACTTTCACTGGTATACTTCGCCTTACGCATTAGAGGGAAATACTGACTGATGGTGGAACTAGGTGGATGCTTCTTTGGTGCTGCAGCTTCGGGTTGGTGGAACGATCGGTTCGGGAGGAAACGGACGATTCAGGTATATTAATATCTTGATTTGCGCAAATGTGCAAAAACTAAGGCATATTCGTAGATAGGTTGTATTTGGGCTCTTTGGGGATGCGCGATGCAGGGTGGTGCAAATAATGTCGCGACGCTGCTTATTGGACGTATTGTTGCAGGTGTCGCTATTGGTTGCTTGTCGATGACAGTTCCACTTTACAATGTTCGTCTTTCGTTCGTGGATGTTGGAACTCTGATCCTATGGATCTTTAGACCGAAATAGCGCCTCCGAAAATTCGTGGATTCATTGTTGGTCTTGCACAACAGATGATTGGCATTGGATTCGTTGTTGCTAATTGGGTGAGTCAGGATGAAAGTTATGGAATTTTACATTTTGTCTGATTCGAGTCTTTCCAGGTTGGATATGGTTCTCAGTTTATCGACTCAAATACCTCTTGGAGGCTGCCGTTATCTTTGCAGGTAACTCACCTCGCTATATGCGTTAGTCTTCTCTAATATAGGAAATTATCTAGCTCATCCCGGCCTTCCTACTCCTCGTCGGAGTGAACTTCTTGCCATACAGCCCTGTCTGTACCTTTTCTTTGAAATTTCCTCTCTTGTCACTGATCCTCTCTCTGCTATACAGCGCTGGCTTCTTGAGAAGAATCGTGATGACGAAGCACGTCTCGTCGTCTACAGGCTCTACGGTGTTAATAACGAAGAAGAGAAAGCAAGGGCGGATGAAGAGTTTGCCGTCATGCACGATGCGATTAAGGCAGAGATGATGGTGCGCAGTCGGAATATACGGGATTTGTGGGTGACGCCAGCGATGGTGAAGCGTACACTCGCTGCATGTGGAGTTCAGATCTTTGGGCAGTTCACAGGGATAAACGGTATGTGATCTCAGATCCGTGGATTTATTAAGCTGTTACACTGACACACGTCTATGCGATAGTCATCAACTATTATGGACCTATCATGTATGAAACGCTTGGACTCAGCCCAGGAAAGACCTTGCTTGTGCAGGGGATCTACGGAGCTGTTGGGCCTATAACGAACTTCTTGTACGTTTCCTCACAGGATCACACATCTAACGCCTTATTAACGTTCTCCTCAGCTTCATTACTTTATTCCTCGACCGAATTGGTCGTAAAAGGCCACTCCTCTTCGGTGCAGCGACTTTCGTCTGTACATTCTCTATTCTCGCTGCGATCGTATCTTCCTTCCCACCAGGGGCGACACAAAACCTCGCTGCCCAACGTGCAGGCATCGCAATGATCTTCCTCACCTCCATCGTCTTCTCCCTCTCCTTCGGTCCAATTAGCTGGGTCCTCGCGTCAGAAGTTTTCCCGACTCGTACACGCGCACTTGGTACCGCTGTGGCGACGTGCTGTAATTGGGCATTCAACGTATTATTCTCGGAGGTCTCCCCTATTGGACTTGCGCATTCGTCGTCGAAGTTCTATATCCTTTTCGTGTGCTTGAATGCGTTTAGCTTTGTTGTTATTTTTGCGTTTTTCCCGGAGACGAAAGGTGAATACCTATTCATTTCCGTATTGCATTTATTGCCGGCAAGTGGCAATGCTAATGGAAATTGATAGGGAAATCTTTGGAAGACATGGCAGAGGTATTTGGAGACCAAGTCGATCCCGAAGAAGTGCTTGCGAAACATGGAGCTACAACACTTGCCCATCGCTACGAAGTCGAAAGTCACCATGAAAAGGCAGATTATGCATAGAATTTCTGTATGTTTTCCATTCAAGTCCCTGTTGTTCGTATAACAAGACTTGCACTGGCCTCTCGTCCTTCCAATCTGTCTTCATCGTGGTTTATGTGTGTCGTGCATGGCGCCTCACATACAAGCTTGAGGGCTTGGATTTCCGTTATCGAACGCTGGGTCTTGAGAATAGTGGAGTCTTCACATGCTACAGGCATTAGAGAACTCTTGTCAGAGTTACAAAAGGGATGGTTCGAGAGTCCGTCTAACTTGAAAACGCTTGATTGCTGTAGCCTCGAATCTGAAAGCTAGTTAATATGAAAACATTAGAGCGCCCAAAGCAAGGCTGTCACGAAGTTTGTCGTTGATACGGAGAAATACGCAGCACTTCTTAAACATACAGTCTCCCCCATGAGGATAGCAAGCTAATGTGTTAGTGAATATACATCCGCTACTCTAAAGCCCGTGAGACTAGCACTGCACAGAAGTTCTTAATGTCCAGAGTTAAATTCAGAAAATTATCTGGAGAGGATGCGGTAAGCATTGGATTCTGTCAGGATTTCGACAAAAATCAAAACGAATAAAGGTGTAGAAGAAATCAGAGGTTGGTATGCAAAACATGCATTGGTTAAAGCCGGTCGTTAATCGCCCACCTCCCGGAGGAGCTAACGTGAATACGTTTAAGCCTACTCGGAGGTGTCATATGGCCCCGGCAAAGTTCATCACAGACACATGGGGAGAAGGTACAGAGAATGTAGCACTCACCTGGAATGGCACACGACACCAGTATGCAAAACATGTATGAAAGATGCAATTAGATGACGAAGGAATATATCTATTGTTTGAGACTAATCAAAAATGTCGTCCTCATCAGTGAGCTCGTCTCCGGGTTGAATGCCTTTGTGAGTCACGTATCCTGGTCGTCGAGCCCAGGTTCTACCGTCTGTGTATGGCATGACCCGCAGCGGGAAGAGTAATGATCGATATGGGCTGATGAGATTGAGAGTAGTGTTAACGATCGTTATGGGACTTCTTGAAAGCAAGAATTGTACGCACTATCCGTCTGATCCAAGGTTGAAGAAGAGTTCTAAGTTCTTAAGTTTCCTACATATGAAGGTAGTAAGTACTGATGTGAGGAAAGAACCAAGGAACTTACCCTAAATCATAGGAGTTCTCAAAAACCTTTAAGGATGTGCGGTTAGACGATCAACGAAGGATCGAAGTACACGAGTTAACTTACCTGACCCCGTTCTTTGGCTGTCTTGCGATACACGTCATGGTCGTGCGACTCTACTGACGTCTCGCCCTTACATATGCTCCAAACATGCCATGATAGCATCACTCCCACAGCGAAGCAAAGTACGAGGGACAATATGTAAATCAGCGAGAACATGATTTCCGGTGTCCAGTTTGTCCAAGTCTGGAGAATCCGATGAGTAAGGAAAGTGGATAATAACGGATGCAACAAACATATGTGAACCCCATGGCCTCCCACATTTTCTCGTAACCGAGAAATGCGAAACAAAAGGTTGACAGGACAAGATATGCCCTTCATTCAGTACCTTGTTAGCAGCAGGTAATGTGAGAAAAGTTATCTGACCGCTCACATGAATAGCACGAAGTGTCTTTCATTGTATAACCCAACGCATTGATTTATCCCTAATTCTCGTAAGACATACAAGACTATGAAATTCGAAAAGCACCTACACTAAAACAAAGATGATCAGATATTGTACAGTTGACAAAGACGTGAAACGCACTGGGCAATGATGATCATATTTTAATACGCAGTGATTGCATATCCGACAATGATGTGCTCGCTAGGACACAGCTTACCAAAGTGAGTCAAAGAGCAGAATGTATGTAATAGAGCTCACTTCTGGTCGTATTTGTCCGCAACGTTTACAGCGCGAAACATGTGCACGTGTCATATTCAGCTGCATGTCTTCCGACCAATGCACCCCTGCTGAACCATTTGTCCTGGGCGCGCCCGATTTCCTTCGTTTTGCCCAAAAGAAACTTTCACCTTCCGTGCGAGGCGGGTCATCAATAAAACCAGGTTTCACGGTACATGCAAGGTAATATTGCCCAAGAAGGTTGAATGCAATGAGCGCGTCGATTGGGACCGTGAGAAGCGGCCATCGTATGCTTGGCTGAATAGCTTCAACTGTGCGTACCGATGCCAATTTTACATCAGATATTAAACCGACATTACAATATATATAATACTCACAGAAACAAAACACGCCCAAGCACAATAGGCAGATGGCTAATGTAACGAACAGAGGGCCTGCTGCACCCGTAACTCTATCCGTCGTTCGCTCCAGACATCGAAAACATCGGAATACAGCATTTGAGCACATATCCATGCAAAGTAGTTGGTGAAAGAGGTAGTAAAGAATGCTGTGGTGAGCGCTAACGGCAAGAAGAGCTGCCGCGTCGAAACGCGTCCTCAATGTGTGTACATTGTTTGCACAGGTTTTCTCAATTGCCTTATATGGAGAAACATCAATACAGAATAATACGAGTTGCGAACGATACTACCAAAAGAGTCCATGTAAGTTGAAGTATGACATTTGTTAGAAGTAGATATGGGGAAAGATTGAAATATAGATTTATACAGAAAGGTATGAAATGCCTTGCGCAAATCCGGCGGAAAAGAATATTAGAAAAGAGAGGAAACTAAGTTGGGATAAAGAAAAGAAAGGCGTTGCTCTCGACAGAAGCGAAAAGCAAAGGAGCATGTGACTCTGGCACTTGTCTTCGATACATTCAATTCGTAGTGACCTTATGGCTTTGTCAGTCAACATATAAACGGGAAGACTAAAGTGTGTTAGTACTCACAACGTTCATAACGAACAGGCAAGCTTTGTAAGGCTATCGGGGATGTGTATGACAGCCAGTATGGCGTCAATGACTTCTTTGCATTTTTTGTCCATCGTTATTTGGCGGTAGTGTGAATTGTCGTTCGAGTCCCTTTGAGACAGGTCTTTGGAGTACTTGAAGTTCTACAAAGCCGCCTTTTGTACATTGGCGCTCAGCAGGCAAGTACTATTCTTGATTTCCTAGCCCTAGCCATGTACGCCGCCATACCCGACGACGTTCTCGGGCTTGATGTATTACCGCACTGCTTTGCAAGTGCCATGCTAGTATTTCGTCGGAAATTTCTTTCTTGAGAAACGTAACGAGAGTCGCGGAGCATAATACAAGCGCAAGAAGACTTATGACTTGGCGGCGTATTGAAAGTAGTCTGCACAAAGCATATACAACAGAAGGCGCTGAGTATCAATCAGAGCCTCGACTCTACCGTAGCGGAGGGCTGTGAAGCGGGATATCACGCAATGCTGACGGATCGATTTAGTTTAGGGTCTTCTGCACAGAAAGTAAATGCCTTATTGGCACGAGGGCGAAATGGAGAGCAGTATGCGAAGTAACTGGACATCGATCTTCCCACCGGTTGCGCAGTAGAAAGTAGCTGAGAATGTCGTAGAGCAATGAGCAATCCTCCGCATCAATCTCGGAGATTCATAGCAAGTGCGATTTATCTAATGACTGTGTTATCTTCGCGCTTAAGTTGATGCAAAGTATTACAAGTCATTAGGTGGTGAATAATGACAATGCATTTGAGTAACGAGACATTAAAGCACTTGAAGCTTCGTGCTAAGCAGCATCGTAGAAAGACCTAAGAGCAAGTCGGAGCGAGAAGTCTCCGGAGAGATCGTAAAACCAAGAGACGGACTCCCACCGCAGCGACACAATCGCACCGCCTACGAACTGTTCAGCGCGGGAAAGTCCACGGCGCCGAGATCGGATCCCAGTCTATATTGAAAATGTACGAGATCGCACCGAGTCAATGATGCCCGATTCACTAAAATCGTCAAGACGAGCAAAGCCAGGGGCTGACGAGACGGAGTCTAATACCTTTACTAGATATAGCTGCAGCGCAGTGATCGGACCGCCACAGGAGTTGATGGGGATTGATGGGGACATGCTTATACACTAATGCGAAATGAATAAAAGAACTTCCTCTTTACGTTCGGTTCGAACGCCTTAGAAGCCCCGAATTTCTCAGTACACGTTTTATTCATATCTTCCGAACCGAACCAGCTTTGTCGGTAGGCAACGGTGTCATCACAAGTGAGCTAACGTGTTTCGAAACATTTGCGGACTCCCGGAATAACGTGCAGATCGCCAGTCCTAGCGCAGCGTCGAGCGCGCGTGCTCGGTGGAGGTGGTGCATTTTGATTCATTAAATAGCAAGCAAGGGCCTAACGCTTCGTCTGGTTGGACAGCAAAAGTCGCGGAATCTGGGAGTTTAAGTAAATTAATACAAGTCACCATTTCCAGACGAGTCACCTCCGAGCGCAATGTTTGGTGGTGATTCATTTAAAGTCACGATACTTGAAGAAGACCTCAGCTAAATGTCTGGTTGGACAGCGAAAAGTCACGGCCTCTGGAAAAAATAAATTTAAAACACTTTCGGGGTCGGAGTCTAAATTGCCGGCGACAATTGGGATTTCTCTGTGCTTTTCCTACCTACGATGCTCGACAGCTTGGCTCCCGACTTTCAAGGGTTTATCTTATACTGTAGAGTCTTTGAGACGTAGAGCAGAAGACTTCTGTCCGGATGCGCGAGTCGGACTGCGTTTCATGGCTTCGTCGAGTAGATTGGCCTGAGAACTTGGTCATTCAATGCTCCTTACGGCCCGATCCGACAATTCAGTTCCAGTAAATTTAGGTTATCAGACAACCTGGACCGCACGAATCACCGATATTAAAAGTAGCAAATGCCGATGCTGGAAATGCGTGGACCTGCGCTTAATAACGTTATCTTCCGGACCTATAAAACACACACTCGGCGTGGAAATGTCCTCCCTCGAGGCTCGGACCCTTGCTCCGCACCTTTCGTCCGCCGTCTAGTGTTGCGTCACTGCAGGCCCTATAGTCTCCATGACGGTAGATGAGAAACTGAAAGATGTGGAGAAAATAGCAGTCGGCGACTCAGCGGCAAATAAGTCGCGTGCCGAGGACTTTCGACTACAACAACAGCTCGACATTGGAACAGTCGAAAACGCTGTCTTCAGACAAAAGTGGTGGCAACTATGGTAACCCTTTTGCCTTGCATCTGTTACATCTACTCGACTTGCTTATACCGTTGCTTTAAGGCGCCCTCGAGATCCACCTCCGCCCCCTCGAAAGAATTTAGAAGACGCTCCGGTAATTATCCTATGAATGATTTGTGGACGGAGTCTTACTATATGCTGGACCCAGATAATACCAATCGCCCATGCATCTATTCTCTCCAAGCTCACATACTCCTGGATCACGGAACTTATGGTCTGTTCTATTCCGTTCATGGAGAACGATTGACTTATCGCGGAACACAGGTACTCGGTTACCAAAGGTCGCTACAGGTTCCAGACCTTTGGAAAATGGATCCCTCTCGTGAATCGGGAGTACTTTCGTCCAAGCTGGATGAGGCCTGGGCCCGGCGTGTGGAGGCTGCTGACGACTGGAATTGGCGCCTTGCAAATGGTGAGGCCCAGGCAAACGTAGTGAAACGCGTCGGTTGGAGCATTCGAGCATGTTTCCCAAGTTCCAGCGTACCTGGCGAGTCATACGCTGAGAGACGTGATGGCCTGGAACGTGAGTGGCGTGACAAATCTGGTATTGCTGAACCTAGCTTAGCGTGGGCCCTTAACGATACGTTCGGGTGGCATTTCTGGGCTGGTGGCCTCTTCAAGGCGGGTCTCTCCCAGCGAAATGCTATCTGAGAAAATAACTTAATATATTCGCCTTGATTTTAGGTCGTGGGCGATACCTCACAGCTTATGAGTCCTCTCCTCGTAAAGGTATGTCCCTTTAGATTGTCCTGGCGTGTAGGGGGAGTAACGTGCTGCTTGACTTCAGACAATCATCAATTTCACTAAGGAGGGAAAACATACCGGCGCACAAATCGGACGTGGAGTGGCAATGGCAATCGGCCTGTTTTTGCTCACCATATCTTCTAGCATTTGTCAACACCAAGTTCGTCTATTAGACCTTGCGGCATCATAAGTTGTTATTTTCATTAATTGATTGATGGTTTATTAGTTCTTCTGGCGCTCAATGTCAACCGGTGTTCTCGCAAGGGCGGCCTTGATTAGTTCAATTTATAGGCGCGGTGTCGCACTCACTCCGAAAGCTCGAACCAAGCTGAACAACGCAGCGCTGGTGAATCATATTTCCACGGATGTCAGCCGTATTGATGCTTGTTCCCAGTGGTTTGTGAGTACTCTTTCATTTCATCTTGAACAATACAAAAAGCTGACGGTTTCCAAAGCATGCTGGTTTGTTTCGGTTGTCATACTAAAGAGTTACCTTGTCTAACTGATTGTTTTTTGTCAGCATGGACTGCACCAATACAGGTCATCGTTTGTCTCATAATTCTACTCGTGCAGGCATGCTCAGTCCGTTACATAAATGCAAGACACGGGACTAAATTTTTCTTGCTATAGCTCGGCCCCTCCGCTCTTGCCGGATTTTCGCTCTTTGTGGTCATGGTTCCTATACAGGAGCGTCTTATGACGTTCCAGCATACGCGTAGAGAGAAGGCGAATAAATGGACGGATGGACGTGCAAACCTCATCCTGGAAGTCCTTGGTGGGATGCGTATCGTAAAATACTTCTCATACGAGACACCGTTCTTAAAGAGTCAGTACGATATTCCATTCGATAATCATCCATCCTAAAGCCTTCTTCTAGGGATCTTTGATATACGTACCAAGGAACTGGATAAAATTCGAATGATCCACGTCTCTCGGGCTGCAAAGTTAGTTTGGTGCTTGTTTATTGTTGTTATTAGAACAATTCACGACCTTTTTCTAATAGTATCGCTTTGGCGTTCTCTCTCCCGGTTCTCGCAGCGACACTTGCATTCGTCACGTACACAAAGACTACTTCATCCTTCGATGTCGCCATTATCTTCTCATCCCTTTCTTTGTTCCAACTCCTTCGACAACCCCTCATGTTCCTCCCTCGCGCGTTATCTGCAATTGCTGATGCGCGGAGTGCTCTGACGCGTCTGGAGAAGGTCTTTCACGCAGAGCTCCGCGATACCATTGCTCTCGATATTGATCTATCCCTAGATGTTGCGCTGAGAGTGGATAATGCAACCTTCGAGTGGGAGGAGAGTGCACCACAAGAGTCAATTGGCACATCTGGAACCGGGAAGGACAAACACAAAGATAAACGAGAGAAAGAATTGAAAGACAAGCTTAATGCAATCGAAGATGAAAAGAAGACGGACGCGGTGCCGTTCAGAGTGCGCGACGTGAACCTAGTCGTACCGAGGGGCCAGCTTGTCGCCATCGTTGGGCCCGTTGGGAGCGGAAAGGTAGTAGCTGTTGAAAATTCTGGCTCGATTGTTGCTAACGGAAGTTTAGTCCAGCCTTCTCCAAGGTCTCATCGGAGAGATGAGAAAAGTTGAAGGTAGCGTCAAGTTTGGCGGACAAGTTGGATATTGTTCGCAAACGGCTTGGATTCAGAACGCGACTCTGGTAAGCAAACTGTGCCCTGTCTCCCTCATCACAATAGCTGACATCAAGTTAGCGTGAAAACATACTTTTCGGCCAGGACTTCGATCCTGACAAATATTGGGACGTTATTGAGCGTTCATCACTTCTACCAGACCTGGAAGTGCTTCCTGATGGCGATCTGACAGAGGTAGTTTGTGTTATCTATCCTATCTATTTTCGACTAAACGCTGCGTAGATCGGAGAGAAAGGTATCAATCTGAGTGGTGGACAAAAGCAACGCGTTAACATTGCCCGAGCTCTGTATTACGATGCGGATGTTGTCATCCTGGATGATCCGCTTTCCGCCGGTAATGCCACTCTTAATCCTAGTCTGTCCGATAAATTTACTTAACTTGCGGTTAGTTGATGCACATGTCGGAAAAGCGCTTTTCACAGATGCCATTCTCGGGGCGTTACGATCGCGCGGTAAAACAGTTATTCTTGTCACCCATGCACTTCACTTCCTCTCGCAGTGTGACTACATTTACACGATGTCAGCTGGAAAAATTGGCGAGCACGGCACATACGGAGATTTGCTATCCAGAGGAGGCGAGTTCGCACGTCTGGCCCGAGAGTACGGTGGCGAGCAGGAACGCGAAGAAGACGAGGCGACGGATGAGGATGCACCTACCAAAAGCACTAAGACAATAGGCATGGAACCTGTGAATAAAGAGAAGCTGAAGGCAAAACTAGATCTTAGCAAAGTGGCGGGGAAAGGCACTCTCGAGGGCCGGCTTATGGTGAAGGAGAAGCGTACGACTGGTGCTGTTCCTTGGCACGGTACGTATTGTGAGCCTTCTTAAGTTGCGAGTTGCTCACCAGCATTTTCCCAGTGTACATGACATACATCAAAGCTGGGAAAGGATACATCACCCTTCCTTTGATACTATTATGTATAGTCCTCATGCAGACTAGTTCGGTACTGAATTCCTACGCCCTGGTGTGGTGGGAGAATAAGTAGGTCATGTTAAAACAAACTGACGTCCTGTTTATCTCACCCGTGCGAAACTAGTGCATTCAACCGGCCATTTTCGTTTTATCAACTTCTATATGCGATGTTGGGCATTGCACAATCGCTGTTTACGTTCTTCCTGTAGGTCCTGATTGTGTAAGCGCTACCGTTCCGGAAATAACTTGTACACAATAGGGGATCATCGATGGATGTTCTTTCCGATTTCGCATCAAGAAATTTGCACCACGATTCACTGCGCAATGTCTTCTACGCGCCCATGTCATTTTTTGATACCACGGTGCGTTATCTTCTTAATAACGGTGTACCAGCCCTCAACGTCGGCTTTAGCCACTCGGACGCATTTTGAGCGTCTTCGGGAAGGATATCGATAGTGAGTCCTATGGTCTCTTGTGGGGGAAACGCGGAATCGTGCTGAAGTTAGATCATAGCCATTGATAATCAACTAGCTCGTACGTGTTTTCTCTCAACGTCACATTCCCACAATAATAACGAGTTCTCGGATAGTGTCGATGAAGATGTGTACGTACCGTTTTCCTTATAACGAGCCTACTAGTGTAACTCACAACTTGCAGTCACCCTCGTTATAGGAATGATGTTTGGTGCTATCATCATCATCACGATATTGGAACATTACTTCAGTGAGTCTGCAAAATCATTTAATGATGCTATTTATAACATTTTGGGACAGTCATCGTTGTTTTCTTCATAGGTTTCGGGTATAGCTACTTCGCCTCATTTTACCGTGCAAGCGCGAGAGAAATGAAGCGTTTAGGTGCGTGGGCTGTATGGATCGTTACTTCTGAGTAACCAACTGGATTTAGATGCTCTCTTGAGATCACTTCTATACTCACATTTCTCGGAATCCTTGACTGGATTACCGACTATCAGGAGTTACGGAGAAACAGAGCGTTTCCTGAAGGACAATCGATACTACGTCGACCTTGAGGATAGAGCGTTGTTCCTTACTATCACGAATCAACGGTACAGCTTCTGATTCCTTCGCTTTGCAGACATAACTAACTTATCACAGGTGGATGGCCATCCGACTTGATTTCATGGGTGGATTCATGGTCTTCATTGTGCGCAACCTTCGTCGACATTAATATTTTGATCCCGTGTTAACTATCCTCTAGGTTGCCATCTTCGCAGTCGTCAGTGTGTCAGGAATAAGCCCTGCTCAAGTTGGCTTAGTCCTAACTTACATTAGTGCGTCTTCAAGTATCCTACCTCAAGAGCGACTACTAACGACACTTCAGCCCAGTTAAGTCAGATGTGTAGTGCGGTCACTCGACAATATGCCGAAGTCGAGGTGAGTAAGATTTTGTTCGGTATATTCTGATACTGAATCGGGTGTGGTTGAATAGAACTACATGAACTCTGTTGAACGAGGTCAGTCTTCAGAAAATCAAATCTATCAGACAAATAATCAACGCAAATCCGTAGTCGTTCACTACAGTCGAGGGGACCTGATTGTACAAGAGCCGCCACACGAGATCGAGGATCAGAAGCCTGATCCTTCTTGGCCGCAGCGTGGTGAAATAACGTTCAATAAAGTCACAATGAGCTACAGACCAGGACTTCCCAACGTTTTGAAGGGGATCTCTCTCCATGTCAAAGGTGGAGAAAAAATCGGCATTGTAGGACGGTAAGTCAAATGGAAGTGGTATTTTTGTGTATTTGGCTAATATTAAACAGGACCGGAGCCGGAAAAAGTTCACTTATGTTATCCCTTTTCCGGATCGTCGAGCTGAATTCTGGCAAGGTTACGATTGACGGGTGAGCAATAGTGGCCGTTGAAATTGTATAACAACTCATGGCACTTCCAGCATCGATATCTCACAGATAGGCCTGAAAGATCTTCGGACAAAGATTTCCATTATTCCTCAGGACGTAAGTCCGGCATGCTTTTCGTGTTCCAGGCCGGCTCATAAAGTCATTCTAGCCACTCTTGTTTTCCGGAACAATCCGTTCTAACCTTGATCCCTTCGGTCTCTACGACGACGCACGCCTATGGGATGCGCTGCGACGAGCGTACCTGATAGGCAACGTCGAGGAACCAGGTACAGCGAAGGTTTCGCAGGAGATTAGGAAAGGTGACTATGACGGACGAGGCTCAACCAGTATTGTGGAGGAAGAAGCAGGCCCCCCTGTGTCAACGCTTGTCTCGGGTACAGCAACACCAGTGAACCGGTACACGCTCGACACGCTCATCGAGAGCGAGGGGTCCAATTTAAGTGTGGGCGAAAGGTCGTTGCTCAGTCTCGCGAGGGCCCTGGTGAAGGACTCTAAGGTGGTCGTACTAGACGAAGCTACGTGAGTGTGATTTTATTACCGATCGCCTCACTAAGAGGGAAGAGTGACCTTTTATTCCAGCGCATCTGTTGACTTAGAGACGGACAGTAAGATTCAATATACGATCCAGACGGAGTTTCGCGACAGGACGCTGCTGTGCATTGCTCGTATGTCTTCCCCTGCTTTCTTCTAGTATCCACCGTTCACCATTTCACAGATCGGCTTCGTACTATCCTTTCTTACGACCGCATATTGGTTCTGGATGCAGGCGAAGTCGCTGTGAGTTTTAGCTATTCTTGTTATGGCGCTGGCCTTACGCTTTCGCTTCTATTTAGGAATTCGATACTCCTGCGAACCTCTACAGGATGGAAAATGGCATCTTCCGTGGAATGTGTCAACGAAGCAACATTACGCTTGAGGAGATAGAAAAGAGTACCCTACGCTTTTGACGACCGTTCGAGATGCTTTGATAGACTGGTATAGATTTTGTATTCGGTTCTATGTTTCGCTTCGTTTCCATTGAATTGCGCGCTGCTTTCGAGATTCTTTACATTCCCAAAATAGACCCAGAATATATTAGTACCAATGGTGCGAAAGCATTGTGTTCGTGACACTTTTAAGAAGGCCTGGACACATGAGCAAGTACGTGTGCTTGCGGCTGTTATTAGGAGAAATTAGGAGAAATGAGAAGTCAAGATTCTCGAATTCCTGGCTCCAGGACGTCTCTTGATGGCTTTCTCGGCTTCGAGAGCAGCTTGTGTCTCCTCGGCCGCCTTCAGTTTTGCCGATTTCTTCACAATACGGGCTGCAGGCATCGTGGTAGAGACAGAGGAAAAGGTGACGATTCAGCGGGAAAATATTAGCCATTAGCATATTGACACCGGAAATGGAAAGCTTACGTGCTTGAGGGCGTCATTGTTTTCACAACACCTATTCATCTAACCATGCTGTAGTGTACTTACAGATGCTGTGAATTCTGATGAATAAGTACGTTGATCAATACCACCAAAGCACGTGTTGATAAGTGTAAATTAAGCACATAGCGGTAATTGACGAAACAAATGAGCACTCCTGATATTGGTACACTAAGGAAACAAAGGTATAGCACAGTGGTGATTTAGGGGAGAGTATGTGTGATCACTATCATTAGAGCCCCATGAAACGATTCTATTGGTAGCCATTAGTAACGGACAAGATGTCTCATAATAAAAATATAAACTTACTGGTGAGATTTCCATGTGTAGGGCGAAAACTTCCCCTCGCCTAGTAGCCGTCCAGCCTGATGCGGGAATTTTCCACACGCGTGGTATCTCAGGCGTTGGGGATACATAAAGGTATTTCAGTTTAGTCGTAACGTTTTTATCTTTCCCGGATGCGATCTTGCGGATCCGCCCCTTCAATGTAGTTTGACGCTCATCGAGAACCCTTGCCGCTCGCCTCCTGACATGCTCCATAATAGTGTTGATGTATTTATAGCCTGCAGCAGAGCCCTCGTGTTTCTGGGAAGTAGTCGTCTGAATGACATAGATAGTGGCTACAACAGCAGTGTTCGACACCACATCAATGTCTACGAAGAAAGCGTCAAACAACGGATGGTTGGGAGACGCTGGAATGCAGAGAAGGTCCTCGATAACATATTGCCCAACCCAGATTAGATTGTTATCTGGAAAGGTGACAGTGGCGGGTATCCTCTTGCGATTTGGAAACGGTTCGCGTGGTGCCGTCTTCAGATCTCCAGTTTTATACACTACATATGTATCCGTCACCTCAGTCATTTGCATACGAACCAAATGCTGTTGGACATTGGCAGAAGACATCAATTCACAAGCGAGAGACTGGAAGATCCAACCTGCCAGAGTAGAAGATTCGGGGAACAACCTGAACACGCTGACGAATTTCTTTGCCTCCTCAATCTTCAAGTGTCCCCAGGCAGCTTCGAGTTTATCTTTTATTACATCGGACTTGAACATTGGAACGAAGACGTCGTTTTTGGCAGACAAAGGATTGGAGTCTCTTGGTTCGATTATGAAGAGCTGATGGGAAGGGGCGTTCTCCTTCGTCATCGATTCTTCCTTTCCTATCTGCAACAGCGCATTCGTGAGCTGTCCAAGGTTTGATTTCCCTGAATTGATTGCGAGTCGGATGTTTTCGAAGAGGGATTTGTGGTCACCAATGTAGACGGCTTCGGTGACGTCGCGAAGCACATTCCCAAACTGGTAAATTGCGTCTTTTGCTGCAAGTGCGAATATCCTTTCCTCGTCGTGCCAACGACCTAGCTTATCTCTTGCAAACCGAACAGCATTAACAATCGCTGTCTCCTCCACATGGACACCCATCCTATCGTTTATATTCTTCTGGACTACTGCGTAAGCCGGCGGAAGTGCTTCTCTTGAGGCTTTTGGAAGGACACGCGAAAGGCCATTTGCTTCATCGTCAACTTGCATCATATCTTGGTCACTGTCGGGAACATCATCGGTACGCTCGCCTCGCCTACTGGCCTGGTCTTTTTCATGTTCAATTGCTTGCTTCAGTCGATAAATAAATTCCCCGTATCCAGCTTGGATTTTTAGTCTGCACTGGTAGTCAGTATTGCACTAGTCAATCCCATAAACATAGACGCACCCTTCCATCAACTCCTCGAATGTCCAAGACGGCATACCCCAGATATACCCCTGACGCTGCTTCAGCCAATAACGGTATCGAACTTCATTCGGCGAAGACGCTTGTACAGGGAATAAGTTGACACTACCCTTTACAAGATACGAAGGTGGCGGTGCTGCATGTAGATCGGAATCGATCAGACTCCACGTAAAGATATTTGGGTGCTCAATCAATATTGGATTTTGGCGGACCGCCACATAGACCCGTCCTTCAAAAAAGTATCGTGAAACGTCATTGTGATAGAAAAGCACGTTTCTATGTCGCATTATGCAACATATAAGCATGAACCAGAGAAAGGCAGTCTTCCCTAGATGGGTATTAGTCCGATTTACAAAGCAGGGAGAAACATGCATATACCTGTTCCTGGCTGTCCAGTAAGAACGATTCCCTTCTCTGGATGCATATCCTGGAACGCCTCGAGTGCATGCACCAGCTTCCAGTAAAAGTCCAGAACATACAACTTATTGCTAGTCTGAGGTATGCTTGGTAGACAACACTTCTCCTCGTCGCCAAGCCCCTCTTCGCTAATGGCGAGAGCGATGATCTTCTGCTTGAACATCTTTTCGTAGTCCTGTGCATACCAAAACCAATAGAACTTCTGCACAGCGGGATCCGAATCAATCCTGAAGCCATATAGGTCAGGACGTTTATGTAAATCAGACCCTTCTTCTGTCATGCCTGGAATTGGGAATGATTCAAGATGCTGTTTCGGCTCTGAAAATTTTGAGCCTGCATGAAGACCAACTAAGGGAAAACGATCAGTATTAGGGCCTGCGGATGGGACTTTAAGCCCATGCTTAAGCGAGTATAGATATGCAAGAACTTGATATTGTTCAAACAGTCAGCTAGGAGTAGGATAAATAAGCAATGGCAAGCATACTAGTATCAGAGATGATGATAATGTCTATCTTCGATTCCCTGAGGCCTGTCGGTCCTCCAGGGAAATGTTGCGAAAGAAGGGAGACATTGGGCATGGGTTTGATTTTAGGAAATTTGAGAACCCACTCCACTGCTCGTGGAAGGAATCCATCCTCCTCATCGGGTGGCAGCATCATGGGTATGGTGTCACACTGTGTATAGGCGTCGATATGGCAACTGCTTGATAAGATGAACATGCTCACCTTCAGAAGTTGGATTTCCCTTCCCATTATGGAGCTTCTCTCCTTGTACCTGTCAGAAATAATGTCTGCCAGTGTTTGAACCCAACCATTTCCATCTGCTTCAACGAGTATGGGCTGAGATATAGGCATATCGGGGACGTAGACGACGAAATTAGCTACATTAGAGCGGCAACATATCAGTTGCTTAATAGGCGCTTAATGAAGATTGAACCCACATGTGCATGACGCCATCCTCAGCGCTGAATGCTCTTGGTCGCTGGAGAAATCTAAGGAGTCATCAATTGCGTCAATCGTCCAGACTATTTACACGATTCGCAATGCTCGCACCCGAGCTCATTATGTGCGTTGCTATTGTCAAGAGTTACGGAGAGCGAAATGTCTGACTCCAACGCGCCTTACCGTAAGTAGCATGCATGGTAATGAGTCACCTGACCGAACCAGTCCTATCCCAGAAATTAATAATTTTCGAGATTCTTTGCATTCCCAAAAATAGACTGGAATATAATAATACCAACGATACAAAGGCATCGTGTTCGTGGCACTTTTAAGAAGGCCTGGACACATGAGCGAGTACGTGTGCTTCCGGCTGTTATTCGGAGAAATAAGAAGTCAAGATTCTCGAATTCCTGTTCTTCTACTAGCTGTTAAATTGTAAGTGAGCGGGTCTTGATTGATGGAACCCCGCTTTCCCCAGCGTCGAGCGATATGTTGAAGACTGTAGTAACTGTCGCCGCACTTATCAACCTTGCCTTGAAAGCCGTTGCTTTAAAGGATGATTCTCTGCTTGTAAACACAACTTCAGGTCCAGTGCTCGGTTTCCTCGACAACGCTACTACTTCCGTTCCTCTGCAGAAATGGTACGGCGTTCGGTACGCGCAGGATACATCCGGTGCGAATCGGTGGCGTCCCCCCAAGCCATTTGTGGACACTAGCGGCAACGTTTTCAATGCATCAGGATTTGGTCCTGCTTGCCTTCAGGGAAGGGCGGATGGTGGAAATGGGACGAGCATCCAGAGCGAGGATTGTTTGAGGATTAATGTGATCGCTCCCGTCAACGCGACGAATCTTCCTGTGTATATTTATTCATAGTACGTGTCATTCCGGCCTAGAATAAGATAGACTTAAACATTTGGTTTTAAAAAGCGGTGGGGGATTTGATAGTGGTGCATCTTCGGACCCAAAGATCGACGGCTCGTTCCTTGCTGCGAAGGGGATAGTATTCGCGAGCTATAATTACCGATTGTCACTCTGGGCATGGCCGCATGCCAAAGAAATTGCAGATGCCGGTGAGATGCAGAACTTTGGACTTCTGGATACCAGGGCTGCCGTTGAGTGGATCCGAGACAACGCGAAGGTTTTTGGAGGTGATCCAACGAAGATCGTCTTAGGAGGCAAGTGGACTTCATATGAAGCGGGTTGTCATAATCTGAATGTATTCTAGGGGAGTCTGTCGGAGCAGGTCAGTCCGAGCGTACTTCTCAGAACGCGTAATAAAACTGACAAAAATAGAAATGACGAACTTCTACATGTCGGCTTGGCCCAACGACCCAATCGTTCGAGGAGCCGTAATGCAAAGCTCTGATAGTGAGTTATTAAACTGTACTTCACCTGCCTACGCTAATTATTTTGTAAAGCATCGCAGCCACAATGGCAGCTCGGAAACCAACTCGAGGCGATATCCAAGAACCTATCCTGTCTGACGACCAAAGGCCAACTTGACTGTCTGCGAACCAAAAGTGGCGTTGCTCTTCAAGAGATCCTATTGTCGTCAGGGAATCAGTTCCAGCCTGTGATCGACAACATAACCGTTTTTAAGGACTATGTAAAACAAACAAGGGAAGGCCGGAGCGCGAAGATACCTTTGCTGATAGGGACTAATAAGGTGAGCAAGGCAAATCCGGAACGATATGTGTAACTTAAGCTGTTGGATAGGACGAGGGAACGTTGATTGTCAATAGCGAGCCGACGGCGTTTACAGACGAAAGAGCTTACCTGTAAGAAATAATTCTAAAGATTGACATACAGATCTATTGAATCTCCTGCACAGCATAAGCAACAACTTGAACTTCCCCTTCGCTAACTTCACGAAGGTTCTAGAGATGTATCCGAGTCCATCAGAAATTTATCCGTCGGTGTATAATGCTACATCAGCGATATGGAGGGACGCACATATGCTGTGCCTTGCGCATAATCTCGGGAAGTGGAGGACTGAGGCGCTGGGGCAGCCAGTTTGGCGGTATCACTTTGACTTAGTGGCGGATAATCTGAATTCTCTAGGGGCCTCGATAGGCACTTTCCATGGTAAGTCGATTGAATCGGAATGATATATATCGCACCAACGTTCTTGTAGGCGAGGATATTCGTTTCGTTATGGGGTGAGTCTCATATAGGCGTTGTGTCTCGCCATCCTTACCATGTTGCCACCGTTTAGGACAACTGCAACTATTGTACTCAGTCCGCCATTCATACCCGTAACCCCCTTCGAGCACAAGGTATCCGACTACATGGTCGAGGCTTGGACGAACTTCGTGAAGGGTAAGATAGTAATATCTAGAACGTTTATCATATGCTGAACAAGACGTTCACATAGACCCTACGCTTGGCCCAAGAATTTCTGGATGGGAAAAATACGACCCATCTAATAGAACAACGTTGGCAATCCTCGGTATATCCGATTCAGGAGCCATTCCAGGAGATCACTTTCAGATAGACGAGTCTTGCAAGTATTGGAATACTATTCTGACTATATATCCACAGGTCAGTAATTCAACACTACACAATAAAGAAGTAACACTAAGCTCGACTGAGTAGACTTTCCCAGCTTGCGGAAACTGGACGTGTTAGATAGCTTTGCTTCTTAGTGGTGGAACAGGGAAATTAATCAGTGTTAATTGCTGACCGTAACATTTGTGACTTGAACTTGCCTGATTACGTCAGACATATCGAATGTTTCCCTGCTCAATGGACCATGGTCATCTATCCAACTCCACCGACGACGACTGCAGAGCCTTGCCCCTCTCGCTATAGATCGCTTCTGTTCGCAAATGCAGCGATAGCTACCCAGCCAATGTTGTCCTCTGATGTATGAGAGCCGCAGATTCTAAGAGCTAGTCTTGTCAACGGTTTTCTGAGGTTGAGGAACGAGTCCTGAGGGAGGAACGGTTTGATCCAAGTCGGTAAAAACCCGCCTTCTTTCGACTCGGGCTTATCGTCTTTTTTACGGAAAGGAAGGGACACATTATCATATCGACTATTTCTTACATTTTTAATGCCACTGTAGGCTGCGACGCGTTCATTACGCGGTGGTTGTGCTGGGTGAGGAGACGCATTGTTTGTTGTTGTGTGACAGACGCGTGACGCCATTTCAAACTCCGATGCCTCACGCGCCTCCTCCCTCGAAACAGCACCGCGCCTGTATTCGTCTAGCCTGCTATCAGCAATTTCTGCTTACCACAACGCAAGTCGCGTCCTCGACGCGCTCCAAGCCAAGCGTTTCTTCGTATGCGATTTCTTCAATCGTCCGGTGGCGGCCTCGAACAACCAATGCTTCCTACCCAGCCGCCCACCTCAAGTGCTACTGGCGCAGCTAAACGAAAGAATGCTGATGATGCAGCTTTACTCGGAAATGTACCCAAGAAACCAAGGAATGATGTATGCACATCTTCTCTTTGATGCCGGTTTTGGTCTAAGGGCTGACACTTCAATTACCATAGCCAGAAAATGTACCGGAACTAAACTTACAGCGCAAACGTACGTCTAGGAATTGCGCTTCTCCCGTCTACGTTGCGTTCTGACTAGAGGCATAGGCATTGAAAAGATTGGTAATCTTGTCATCACCAGGAAAGTTCCGTCGACGTCACAATCCCGAGACGTCAGTCAAGAACCGCAACGACCTCCTTCCCGAGCCACACCTTCAGGAACCAATGGGCTACCTCCTGTAGCTGGCCCTTCAAAGTCAAGGTCTAGTTCCAAGCCTCCATCTACCTCGTCTGCAGGGATGACCTTTGCCCGGGTTCGGAAGAAAGGAAAGGAGCGGGATGTTCTGGCGGGTAACGTAGCTGAACATGAGGTTGAGGAGGACGTTCGACAGATGAACTCGGAAGCGGATGACTTACGAGATCGCTCACGAGCGAGTATAGCCAGCATGACACCCGCTGCAATGTCAATTGAACTCGAGTTTCCTCCTTCGAAATCTGGTGCTGTGGGAAAGTCCCGTGTACGACATTTGAGGGAACAAGCTGGTGCAGTGCCGACTGCTGACAGTACAAGTGAATTATCAACACCGTCACGGACAGGCCGTGATGGGGTCATGCCTATCGCAGATCAAGAGACCCCCCAAATCGCAAAAAACCGGCTTTTCCGTGGAGAGTCCAAACCACGCCCTGAACCAAGTACCTCTTCAGGAGGTGGATCTGCGAATGGAGAACCTCCAAGATTAGCAAGGCGAAGGAGCTCCTTGAGTCTGCGTGGGAAACGTAGCAGTTCGGCCTTTGAATCGACAGGAATTATCAGTAGGTTAATTCTTAGTTGTGGTCCTTCTATACTGACTTGGACGACAGCCCTACCTCATACTTCCGTTTCGGATACTTCACTATACAAGCATATTGACCCGGAACAGCCTGAAAGCGAACGCACTCGCCAGCTCCTCATTTGGGTATCATCACGTGCGAAGGACCCATCTGCTCATCGTAATCGTGGCCGAAAGTCCATCTCAAATCAGCCGTCGCGCGATTCTGACCTGCCTACTCTTCCTCCCGGTGGCGCCGAGCTTCTGCAGGAGATAGAAGATGAACTCATACGCCAATTAGCGGAGAAGAAGATTGACACTAGCGCATACTCTGGACCTTCTGGAGTGAATGGCTCATGGAAGTTAAAAGAGAATGAGCAAAACGTGAAGAACCGCGCTCGCGAGAAACTTTTCACGGAACAAATCGAGGAGTACGTCGGATTTCTTTCTTAGGCCTATGCTGTACTGATTTGAATATATAAAAGGCGTAAGAAGGAGGACCTGGCGTGGGCAGAGGTTGCACAGTTCTACAACGCACATCAGGCAAATGTACTCTCGGGCATCAGTCAAAAAAGTCGTGCTTCTTCTAAAGCTAAGGGCAAGCAAAGGGCTGGCTCGCAAGAACCAGAAAGCTTGGAACCCTGGGAAAACGAATTACCAGATGTCTTTCGAGGGCCTAGGGGGTATGACCTTGCTAAGCACTTGTTGGAAGTTGGTGTTGAAGGTATCGGGAAACCAGATTCTCGGCGAGAGGATCTTGAATACAAGGTGCCTAAGAGTACCTCCTTCACTATTCTGATTATTTCTGACATTTCGCTGCCAGGAGGACCGATTACTTGCCGCCGCTTCCGTTGCGCGTCAATTTACCCAAATAGCAGCGTTAGATCTTGACCGGCGATTTTCTCTTTTGTCTACTTCCCTTGCACAACGGACGTTACCATCATCCACCGGAGCCTCACTAAGTGGGCAACAAGTACTATCGAACTTTGTACCCGCAACGTCTTTACCCGCGTCTCGAAATCCTGCACTAGACGCGCAGGACCTACTGCGAGCGCTCACGCGAACGGATGCTGCTCGTCCGAGAGGTCAACTCGGTGACGCAGCTCGACGTGCAGCGAAGGATGTGCAACGAGCTCGAGAGTCGCAGGCTCATCAAACAGCTGAAGGTGGAATTCACGTATTGGAGCGGAAGCTTACGGACGTCCCTCCACCGACACCTCGGAAACCGCCAGGTACACCAAAACGTTCGACTACGCCTGGGGCCTCGCGACGGTAGACTTTCTCGTATACAAGCCTTCTCTTTGCTTCGCTCGTGTTCTCGTTCGGTGTTACCATTCTTTGACGCATCTTCGGTCTTCTCCCCATTTCCTTAGCTGCTCTCCTTGTTCGTACTCTGTTGCCTGTAGCACTTTTGCGAACTCGCTTCGCACATAATTGTATGGATCTGTATCATCTATTATTGCTGAGTAACTTTATTAGTCTCCAATGATTATGACGACGCGCAAATTGAATACATAAATTACGGGACAAACTCGAAGGCAACACAATGACGCCGTAGATTGGGGTGCTGCGGGCTGGTGAGTTCACGTACTGTATTCAATACCAATTTATTTTGTCTCTTGGAAGATTCCTTAATGTCCTTCACTGGAGTCGCTCGCCTCCGCAGTCGCTATTATTCAATTTCTGTCCGCTCTTTCGACCTTCATACAATATACATAATAAATTACAAACATCGAATGAGGCAACATATTATCAGCGTCTCATTAGAGCCGACGACTAGTACTCTGCTTGACGACGCGAGAAGGCCTGAGGTGCGTCAAGAGCGGGAATCAGGATCAGATTTCCTACCGGGTTCGTCTTGTAGTGATCCAGAGGTACGCGGGAAGTGAAGGTGTGGAGAAGTCGAGGACCCGGAAGGAACGAAGCGGCTGAAATAGACATGTATCTTGGAAGGGATCGAAGTGAGTTGATAATACGATGTCCCACGAACAAATCGTTTGGCAACTATTGGCTGCGGATGGATTCTATATTACTTATTAGCACAATCAATATACCTTTTCATTCCGGCTGACTCAAGGTGCGCCAACGAACGGACGAACAAACGACCGGTTGGAATTGTCCGTTATGTTTTTCAAAAACTTTGATATTCTGTTTCGCGAATCCGAATATCCGAAATGGGCGGCACACGAAGTTCCCACGGTTACGAGTCCAATGGGTTAAGTAAGCTTGACGCACTTTGTGCGCTTTACAGTCGACTTCCACTTGAGAGACCAGTGAATTCTGTATTCAATCTTTAGGTCGTTCAAACCAATCAGGCACGGCTGGGACTCCTCCCGCGAAAAAGTGAGTTCCTGAACTAATCATCGGGCCCAGGAAGGACCCCTAGAAATGAGGTGTTTATTGTCGTGGTAAGTAGGGTCAATCGGGTGCAATTTGACGCCATCTGTCAAGTTCGGACGCCGCCCCTTACCTTTGTCTACTGATGGATACTCAACTGAGGAGTACGAGGAATAACCTCAAGTGCCATCATCATACAATCTCACTTTGGCTATGGCATACATACCTTAGGCCTGATTTCTTCGTGGGACGTTTCTTCGCAAAGCAAGAGGTACAAGAAAAAAGATAACTTCCCGTTGCCTCTGGTAATCTCGGATTCGACTCGGAGACAGTTTTCTAAAGAGAAAATCCGAGGCCTGGAAATCAGGTGTTGAAATTACCATCGGAGGATAGCCACGCGAAAGGATCAGCATGATATTTACCTCGTCGTCAAGGTCGGGTGGTATCCCTGCAAATCCTCCTTGTCTCAATCGGGCCGGGACACTGATGTGTGAGATTGGAGCGCGCAACAGTTCAACTCGCAATCTCCAAGCATCTCCTGGTCTATCTCTTCTGAAAGCGCTGCTATCACGTTTCGCCCGCGACTGTCTCCCTTCTTTCTCTCGATGTTAGAAGCTTTGTGACGCCTCTGCGTACTTAACTACTGTCGGGGCTTCAGGCTAACTAAGCTGTCTGCCGTCCGCTCTTTTTTCAAGACCTTCGTTTTATCCACACGTTCTTTTCTCCACACGGCTTTTTTCACTTTTCCTTCGACAAAACGGCATGGCACCGTCTACCATTATACAAAAGCGAGCATCGGACGCATCGAGCTCACCAGACGTCGATATTGGCTCCCTCCAAATACCCATTTACGGTCTCGTCGGGATCGGAATAGCGGTCGTAGCCCTGATCAGTCTTGTTTTATGTCTCGGCATCAGGGCTCATAGAAAGCGAGCAAGAAGAAAGAGGGAGGAAAAGAGGAACTCTGCATTCTTGACGGTAAAGGGAGTCGTGAAAGAGACGTACGTGACTTCTAAGTAATACTTTCGGACATCATTTGATGAATGCCCCCTCACAGATCCCTTGGGATGAAGCAAGCTACCTTTTCTCGTGCCAACCTCACAGCGTCCGTTGTAATGCCTGACAAGGCCATATTCCGGCCAGATGCAACACGAGATGACATCGTTAGTTTCTACTCGGACCAGGGGAAGCTGCCACGTCCATTTGCTCCCTTTTCCTTCGCCCTTAATGTAAATCAAGCTGTAAATCAGGCCCCCTCAACGGCCTCATCCTCCACCGAAATCCCGGACAAGCGTGTCTCAACGCTCTCATTTTCTGCGTCCGCAGCCCGTCTACCGAATTCGCCTGGCCGTTCGCGTGAGTCGACGCAGAGCAGCACGCGGGACTCCATCAGGGAGTCGTTCTTCGGCGGCCGGCACGCTCGAACGGGAAGTGCTCTATCTGGAGGCTCTCGTTTCTCCGCATTTTCCACTGGGTCATCTACTGCCAGGAACTCAGGCTCGGCAGCCGGCCTGCAGCAGCGCACCGTGCGCCAAGTGTTCACGCCAATTTTACCAGATGAATTCACACTTACGCTCGGCGAGCGTGTTTCAGTGCTCCGTTCTTTTGACGACGGATGGTGTATCGTCGCGAGACCGAAATTGCAAAATGCAAATGGCACAGACGCTGAACTTGGCGCAGTTCCTGCTTGGTGTTTCGTAAAGCCATTGAAGGGGTTGCGTTCTGAGCGGCCTGTGCGCAGTACGAGTTTAGGAGTTACGGTGCAAGTGGAGCAAGAGGATCGGCCGCGCAACGATATCATCTCGTGGTCTAATTTCTAGCCGTTCGGAATTATTCTCCATTACCTTTTTTGTTATCTTCCTCGGAGGAGGTATTGCTGCGTGTATATGCTGTCTGTCTCGATGACATCTATCAATTTCTTTCTCCACTCGTTATGGTCGCCCACATTACATTTAACTTGATCTCAGACAGTTCTACGGAGGATTTTCACTCTTTGCTTCGCGTTGCGCCAAATGTGCGTCACTCCCGCCTTTCCCTTCAGCTCTGCATCTCAGGCTTTCAAGTTTATAATTTCTGTTGATTCCTGCAGGTCAAGCTGTACATTATTTATATCCACCCCGCAACATCATTCTCTTTCCGTATCACACACTTCATCCATTGGATATTGGATTTCACGTCTTTATTAGTACCTTGGTGTCACTCTCATATCTTTATCTCTATGTGTATCGTAGCTGGCGGTCTGTGGATTACCTGCTGCAGAATAAAAAACCTTTCTTGCAGAATAAGATTTATTAAGTTACAATTGATTGAGTTCATTCACTGCTTGGTGAACTGTTACCTAGTAAAAGAACAATCCATCGATGAGAAATAAGAAATAAGGAAGGCTACATTCGATGGGAAAACGTAAGACGACAACCTATTGCTTCATTGAATAATGCGTGCTGTTGGCCGCAGTGCCTGCCGTGAACATCTGTAAGGCACGTGCAAGTGACGTATTATTCCTACAGGACTCGAATGACCTGACCACGCAACACACGTTATATTGTCTCTATTTCTCATTCACCATGTCCCACCGCTATGTTGTCTACCTGTCCTACATTGACGAGGGCAGGGCTCGTCCCTTTCATGTTTCAGAGGACGCAGAGGTCCAAGACGTTATAAATGAAATTCGTCAATACGTGGAATACAAAGATGCCTTCGAGAACAAAATTGTAGACCTTTACAAGGTCTTTCTCCAATGTCTCTTATTTTGTCATTGTGCCGACTGACGATTGACGTGCAGGTTGACGCACGGGTTGAAAAACTGTATATCAAACCAGCTGAGGAACTTCATGAAGATGTCGCAAAGTGCCTTCCTGGCATTCGAAGGCGTCAGCCGATGCAACCTGCACTTTCTCTTGCAGAGTACTTTCCCAGCGGGCCTGCACCTAGGATGCAGAAAAGAATTGATATTGTAGTTGTGGCTGAATCAAGCATGTATTCTGTTTTCTACTCGTCCACAAGTTTCAGCCAATTCCTCGCGAGTTTGACTAATCTATGTATGAAGGGGTCGTTCCGGCCAAACGCTCGCTTCCTAGTGAAGCGTCTGAAGTAAACGGTATGTCAGGACAAATTTGCTGCTGACAGGTACAGGATCTTTACATACACTTAAAGTCGGGCGTATCAGAAAGCTTGAGGAAAACGAAGCTATTCTTTGGGATCAACTTGCATTTGGTTTGCATAATTATTTGTGGGGTCGAAGGGATCGATTGGAGGAGTTCCGTGACTCGAAGGACGATGAGGTGCCGGGGGTGGGACCGGCCCGAGGCACCTTTTTTAACCTGACGCGCCTACCGTTTTGGCCTCCTGCTGCTGCAGTAAGTCAGCTGGCGATAGGCTTGACAGAGCAGTTCCTAGTCCGAGATGAGTACGAAGAGCTTGACAAGTTTATCACGGAAGGCGGAGACAATCACATTATACTTACCGGCCAACCAGGCATAGGTTTGTACAGTAATTTTTACAACGACCAAAACACAATCGTGATCTTATAACTAGGCAAAACCGTCTATCTGACGTATTGCCTTTTGTGCCGCCTCATGAGGAAAGAACGGACCATTTTCATGTTGGATACTTTCAGGCGTTACTTGTTCCGGGACAAGGGCGCCTACAGGCTTCCAGGAGACTTGTACATCACCAACGATCGCGAGATTTTACAAGAATCTTCGACGACGCTTGTCCTATATGACTGTAACAGCAAGCAGGAGAAAGCGACGGATGTTTTTCAAGGGATAAAAACGCTAATCTCAACATCGCCTGAGCTGTCACGATACGATCGATTTGATAAAGAGTCTTATACATTAACGTTTAACATGCAAACATGGTCATGGTCAGAGGTTTATTTATCTTGGTAAGAACACACCATTTTCTCTAGCATATTAGCACTAAAGTACGCTTCTAGCCATCTAGCTAGACAGCAACGCTCTCCAGAAGAACTGGCTAAAGCATATAATAGATATGGAGGGTCGGCACGAAACTTACTCTATAAACCAGACTACTGGGTTGAGGAGAGGCTTCAGAAAGCAATTGCTCAGTGCAAAAGGCTCGACCATATGATTTCTTGGCAACAGACAGTGTCAACACAGGAAAGCAGTCAGGTTGTTCAAATCAATCCCGTTGTGGAGAATAATAAAATCAGACGATCATCAACAACTACATCGATCATCTCAGCAGAGATTTTGGCTAGGCTCTGTGATGCAAAGGACGATGAATTCATTAGGCAAAAGTCATATTTCTTATAATGTATTGTAGACTTTGTAAAGTAACATAAGTATTGTATATATATTGTAAAACAATTATAAAGTTTGAATAAGACATATTAATGTACATAAAGGTTACATAAGTGTTATAGATTAATACAAACTATTAAAAGTATTATACTAACTTTGTATGATAACTAAAAGTATTATACTTGTATTACATTTATATTATAATTTCAAAGAAAGAGTGATATTTACAATATAATAATGTTATTATTATTATTATTATTGACTTGTAATAGATATAAAAGACATATTAATGTATATAATAGTATAAAAACACATGTTGTATTATTATTATCTTAATAAAAGTGTACTATAAGTATATAATATAAATATTATACTTAGACTATTTATACAAATAGTTTACAATATTTGTAAAAGATATTTTGTCTACTTTGTAAGAATTACATTTCTGTGTTTAGAAAGCTATATACATGTTATATTATTTTTTAATAATACAAAAGTAGTTTAATAATTTTATTTTATAATAAAATACAATAAATTAAATGTTTTATTAGTTGAAACAATATTAAAGTCGCTTATGTAATCAGCTGCTAAAGATCAAGAGTATATAATAATACATTTCTCTTCTGAGTCTTTATTACTTCTTTACCTTCTACCTTCTTTATTTTCTCAACCTTTTACTCTTAACTCTTATTACTTCTGTTCTCTCTAATCTAGTTCTTTACTTGTAAGGATTCTTTAACAGGCTCTTAGAACAGTACTAGTAGAGTACTAAACACTGAGCTTAAAGACTGTAGGACACACAAGGATTGACAGGACAAAAGTATCTTTGTTACAGTCAGTAAATAAGAACTCAGAGTATATAATAAGACACACCTTTGTTATAGTTAGTAAACAAGAACTAGTGTAATAAAGGTGTAAACATAAGCTTTATATACTAGAGAAGAAAGGAAAGTGGCTCAAGCTAAAGGAATGTGTAATACAAGTGAAAAAGGAAACTATATGTGTAGCTCAGGGTCAGAACTAAGAATGAGTAGCTTAGGGCTCAGGACTAGGAACTGTATACATAGTTTAAGACTGTACAAAAGAGTTCTGGAACAGAACACTTAGAACCCTCAGAACTGTAGTAAGCTGTATAGTAGGCTTACAGCTCTAGCTCTATATTTGCCTCTCTAATCTACTATTACAATACCTGTACTAAGTCTCAGATCCTGTATTAATACTAACTAGCTAGTTATACTGTCTTTTTTAAGTCTTTATATTAAGTGTAAGTAACTACTTTGTTTTATACATACTATATAAATACTTGCTAACTTTTTGTCTCTCTTCTACCCTTCCTCTTACATTACTTTCTATTTATTGTCTTTTTCTCTTTACCTTCCTTTTTACATTTTGTACATTTGTATTTGTTAGGATTGTAGGATTGGACCTATTTCATTTTCTTTATATCTCTGTCAGTTTTATAAAAAACCAACATTACTACTGGATTTTCATAATCCTTAACATCTCATCTATTGTTCTACAAAGTTTCATGGAGATTGTCTTATTATTGAGCACAGGAGAGAGCTACAAAGACACAAGGTAGTGTATACAATTACAATACAGCTAATCCATTTCTTACTCAATATAGTAACTTGTGCCTCTTTTGTACAATAGCCTCTTAGTCTATATTCTCTAATGTGTAATACTCTGTTAATTCTTCCTGGCCTCTGATGTGCCTGTTAGCTTTGTAATATTTGTCCTTATTATTTCTTTAATCTTATTCTCAAGTTTCATTCCTTACTTTACTCTTATTATTTAGTTATTATAAAAAGCAGTCTGTAGATACAGTAGTTCCTTAGTTTTTTGACTCTTCTTGTATTCCTACTCATTCTCTTAGTATAAATCCTAGCTGGTAGCTTTGGGAATATAGTTGGATTAAGGGCTACAGGTCTACATTTGTAGTTGAGAGTACTATCAACCTAGAGAACATGTCTCCCCTAACAGTATTATTAACATTCATATATATTTAATTCTAAGACACAATCCTCTCTCTAACTCTGTACATACTCTTCTTCCTTACTTATTCTATGTCTGACATTACTCTTAATAGGTTTATTTTACATATATTTGAATTTCTTAAAACTATAAATAATACTGTATACTCTTTACTTATTCTGTCTAAGCTAAGTCTGTTTACACTTTCTACTTTACTTTCTTTAAGCCAGAATGGTCTAGAGTTATACCTCTGTAATTAATGACTCAGTTTACTGTACCTTTTATTAAATACTATAGTTAGATTAGAGTATATATATATATATAAACACAGCTTTAGTACAGTCTGAATCAGCTTGTTTAATACTCTGAATCTTAACCCAGGTACACTACCCCTCTCTCTCCTTACTACACACAGTTGTAACACATTTATCTCTTTACTTTAATTATATACACATACTAACAATTTCTTGCCTATTAGTAAGTTAATATTTTAATCTGTCTCTTAAATACAATCTTAATCTTTACAACTTATATAACTTTACAACTTACAAACACACACAATCCAACTTGTAAGAACTGAGCAGTAATTAAAGCACAGTAATAGGAGCTATATTAAACAGTCTGAGAATACACTTGTCCTCTTTTGTTAATACACTTATTATCTAGTTCTCTCAGCTTTATTAGATTATTTCTTTAATTATTGTAAATAATATTGTACTGTATATAATATTTCAATATGATTAAAAACTGTTATTTTTAATAACAAACAGGTATAAGAAGAAGAAAAAGAGACATTACAGTAAAACAATTTGAGAGCTTTATAAATAACATTTACTATAATTAACAAGAGTTATTTTACCTTGTTATCTAGGAGATCCATTATAATACATTTTATATACTGCCAAGGAGAATACTTATTTACATTTATAAAATAAACAAACCTTTCAGAGTTTATATATTACTCTTAGAAAACAAGATTCATTTCAAGTGTTTTTACTTTATTAGTATTATTTTCACTTATTTTATACTATTGTAAGGTAGAACGAGAATTTAGACTTTTCTCTGATGGCTCATACTCATTGCACCAGACAACAGCCCCTTCAATCTAAACTTGACTTGACTAGGTCTGCCTTTAGTTTGATACGGAGGTCCGTGGACTTTGAAATAATCTTTCCGTATTTGTCCGGGCTATCCTTCGCGAGTTGCTTATAAATATCTATGGCCTCGGTAACGACCTCGTGTGCCCGTTCTTTCCGGCCTATCAACGAAAGTCGTACAGCGTATTCGTGCAAGGAAGACGCGAGCTTTTGTTTGTAAACCTTTGGATTGTCCTTCGCTAACCGTCTGTAAATAGTTACAGCCTCCTCTGCTGATACTAGTGCCTCCTTCCGACGTCCGGCCTTTGCAAATGCGATAGATTGAGTGACTAACGACTGTGCTAGGCCAGGTTCATGCCAACGGGGTTTCTGTTCCACAAGTTCCTTAAATATCTCGATAGAACTTTCGATAGCATTAAGAGCATCTTTTTGTTGGCCGAGCTTGGAGAGCCGCAATGAGAGCATTTCGTACGCTCGTCCCAAATGAGGTAAATGTCTGTCGTTCGATTGCGCGAGAGCTTCCCATTGCTCTACAGCACGATTCGCGGTTTTGAGGGCCTTTTCGTGCAAGCCAAGCACCGATTGCCTCTGTGACAGCTTGTCGAGAGACCTCACGAAGTTGAACTTGCATTTGCCTGATCCAGAGTCATGCTTTCTGAGCGTGTCCCAAAGGTCTGCAGCTCGCAAAATTGCCTTCAGAGCTTGCTCGTCACGTTTCATCACGTACAATCTGTCGCTCAACGCAGTAAATGCTTCTGCTAGAAGGGCGGCATGCGGATTCAGTTCGCTGTCACTACTGCCTTCGCTCTCCTTGTCGTCCCCATCACCATCACCCCCGTCATCGTCGAGCTCGTCATTGCTATTATCCGAATCGTTGTCATGTTCCCCAAGCCTATGATTATGGGCATCATCTTTTGCGAGCCACTCAGCGAGATCAACAGCCTCCTCGGCGGCCTGTAGCGCATCTTCGCGGAGCTTTCGATCCGCAAGCTTGGAAGAATACATTAATAGCTTCCTTATTATATACTCTGCATGCTTCTCCAGGTCTTTTTCCGAGATTTCGCGTCTTACTCGAGCGTGGCGAACTTGCACTTTAAGTGCCTGCTGGTACTCGTGAGCTCCTGATAACCTCGAGCAGAGGATTTTGAGCGCCATCGCAAGGTAGGGCTTGTACTTCTTTGGGTCCTGTTTCGCAAGCTCCTCCTGGAGTTCAACGACCTCCCGACGTACGTTCAAGGCATCTTGACCCCTACGAAGTTTCAACAGCAGAATGGAATAATTCTTAAGTGACTCTGCGAGATCGAATGTGTATTTCGTGGGGTTACGCTCGACCAGCACTCTCCGAATTTTAACAGTCTCTTCCATTGGTTCAAGAGCTTCATCGTTTCGACGAACTCCGGATAAATCGAGTGCATATGTCATCAGCGCCGATGCAAGTTCCGGCTCATATGCCTCCGGATCTTCAATCACGAGTTGCCTATAGAGTGAAACAGCTTCTTCGGAATGCTCTAAGGCTTGGTCTGGCTGTCTGTTCTTCCATAGTCGTTTTGCCAAACTGCGTAAATTCGATGCTAATAACGGTCTAAAGGCCGAGGGGTATTCATCTGTAAGCTGACGAGTCAGTGAGGCGCACATTTCGGAGAGCTGTAGTGCCTCGGAAAGCATGTCCAATTTCTGTTCGAGCGTGATTGCCAATTTGTTGGCCTTTGAGATCCACGTTGTTACTGGGGTACGCGAGTCTGGGTCACGTATATCGTTGAGCAACTTCAGGGTCTCTTGTACTGCTTCGTCCTTAGTCATAGTCGTTCTCTTTAGCTGTACCTTTGCTTTTGAATGCTCGCGCTTCTGGGATTCCTCTATACACTCTTGGGGCTCTATATGCTCTTCTTGGCCTTCAGACTCGTCATCGGAAGCAGCCTTGGAGACCTCTGGTGTGGGAGACTGCATGTCATTTGAACTCTCTTCGTCAGAATCATTCTCCTAGAGTCTTGTGATTAGGTATCATGCGTCTAGATAAGAACGTGTCACCTACCCAGGGTTCATTCTGTAGCTTTTCTCTAGGAGAGAAGTTGGAGACGTCTGTTGTATGGCTGCGTATGTCAACCGAACCTTCCTCCTGAGATTATACAATCAGTCAGGCAACGTTTGCTAGGTTTGTTTCGCTTACCGAACCTACGCTAAGGGCTCCATCGTCGAGGGAGCTCTTGGGAAAATCTGGTGTAAGAAGCTCCATGTCTCCTAAGCCTCCTTCGTCCAGCCCGTCCTCCTGGAAATCGCAGTCAGAAAGATATTGAAGCTACAGTTATGACAGTATTACCGAGGATTTGTCCTGCTTCCATTTCTGCCCTCCCTCGCGATATCTAGATTCACCACCAAGTCGCTTGAAGCCCTTGCTAGACTCGTCCTCGGGCTCCTCTTGTGAATCAGTACAATCAGCATCCTCATCCTCCTGTATTTGAATCTGAACTTCTTCTTCCTGATCCAGCCCGCGCCAATTTCGTTGGCCAACCATTTGATTGCCTAGTGACCTTTCGAGTTCAGCTGCAGGGCTCATGAGTCGTGCATGAATATGTCTAAGCTCTACTCTTATGTTGATTTGGTTCTTGTTCTATTAATTTCTCAGACCCACGTCTGTATCGAAGTCGCGTTACACAAGTATTCCAATAAAGGCGTACCTCGAATCGCCTCTGCGCGAGGTCTGCCCTCTTCTCAAATTCGATGAGTTTTTCTTCTATATCTCCAACGTTTATCCTTGTCTTGTAGAAGTGTTTTACCTTTCTGCGGAATCCCGGTTTCTCTTCAAATAGCTTCCGACAATCGTCTAAGAGCTCGTTTAGATCGCTAAAATAATCTCAGCCATACGAGTTTCCTATTAGAAACTAGGGATCGTACTTCTGATAAGCAGCTATCTCCTCGTCTAACTCCGGTATCGAGTCACCTATACCACACGAATCTCGAATGTCTTCAAGACATTGTATGTCGTCCACCAGGCGGAGCGATACATCCATAAGCGTCTTCCTGTTCTTTGAATGCTGGTAGGTTGAAATTAAAAGTTATTTGAGATATTGGTCAAGCATTCCATGTATGAGTGTCCGTACCTTCTCAATGAGACCATGGATGTATTTTGCTGCGTCGAGGGCCGTAAGTGCGTAATCCATTCTGTCGTTCTGGAGAAGATGAGGCAGTTAGTGTCGGCTGAATACGTGTTGCCTGATGTGTGCTTGCTAGTTCCGCGGGAGCGTCAAGGCTATAGTAGGATTCCGAGTAATACCATACCAGCGAGTCGGTTGAAGAGCAAGTCCGTAACAGCCAAGTCAAATCCAAGTAGGCCCAGCAAGGATGCACAACTTAGAGTTCGAGAGTACAGGTCCCAGATGCTGCTCCCGTAGAGGACAGAGACAACCGTCCACCCTAGCCCACCGCCCACTGCATCACGTTACGACAGAGTACACGTCCCGTGCGACTCCGTAAGCATTCAGCATCAGAAGAGAACAAAAACACAGACTCCGCAGTCACCATTTGCAAACAAGTAGCATCAGGGTCAATCACCTAAACATTTTGTATTCAGTGCCCTGCTGAAATTTACCAGTTCGTATCATCAGAATCATCTGCAGATATAGTATACGTATCACACAGTCGACGGAGGTCGGGTAGCTCGGCCAAATATTCGCATTTGATAAGTGAAGTGTTTCATTCCTTTGCTGTGATACCTGATGGAAAGTAATGTACTTGTGTAATCGGTGAGTAGACATGAGAAAGAGAACACTAGTACTTACAGAGTTTTATTTTTTTGTAGCGAAAGGAATGGAGGTGCAAGTTGTGCACCAACTTGTGCCTCTCGGCGAGAATCTCGCTGCGAAGATCACTCAAAATAGGCAATGCCGATCTTATCCTAATTTTATCCGTGCATACATAGTCTCATAATTTCTGTGTTTTTTTTTTCGCAATTTCAAGAAACAAAAAAAAACATCTTTAAATTCTCACTTTTCCATATAAACATCTACATTACATAGAAACTCTGGGAGAACGCGTTACTAAACGCAGAAAAAAAAAGCACTCAAACGTGCAGCCAAAAAAACAAGCGCAAAAAGAAAGGGAAAAGGGCAAACTAGAGTCAGTTAATAATATGTACAGCCGAATAGCTCAATAAAGAACTAAATTGCGGTATAATAGACACGTACGAAACGGAACGCGGTTGTCAAGCATAAAAAAATTGCGTAAATGAGTGACGGAGAACGACGACAGGCGGAAAATTTTAAATGATGATAAGAGTGATGTCGACGGCGTCGGTATACAGAGCATAAGGGATGAAGGAATCAGAGAGTGTAGTAGTGGTAAGAAGGGAGCTTGGGGCACTGTACAATGAGACGTAGCATTCTAAAACGATACGCCTTTGCCCACGGCCAGAGCTAGACGTATTTACGCGAACTGCGCTAGCGCGATCTGTTACCAAAAGGGTGGGGATAAGGGTGTAGGAGTGGGTAAGCGCGGCGATAACGCCTGGAAGACAGGTTACGCTACGCAGCTAATAAATACGTAGGTTTCATGAAATCCGGGGTAGCATGTCGACGATGAAGATGAAAGCGTCAATTTTGCTTTAAAAAAGAGTCCCTGGGAGCGGAACAAGGGAAAAAAAGACTAGCAGAAAGCGGAAGCGATAACAGTGAAGCGCTGGAAGGCAACTTCAATAGTTACGATAGATAATCAGTAGAGCATCATCATATGACTGAATAAGTTAATCAATTCGCGGAACCATGATGTTCAATATTCGTCGGTGGTAGAGGGAACTCGTCGAGCGCCTCTGAATCCTTGCTCTCCGTACTCTGCATACCGAGACTGTATCCGGACGCAGCGCTCTCGCGCGGAGTCGGCGTAATGGCCGCACTCAGGCGCTCACGCGCCTCATCCTGCGAGATATTTAGCGCGGCGATCAGGGACGCCATTGCGTGTTCGTTGCTATCCATTCGCTCATGGTGAGCGGCCGCGGTCGACGCTGCACCAAATGCGCCAGTGCGTACAGTGAGACTCGACTTAGTCGTGAAGAACGATTCTGAGTCAGATGCCCCTACACTCTGTGGACTAGACCGTGCGTGTGCCGACGCGGGGTCATCGAACGGGTTATGGTCGTGGAACGGATTAACCGACACAGCCTGTGGTTGGATTCTAGGTTGTGAATGCTCAGCAGGCTTGCGGATAGTCTCCTGTGATGACCGGATGGTGTGAGGGATGAGACCGCCATACACGTGTTCCGCACCATCCGGACTGACAACCTCCGCTCTTTCCCAACGAGGAATCTTTGTCTCGACAGCCGGAGGAGTCTGATGGCTGACAACCATGTTAGGGCTCACAGGACCCGGAACCTCCTTGATAGAGTCGCTACCGTGCTTGAGTGACAAATAGGATTGTCCTTCAGCGACAGTTTCTCCATCCCAGGAGATAGGAGCGTTTTCTACGCGAGTGAATGGTGGTTGCACTGTTGCACCTACAAAACTGCGGCCAGTACCGATGTCATGATCAGTGAACTCCAACTGAGGTGGCAAGTCCGGAGTCTTGAATGTTTCAGAGAGGCCGAGGTTCGTTCCGTAGCCGAGGCTCTTGAAAGTTTTGGCGCTTTTTGCGCTCTTAACCGTAATTGAGCGCCCAACGGCTGTAGCGCCCGTGCCGGACGATGGAGCGGTAGAAGTCATAGTAGTACGCTTGATAGCATACTTTTCGTAGCTTCCATCGCCATCCTGCTCTTCCATCTTGACCCATAATTCACGTCCGCTTTTACGGCGCTCAGCCTCTCGACCAGTTCCCTGCGGTGCATAGTTATTGACACGCCGCCTCGAGAAGTAGAAAAATAGAAGCAGAATGGCACTGAGGCCAGCGAAAACGCCAACACATATGCCTATGACAGTTCCGATAGGGATCGAGCTTGATGAGTTTGCTGACTGGGACGTCTCCGAGTTGGTGGGGCCTGCGGCAGTATTTGATGACGAACTTGATACAAGTGACAGTGTCGTCGGAGACAACACCCCTCCTCCTGTTGCTGAGTTATCAGCAACTAACGACTCTGTGTTGATTTGAGCAGTGTTCGTGTTGAGAGTCGCTGCCCCAGTGAAAGCAGCATCTGTTGGGGTCGGGGGGATGCTAGTTACTTGACGACGATGTACGCGATGCATGTCCCTTCCTCCAAAGGATAGAAAGAAAGACAGGTAAAGAGTATATATAGCCTCGAACGAAATCTGTTGTTAGAAGCCTGTGGTCGGTCGACAGGGACACTCAGAAGAACGTGACGACTTTCTGGTGAAAACGAAAACATACCGGCTATAAGTACACCTGCATCAAACCAAAACAGATTGATGCTAGCCAAGGAGGTGAAGAGATAGGGAAAACGAGTAAGGCGTAGGGCCACGGCGACGGGAGTGTCGAGGAGGATGGGAAAGGAGCGGGACGACGCGAGGAGGAGAGGAAGGAAGAAAGCGAGAGAGAATCAAACTAGCCCCGTATAAAGTAGCCGAGGCGATCAAAAATAAGGAGATCAACAAATCAAAAAAACAGATGATATGTCTATATTTGGGGTTTCATCCTTATCCGCGTTTGCCCTCAGCGGCGATTCCATCTCGTTCCCCGTACATGTTCGTTACTTCAACTCTTTTTGTCCATCGCATCCAAGTCGCACTTCTAAGCAGTTCCTGCTTGCCTTGTCCTATGGTTCCTTGAATGCCTCGTCGACTGTGCAGTCCGTAACAAATAATTCAATGATTCATCAAAGATGCCCATTCATCATTTCACGTAAGCCTTGAACCAATCAACTGGCCATCTCCAACAGTTGTTCGACCTCTGTATGCAGTGTATCCAATTGCTGGCATCCCTCTCACACATTGCTTCTTCCTATCACCTTCGTCGCTTCCTGTGATACCCCACATGCGAACTATGGCTGCTTCCATACAAACGACTCTCAAGCTGATTACAAATGAACCAGCTGGTGTTCCAATTCGGTTAGATCCCGTTGTGTTAAATCTCACATAAGTCTTCGAGCAGCACCAACGCACATCAGAGGCGGTCAGTTCTTGACAGGACAAGATAGTTTGACAAACGTTAGTGACCGGGATAGGTGACCAGGGAGCTATTTCTAGCATCTACAGCAGGGGGTGCGAATTTTGTCACGGCCATCCTTTCACTCTCTTCCTACTTGCGACGCGCCCTCTTGCAAGCGGTGTGGCAAGCTTTCGCCATATACGAGCAAATCCGTGTTAGCCGCTTTCTTCATTGGTGAACGAAACCTCCCATTTGAAGTGTTACCTGGGTAACCAATTTAACATACGGAATTTGCCTTTACTCTCCATTACTAGAGCATTAAGCGCTCAGTTTGCGCAAGTTCTGCTTCTCAAGCGCAGGCTCCTATAAGCAAGATACTTTATCACCACAGTATTACTCTTTTAACTATTTCATATTATTGCTTTGTAGGAACAAGATAAGGTTTTGCCGATCCCACTTTGCTTCATAGAGTCACATGATGTGTATACAAACATGCAAACACAGACTGCCAGACACTTGCAAGGGCAAGAGCCTATCTCATCATTAAGTGATAGCAAATTCCTTCTCTTGGTAAACGTGTGTATTATTAAGATAGCAGCATTGCATAATCCAGAATGCTACTACTGTAATGGCAAAGCAAAGCAAATTCTAGTATTAATAGAGGCACTAGTCTGTAATACAAGGACTCACTCTCCTGACTCCTGAACAACCTGCAAAGCCATGTCTAAAACACAGCACTTATATTATAAAATAAAGGTTAAATACAATAAAAAGAAATTTAAGAGATTGGTGACAGTACACACTGAAATACACAAGGATAATAAAAGAGATAATAAAGGGTTCTGTGATGATTCAGACGGAAAGCATGAGGGAGAGGATATTCTGCTAGTTCTCAGTGTCACAAGTAATCCTGATGTAAGTAAGCGCGATCAGTATCAAATATATATTACTAATTCTCGGATACTGTTCTTAATTATAACTGTGATTCTCACAGGAACTATATTACTCTTTTTTAAGAAAAGATAATCATAAAATTGAGATAAAACACAATGATGGCACTTATGATGTAGGCAAGATAAAGCTGCCGAAGAAAGTAGGCAAGGTATCAATAAAACTAGACAAGACGACAGAAGGCCACTGGATTAAGATAATATGTTGGTTTGAGAACTTTGAAGAATGTGATTGCTTTGAACCTGAAGAACTTAATGAGTACATTGAACCAGGCACCGAGTACATAACATTGTAGCAATTGTTCCGGCATGATAATGTGCAAGTATGATGTAATAAATAGTTTTGGGAATTATTAGTCCGATTTAATTTTCGATAAAACTGAATGAAGAGTATTAGTAGCACCTCAAAGAAGGCACCCTTCTTGTTGAAAGCATTGTGGAGACAGATTGTGAGGCTACAGGACATACAGGTATCTTCTTGGACAAATAGGGATTATATGTGCTATCAGGCTCACTATGCTAAATTTCTTACATGGATAGTACTTTAGAGGGATACGGCATCTTGACTGAGCTAAGTCCAAATGTGTCCCTGAATTCACGACTATCCAATGCCATTTAAAGGCAGTCGGTGAGCGTGGCGGTAGATTTATACTAACTTCCGCCATTGATTACTGTACCCACCATAGTCGCAGTCCAAGAAGTTCAGGAAAGAAGGTGATCGGAAAGCTAACTTGGGGCCAGAGAGAGTCCGAGAGACCACGAAACTTGCTATGCTTGACCTTTCTCTCTTTTCACAGGCTATTCGCCTACCTGAATGAGGCAATTCTTGTCATGTAGCATAACTTCCAAATCCGTGCTAGTTGCGTTTCTCAAATTCCCATGAGGGGACATAAACTCAATGATTTGACACGTTACCTGGGGTGGCCCAGCTGAGTAACCAAAACTTAGCCAACTTCGGAGCTTGCCTTCATTCTCCAGTTCCAACACACGCATCGCCGGGTTTGCTTCACGAGCGCCAGCGCCCATGATTAAAAGTACTGTAGGCTGAGGTATCATAATACTATTGCCCTGCATGGAACAAAGGTGACATCATGCCAGCAAAGTTCCGAGCCTGCATCAAATTTGGAAGTCACGTGACATGCATCCAAAGCATCCAAACAAAGATTCCAAACTGTAACAGCTTTGATGTACAAGAGGCAAACTCACCATAAAATGATAGCAAAGTTCTTCTCTTAGTCAGGATTGTATTAATAAGAAATTATTATTGTGAAATTCAGACATTGTTGCTGCCATCACAAAGCAAAGCAAGTTCTGGAATTAAAGAGGTATTATTACAAAAAAGTTGTAACACTTGTATTAGATTATAACCAGGTATATTTTATACTTTTTGTAAATTTTGTTAAAGCAATTATATTCTTCATAAGGGTTTTCACAAGTTAATTATAATTTAAT
>NW_006760387.1:4342042-4350534 GCF_000271605.1 Fomitiporia mediterranea MF3/22
GAGTCACTACTTCTGTTAGAAATAGTGTTATGTACAGTACTAGGGAAAGTAAATACACACAGTATAGACCTATTAAGGGTAATACTAAGTATAGGACAGGTAGGGAAGAATGTGTGTATCAGATTAGAGAGAGGATTGTGTCTTAAGAATAGTTGTATATAAATATTGTTACAAGTATGTACTTGTTAAGTATGACTTGTACTACAGAGTAGGTGTTACAATTCTCTACTCTTGTACCTTCAGTTCTAAGGGTTCTACACTCTTCTATACTAGAACTCAGAACTTCTGTCTCTTAAAAGTACTGTTTATAAACTATATACAGACTGACTCTTACTACTATCTCTCCTTACTTTATTATTCTATTCCTTTGACTACCCTTTCATTCTTTGTTCATTCTATAGTCTCTTACCCTTTGTTCATCCCTTCATTCTTTGTACCTTTATCTTTGACCTTCCTTTCTTTCATTCTTTGTAGCTCATCATTCTTAGTAGCTTATATTCTCTGAGTACTCTTATATAGTGTTAGCATTTATTCTGGATAAATGTGTCATATGTCTTAGACATGTCTTCTGAGACATACATCCAAGACACACAATATTAGATAGCATATATAATACTTAATATAAGGACAATGAAGCTCATAGGACACATATAACAGTACACAACACATTACCAACTATGCAGTCAACTTGTATCAATGCCTACACACCATGAGCAGAGCCCACTGAACCCCTACTGGTGTGAACTACTCTAAGGGAATCATTACAACCTCAAAACACTAACAGGTTATGAGCCTTGCACTCCCTGCTCATGTCTACATTGTTACTATGCTTTTATCTTACCCTCTACAAACGTGACTCTTCAAAATCATCATCTAAATGATTATGATTCCTCCTCACTGGCTATATGTATAACTATATGCACCACAATTGTCATTGCAAACGCTTCAGTGTACTATATACTATAGTACAAATGATATGATACACTCAATCATACTAAACTCAATAAGTATCATTGAACTACTCCATTTAACACTGAATCAATTTGATTCTACATGTACAATCCATTCTAATTGTCTATGAACCTTTGGCACTCTCATCTGAGCATACCAAATGCAAATCGTCTTGTCTGGAAGACTACAATCACTTTATACAACAAGATATGATACGATACTCGTAACTGGAACGTATTATCTATGTGGACCTAGACACACCTGTCTGAGCATCCCAAACACACATTGATTTATTAAACTAACAAGACATGTATTGGATACACAATACAAGACATATATTGGATACAGACAATGTATCAGATGTCTAAGACATACAGACAGATGAACTAGTTGCTTTAAATGCAATGAGTACTCAATAATACTATATCCAAACACTGAATTACTTCATCTTACACTACAGAGACACATTATATTAATAATGTCTCACATAACAAACGAACATTTGATAGTATATCAATAATATAAATGATTAATACTATAAACGAAAGAATAATGCTAGCAAAGCATAATAACAATATAAAGAAATATATTGCAAACGTATAATCAATCTAATAATGATTAGGCAAACGAATAAAACGAAAACAAGAGTATAAATGCTACTAAAGCATAATAACTTGAATATAAAAACGATTTATACTATCACAAATGAACAATCATGATAAATAACATATATTTACAAAATACAAACATATCACATAGATAAACGAATATACAAACGTACAAAGTAATAATAATACATTTGAATGCATAAAACTATTAATTGTTGAATAACACAATGTTGTATGCAAAATACAATCGAACAAACACATAATAATGCATAAAACAAGTAATAAAACATACAAAACAATGTTGTGAACAAGTCTAAACATATAATAACAAACATATATACTTATACAAAGTATTACATTAAATTAAAACATAATGCTACAAATGATGAAACAATATAATGATGCATATATGTATAATATTGACACAATATCAATACTATACAGGCAAATACATATCTTATACCTTGCACAATTACTATTACAATGCAAAATCAAACAAACAATAGTTACAAATACATTGTAACAATATAATATATCAATAAGATATACATGATAACAAAGTATTAAGTCAATACAATTAATACAATCAGTATAAACAATATAAACAATTAAATATCACTTAAAAATGTGACAAAATACAATAATACAGATGCAAAACAAAACAACTAATGCTACAAAACATCAGAGCCTAATATTGGATAGTCTGAAGGGCCATACAACAGAACAAACACTGCTGCCAAGTACACAAAAGACAAACAAACGTTGGAACGAAATCCAAAGAAACAAACATAAGTTTGGAACTCAATTGAACACTTTACAAATGATTAAACACAATGTGTGACAGATTTAATAGATCATTGCAAACGGCAGAAAGATAGAATTTGCAAAGAATAAATCTATGATCAATACTTAAAGCATATTATTAGCTATTTGAAGTTCAAACAATATTATAACAGCATATTCTTCATTAACAGCCTTGCTTGAGCTTGTGCCTATCACAAAAGAATAAAATACATAAACAGAACAGAAACAAAACACTATAGCTCGAATACTTTTGTCATCAAACAGAAGACAAACAATACTGAGCAAATCTAAACAATGCATCATAATGTATACAAATAAAACGAACGAAATTGCAAACTTATGCTTGCTAAAACAACACTATACCAAATGATTAATGAACTATTCGGACGTATGCATAATAATTAAACAAAATATACAAGCATACACACAATCTATTTGAGTATAAACTCGAATAACAAAGAGTACAAATGCCATAAAGAATTAATAACAAAATCAGACAAAAATAACGAATAACATTGAAGTTATTGAACAAAACACATTCACACATTAATACACAATGCTTAAACGAATGATTAAATGACAAAAATGCACAAACGAATTAATTACACACACACGAAAGCCAATTGCTCAAAGCAAACCTTCTCGAATTGAAGGGGAGTAATAGCATATATTCACAAACATAAAATTCACAAAACATAAAACATAATGAATAATAGAAACATAGCAAACGATTAAATGATGCAGAAATATTGACTATGTCACTATTTAACCTTGCACATCCCACAAAACATAATTACAAAGTTATTGCAACAAATAAGAAGCAAATCCATTGAATTCAACAATGAAATACCTATGTAAGAGACATTTTCTCTGAAATCTTTAATGGTCACACCATACATGGCACCAATTGAACGTATTACAAATGAATATATTACAGAGCATATACCTAAACATGAAGAAGTATGCTACATACAAAGATGTTGAGCAGAAAAGCATCTCTAGTACATAATGAACTATACAGAAATATTGAACACAACTATGCTTTCCTCAAATGGAACGTATAATACATTGAAAATAACAATCACACATCATGCAAAACTTACAACACTTATTCCCTAGCATGCAGAACATAATAGCAAACAAATAATCAACCAAACAAAGTAATATTCGGACAGATAATTAAGAATTAACACAATGTAGCCAAGGAATAGTACATATTCCCAAAGCAATCAACACTAGATGCACAAAGCACTTGCATAAGTTAATTAAAAGAAGCAATGGATGTAATGGCAATCAAAATGTTAATCCTTTTGAAGCAAACAAGATAATGTTGATCATAATGAACGAAATGAGTGATACACTCAAAATTAACAAAATAAATTCATATCTCATAATGAACACACACATATATTCAGCAAATAAAGCAAATATAATGATTAAAACAATATCAAACAGAATTTGACACAAAATAAGTGATAAAACGAACGAATATTATGATATATGATGAAAAATAGAACTGTGAAGTGCACTACTTCATCTATCTATGAAATAAAAGCAACGAACACGTATTATAACTGTGCAGAGCAATATATTAATCAAATAAACATTACACAATGATAATAAAACATTATCACAACAATAAAACAATACAAACATACAAATAACATTATAGTTTGTAAAAGTTGAAGGACACATTAAATGATAACAAACACAATGCACACATATATTGATAATAAATATATCTACTACAAAACAGTGAAACAATACAAACATATCATATGTTTAAAACATAAATAATGTGCCTAAACGGACTTACAAACAGTCAGATGATAAAACAATACAAATAATGGAAGAATAAAACCTCAATCAACCTTAATATGAAGCAATCTGACATATCATACATGATATTACAAATTGTGAACAATACAATGCTTCAATATAAAGGCATAGAACTACAATTGAATGCTTAAAAGGTATGAATACAAAACGAAACGAACAAAGATGATACATGATGAATAGAGGACATCATAATAACATCAATAACACATTTTACAAGCATGATTCAACAGTTTCATTGTAAAAGTAAAAGTGGAAAAACTACTAGTAACACAATTCAAATGTGTAAGAATACAAATTAATGTGAACGAATTAATAACACACACATTGTTATTAAATATAGTATTAACTATACAAACAAAACAATACAAACAAAGTACAATTCTAATTACACAACAAGTGTAAGAATATAAAACAAACTACATGTATAATAATACGAATACAAACGAAACAAATAATGGAACAACTGTGGAACAGTACAGTATGAAGAAATAAACATACTATGACACAAAACAAACAATATGACATGAAAAACAAACAAAACAAAGTTATAACATATCATATTAAATTGCAAACAAGAAAACTACTATCATACAAATGATAAAACATTATAGTGACAACTATAACATTAATAATATTAAAACTATGAACAAACGAATGCTAAAGAGATCCTACAGCTCTCTTGGCAATCATAATTGAATTAACAATCGATTTATTACATTAAACGTTATAATAATACATCAGACGAATGCAACACTTACAGTGGACTTAATATACAAAGCAAACGAAACATTTACATTGTGGATGTAAATGATATTAGTAAAACAACAAACAAATGCTTATCAAACATTATATTAGCCTGATCAACTAGTATAAGTTTGAAGGGGAGTGTTAGCATTTATTCTGGATAAATGTGTCATATGTCTTAGACATGTCTTCCGAGACATACATCTGAGACACACAATATTAGATAGCATATATAATACTTAATATAAGGACAATGAAGCTCATAGGACACATATAACAGTACACAACACATTACCAACTACACAGTTGACTTGTATCAATGCTTACACACTATGAGCAGAGCCCACTGAACCCCTACTAGTGTGAACTACTCTAAGGGAATCATTACAACCTCAAAACACTAACATATAGTTTAGTATATATAAGTGTACAAGATCAGACTAGTCCTATAGTTTTGATCTTGTCTACTCTAGGTAGTCCTGTACTTTTAAGCTTACTCTATATACTCTACTCTTGTCTCACTCTCTCTCTCTGTCTGTTCTACAAGTTCTGACTATATTCTAGTACTTATATTCTGTATTTCTATTATATAGAATAGTTATAGTCTGAGTCCTCTTACTAAGCCTTTGAGTCCCCTCTATACTGTTACTGACATCAGATCAAGACTACTTATTACCACCCTACAACTCTCTTATGTTTCAGGCATTAGTACTTACTATTGTGTTGATCTCTTTTCTTTGTTCTAACCCTTTTACATTTTTAAATTTTAAACTTTCTAAACCCTTTTAAACTTTTACCACTCTTCTTCTATTCATTACCCTTTTTAGTTTAGTGTCAATTCCTTTATAGTATAAACATGAACCCTTTTATACTAACTGCTACCCCTACTGTCCTACCAGATTAGTAGTTATAAGCAGACCTAGTTTAATATGTACAGACCTTTATCTAAGAGGCTTTTACTAACTATATACTTCTAGCCCTCTCAGAACCTGTTCTAATTGTTTCAGAAGTCACAACCTGTTCTAGAAAGAAAGTGTATGTAGCCTGCCCTTCAGACTTTAATAGGTAGTACTTTAAGGACTTCTAGTACTAAGTTGAACTATATATAACTACTACTTTGACTAATCTATTCTCAGATCTTAATTGTGTTCTATTTGTCCTCTCCTTTATAAAGGAAGGTAATATAACCATCTAGGCCTAGAACTGGATCAAAGAACATTATATTAAAAGCCTGATCTGACTTTAGAATAATGAGTTATACTCAGAATTCATAAAGTAGCTTTGTACTTCCTTTATTAATCTGAATAAGAAGTATAATATATAGAACAAGCTTGTGTCTTTGTGACAGAACAAACATTCTGCTAATACCTTCTTTCAGGAGTTTGATATTCTGGCCCAGAAGGCAGGATTCACACTCAGGTTTAATAATGTCCTTATTAGAATGCTTGAAAAAGCTCTTTACTCAGAACTGATTAATAAGATTCTTAGAATGATACTAGAACTAATCACTTACACTGATTAGAAGATGTACACTATTTCCTTCAACTAAGTTATAGCTTGAATGTGTTAAGTCTGTACAGAACACTTACACATACATTTGGCTCTAACAGTTCTGAGCCCTCAGATTAATCTGCCTGTAATTTGTAATTAATCTGTTCTAATAAACATTAGAGAAGCTTAAAAGTAAGAAGTATACTTTACCTACAGAAAGTCAGAGTACTAGATTAAAGACTGTCTGTAGAAGTAATAGTATATCTGTCAGGTCATTAGAGTAATAATGAGTAACAAGTAGGATTTATAGTAAGAAGCCTTTTCTACAAATCTGGAAGTCATCTTGAAACTCTTAGACTCTAACTATATACTCTAGGATTTTATAAAGGCTCAACAGTAAATGTGGTACTAAAGGGCTATGACTCAGATTTTTTAATGACTACTTTTGATTTAATAAACACTATAGAATTAGAAGTAAATAAAGTAAGAAAAGTAGAAAAAGTAGATTAACAAAATTATTTATTAAAAAGAAAAAAGTTAAAAACAAAAGTAGATAGTTCTCTTATTTCTTCTGATTCTTTTGATTCTTCTCTTTACACTTTATCTGAGTCTAAATCTACACAATCCAACCTACTACTTCTGTATTCTAAAAACTTAGAACATTTAGAACACTACTCAGCCCTGTTTACTACTTAGTAGTTTGTCTATAGTATTAAGTAGGCATAGTCTTAGCTGAGTTTACAGTTGAGAACATAGGTCTGTCCTTGTTGAAAGAGAGAGGTTAATAAAGAAATGTTAGTATTGTCACACTCACACAACACATACATTCTAATACATTCTGATCAGAAGGGCTCAGTCACATCAAAGTCACATCATCCTCACATCAGCAATCCTTCAATTACATCATCATTGCCCACACAATAGTCTTGGTTGCTCAATTCAGACTAGTTGGGTTCTAGACTACAGTTCTGATTCACAAAGGCAAGACTCTGAGCCTTCAGACAGTTGGTCAATCAATACAAAGGGGACTCAGATCCAGAGTCCTGGATGGCTGATACAAAGGAGACAGTAGTAGAGTTGTTTACAAAGGACTAGTAGCTATAAAGGACTCATAATTTCTATAAATACCCTTATGTAATTTGTACTTTTCAGCAATCAAGTTACTCTCTATTACAACTCTTAGTGTGTAATTTGACAGTCTCATCAGTAAATGTTCCCTCTCACCTTGTCTTGTCTTGTATTGCCTTGTTCTGAAGTACAGCTTTGTTGTTCCACACTACTCTTGTCTTATTAATTGTCACCTTCAGAACTTGTACATTCTGCTTGAATCTACCTATTCCTTCTTACTCTTGACCCCTCTCAGTGTCTGTACCTTACAGACTCAACTAACCTCTTCTACCTTAACCAGTACTTAAGATCAACAGTATATATACTTACTCTCTTAAATAATAAGACTGTATAAGCTATGTGTTCTCTTTAGAATAAGTAGTAATTTATTAGAGAATGTTCTAGATACTAACTCTAGGTCCTTATCCTCTTAGCTCCCTTCTTAGGATCCCTCTAGATCTGAACAATAACTCTAGTAGACAGTAGATGTACTAGTTCATACATTAATAAGGTCTTTGTGTAGGAATACTACCTCCCTACTCAATATGTTCTACTTCTAATCCTAGTATACAATGTAGACAGAACTCTAAACTAGAATAGTTAGATTACTAAGTTTGTCCAACTATAAATGACCATTTAGGATTATAAGGAAAGTATTAAGTTCAGAGTCACTAATCTTAGAAAGACAGACATTTTTATTAAATTTGAATAGCTTAAAGCTTACAACCCTACTATTAACTAGTTAGAGTAGACACTTGTGTTCAATCAGTGTTCTAAGTCTTACAACTATCTTATACTACTATCCTAAGTAGATATAAACACTTCTAATGTTACTAACAGTTCTAATGAAGGTGACTAGTTGTTCTTCTTTAACTAGGATAAATATATAAACACATACTCTAGTCAAGACATTTTAACAAGCATAGCAGGAGTGCCCTAAGTACTCTC
>NW_006760387.1:4354262-4360401 GCF_000271605.1 Fomitiporia mediterranea MF3/22
AGAACAACTCTACTCTTAGAATGTATATAGATCTAGCCTACCAGATTTTGTCTAAGAGTTCTCTAAAGTCTTTAGTAAAGAGGAATTCAACTAGCTTCCTAAACATTACTTCTAAGACTATATAATTAAATTGACTAAGGGTTTCTAACCTAAGGATTGTAAGGTCTACTTACTTAACAGAGACAAGTAGGAGGTACTTAACAAGTTCCTTCAGGAAAATCTTTAGAACAGTCAGATCTGTTAGTAACAGTATAGAGGGGACCTAAAGGCTTAGTAAGAGGACCTAGGCTACAACTATCCTACACAACAGAAATACAGAATGTAAGTACTAGAATGTGGTCAGAACTTGTAGAACAGGTAGAGAGAGAGTGTGTAACAAGAGTAGAGTATATAGAGTGAGCCTAAGAGTATAGGACTATCTAGAGTAGACAAGATCAAGACTATAGGACTAGTCTAATCTTATACACCTATATATACTAAACTATACAAGAGTACTCAGGGAGTATGAGCTACTAAGAACAATAAGCTACAAAGAAGGAAAGAAAGGAATGTCAAAGATAAAGATATAAAGAATGAAGGGATAGACAAAGGGTAAGAGACTATAGAATGAACAGAGAATGAAGGGGTGGTCAAAGGAATAGGATGATAAAGTAAGGAAGGATAGTAGTAAGAGTCAGTACACATATAGTCTATAGACAGTACTCCTAAGGGACAGAAGTCCTAAGTTCTGGTACAGAAGAGTGTAGAACCCTTAAAACTGAAGGTACAAGAGTAGAGAACTGTAACATCACCCTCCCTCTAAAACTAATTGTCTCAATTGGTAAACATTAGACTTAGTCAGTAGCTCAGGCATAGGTCAGAATGGTAGGGCTTAGAAGTCTGTAAGGCTGAGTTTGTGTAGAGCACTAGGATGAAGCTAATAGAAATCTTAGATTGCCTTAGAAGTGTAGGCAAGGTTCTTAGTAGGTTCTTAAGTGTGCTCCTTAACTGGGTACCCTTTCTAGTAAACAAGGAATTTGAGTTTTCCACACAGTAACTTAGTATCCACTATGTATTCTACTTTGTATTCTAGTTTAGAGTTAATGAGTTCTGGTAGAGACAATAGGGGTCTTTGTTACAAAGGAAAACCTGGATCATAGTACTAAGACAGTAGAACCTTATTAAACACTAAGTGTATACACTTTTATGTTGCTAGAAGTTAGAGTTTGTAAGCAGAGACACTGACCTTCTTTTTAATAACAAAGGGTCTAAAGCATTTGTTGTCCAACTTCTTCATTAGGCAATCCAAGGTTAGATTAGTAGCTTCTAGTATAACTTTGTTACTAGGCTTGTAATCCTTAGCTGTAGACCTCTTCTAATTATAGTTCTACTTTATAATCTGTACTACCTTCTCTAGAAGAGCTTGTGTGTCCTCTCTAGTCCTATGTATCTGTTCTATAAAGTCTGTTACAGATTCAGAACTGTTATTCTAGTTTAGAACTGTCCCCTAGTATGAATGTCTCTCATAATTGAGGAAGAACAGGGACTGTCCTGTTGTAGAGTGTTACTAGTTATTGTGTACAAATTCTGTCAGAGCTAACTATTCAGACTAATCTGATTACTAATGATTGATAAACATTCAGAGGTAGAGCTCAATCTCCTGATTGACTCACTCAGTTTGACTGTCAGTCTGTAGGTAATATACAGTAGAAGGGTTCCCTTGAATTCTGAGAAGTACATACAAGTTCTGTATGAATTTTAACTTGAATTACAGTCTGCAATTATGAATGAGTTTCTAAGAGAGTCTATACAACCAGAAGACATAATCCTAATAAATACACACTATACCTTTGGAAGTGAGTTCTGTTTGAGTCAGAACTGTATAGACTTACTTAGAGAATCAGTCAACAATCATACAGATAGTATTATAACTCTAAGACTTAGGTAGCTTACTGATCAGGTCTACTAAGACTTCTTCCTAAGAGTGATCTAGAATCTAATACAAATGTAGGAGAGTCTAAACCCTTGTCTGGTGAGTCTTAGTCTGTTAGTATGTATTACAACCAGTCATATACTTTAGGATTTCCCTCTACATTCCTAGCTACTAGTAGTTCCAAGTAATGAGTTCCTACATTTTGTGTCAGCCTGAATGTCCTACAGTCAGATTGTTATAATGAGCTTAGACAATGTCCTCCTACAGTTTCTAATCCTTTAGAATGTACAGTCAGCCTTCCTAGTAAACCTGTCCATCCTTATCCTCCTCCTAATTCCTAGCCTACTTTTCTAGCTACTTTACTATAACCTGGTCCTACATGTGTCTTAGAGCTTACTGTATACAGGTAATAAAGTTAACATCCTTAGATTTGAGTCAGATCTCTTAGATTGTCTCAGACACAAAACAGGAATTGTCTAGAAGATTTTTATTATTATTCTCCCCCCTTTCATAACCTACTTGTCTTGAGAGTAAATCAGCTTTCATCATTTATGTTTTAGGTTTGTGAGTCAGTACAGAGTTGTAGTCCTACAGTTCTAACATCTAGTAGACTTAGTAGTAGTTAAGCTTCTGAGGTGCCTAGAAGTATTAGAGATTAAGGTGATCACTCCAAATCTTAAACTTCTGTACAGTACTAAGGAGATATTAATACTACTCCTCTAGGGAACAAACAATTGTAAGGAGTTCCTTGTTATAAATAAGGTAGTTCTGTTCTGTTACAGAGAGGGATTCTGATCAGAACACTATTAGACACTACTTTCTATTAATGAACTAGGACAGTACTACTCTATTCACAAAGTTAGAAGAGTTGGCTTTAACTCAGAACTTATTTACAACTGTTAGAACTGCTAATACAGGCTTACTAGTAATAGTCTACTTGAGGGACTTGAACACAGACTGTTACTAATCATCCTATTACTAAGGAACATCCTTGCTAGTAAGATTGTGAAGGGGCTAGGTAATAGTACTAAAGCCTTAAATAAAGTATTAGTAGTAGTTTGTAAACCTAAGGAACACTTAGACCTGTTTCAGGTTCTAAGGTTGTAGCTAGTTCTGAACTGTAGTTACCTTTGTCAGATCTATACAGACCTCTCCTCCACTGATTACAAAGCTTAGATAATCTACTAACTCCTGTACAAAAGAGTACTTTACTTCTTAGAGGAACAGTTTATTATCTTAGAGCTGTTATAGAACTACTTAGATTAGTTAGTAATAGTGCTCAACTGTTTAGGTGAAGATTAGAATATTGTCTAGATACACACTAACATACTCTAAGTTAATCAGATCTGTAAGGATGTGATTCATGAATGACTGAAACATTGTAAGCAAGTTGGTTAGTCTAAAGAACATTATAGTCAGTTTGTACAATCTACAATTAGTTTAGAATACAGTCTTCTACTCATCTCTGTCTCAGATCCAAATATTATTGTACCCCTATCAAACATTCAACTTAGTGAAAACCCTAAATATATGTGTCTTATTAATGAGCTCCTGAATCAGAGGGAGTAGGTACTTGTTTTTGACAGTACCCTTATTAAGATAACAATAATTCTAAACTAGACAGAGCTTCTTATCTTTCTTTTTGACAAAGAAGAAAGGGGAGGCTATAAGGGACTTTGAGGGTCAGATCTGACTGTTCTAAAGATTTTCCTAAAGGAACTTGTTGAGCACCTCCTACTTGTCTCTATTAAGTAGGTAGACCTTACAATCCTTAGGTTAGAAACCCTTAGTCAATTCAATTGTATAGTCCTAGAGATAGTATTTAGGAAGCTGGTTGAATTCCTCTTTACTAAAGACTTTAGGGAACTCTTAGACAAAATCTAGTAGGCTGGGTCTATGTGTGTTCTAGAGTAGAGTTGTTCTAAGAGGGTTCCAGACTGGTTCTGTCTCAGACATCCTTCAGATTGACTCTGTTCTGTCTTAACTAGAATATGTATCCACATATCTATTCTAGTCAAAGAAGAACAACCAGTTACTTTCATTAGAACTGTTAGTAACATTAGAAGTATTTACATCTACTCAGAACAGTAGTATAAGGTAGTCACAAGACTTAGGACACTAATTGAATGTGAGTGTCTACTCTAACTAATTAATAGTAGGGTTGTAAGCCTTGAGCTATTCAAATCTAATAAAGACATCTGTCTTTCTAAGGTTAGTAACTCTAAACTCAATACTTTCCTTATAATTCTAAATAGTCATCTGTAGTTGGACAAACTCAGTAATCTGACCATTCTGGTTTAGAGTTCTGTCTATATTGTATACTAGGATTGGAAGTAGAACACATTTAGTAGAGAGGTAGTGTTCCTACACAAAAGCCTTATTAATACATGAACCAGTACATTTACTGTTTACTAGAGCTATTGTTTAGATCTGGGGGGATCCTAAGAAGGGAGCTAAGAGGACAGGAACCTAGAGCTAGTGTCTAGAACATTCTTAAATAAACTACTACTTGTTCTGAAGAGAATGTACAGTTTGTACAGCCTTGTTGTCTAAGAGGGTAAGTATATGTACTAACATTTCCTCATTAACCTCTCTCTTTCAACAAGGACAGACTCATGTCCTTAACTGTGAACTCAGTTAAGACTATCCCTGCTTAATACTATGAACAAACTATTGAGTAGTGAACAAGGCTAGGTAGTGTTCTGAATGTTCTAAGATTTTAGAACACAGAAGTAGTAGGTCAGATTGTGTAGATTTAGACTCAGATAAAGTACAAAGAGAAGAATTAAAAGAATTAGAAGAAATAGGAGAACTATCTACTTTTGTTTTCAACTTTTTTCCTTCTAATAAATAATTTTGTTAATTTATTTTTTCTACTTTTTCTACTTTTTCTACTTTTCTTACTTTATTTACTTCTAATCCTACAGTGTCTATTGAATCAAAAGTAACTATTAAAAAATCTGAGTTATAGCTCTTTAGTACTGTATTTACTGTTGGGCCTCTACAAAATCCTAGAGTACATAGTTAGGGTTTAAGAGTTCTGAGGTGACTTTCAGATTTGTAGAGAAGGCTTCTTACTACAAATTCTACTCATTACTCATTATTACTCTAAGGACCTGACAGATATACTATTACTTCTGTAGACAGTCCTTAATCTAGTGCTCTAACTTTCTGTAGGTAAAGTATACTCCTTACTTTCAGGCTTCTCTAATATCTATCAGAACAGATTGATTACAAATTACAGGCAGATCAATCTGAGAGCTTAGAACTGTTAGAGTTAGACACATGTGTGAGTGTTCTGTACAGACTTGATACATTTAAGCTGTAGCTTGGTTGAAGGAAATGGCATGTGTCTTCCACTTAGTGTAAGTGACTAGTTCTAGTATCATTCTAAGAATCTTATCAACTAGTTCTAGGTGAAGAGCTTTTTTAAGTATTCTAATAAGAACATTATTAAACCTAAGTGTGAATCCTACCTTCTAGGCCAGAATATCAAACTCCTGAAAGAAGGTATTAGTAGAGTGTTTGCTCTGTCACAGAGATGTAAGCTTGTTCTGTACATTATACTTCTTATTCAGATTAATAAAGGAAGTACAGAGCTACTCTATGAATTCCAAATATGACTCATTGTTCTAAAGTCAGATCAGACTTCTAATCTAATAGCCTTTGATTCAGTTCTAAGCCTAGGTGGCTGTGTTGCCTTCCTTTATGAAGGAGAGGACAAATAGGATATGATTGAGATCTGAGAATAGATTAGTTAAAGTAGTAGCTATGTATAGTTTGACTTAGTATTAGAAGTCCTTAAAGTACTACCTATTAAAGTCTAAAGGGTAGACTACATACACTTTCTTTCTAGAATGGGTTGTAACTTCCAGAACAATTAGAACAGGTTCTGAAGGGGCTGAGAGTATGTAGTTAGTAAAGGCCTCTTAGATAGAGGTCTGTATGTATTAAGCTAGTTCTACTTGTAACTACTGATCTAGCAGGACAGTAGGAGTAACAGTTAGTGTAGAAGGGTTTATATTTATACTACAAAAGGATTAACACTAAAATAAAAGGGGTAAGGAATAGAAGAAGGATGGCTGTTACAATTCTCTACTCTCTTACCTTCAGTTTTAAGGGTTCTACACCCTTCTGTACTAGAACTCAGGACTTCTGTCTCTCAGGGGCACTGTTTATAAACTATATACATACTGACTCTTACTACTACCCTTCCTTACTTCATCA
>NW_006760387.1:4361106-4373523 GCF_000271605.1 Fomitiporia mediterranea MF3/22
TAGTATTAGTTAAAGTAGTAGCTATGTATAGTTTGACTTAGTATTAGAAGTCCTTAAAGTACTACCTATTAAAGTCTAAAGGGTAGACTACATACACTTTCTTTCTAGAATGGGTTGTAACTTCCAGAACAATTAGAACAGGTTCTGAAGGGGCTGAGAGTATGTAGTTAGTAAAGGCCTCTTAGATAGAGGTCTGTATGTATTAAGCTAGTTCTACTTGTAACTACTGATCTAGCAGGACAGTAGGAGTAACAGTTAGTGTAGAAGGGTTTATATTTATACTACAAAAGGATTAACACTAAAATAAAAGGGGTAAGGAATAGAAGAAGGATGGCTGTTACAATTCTCTACTCTCTTACCTTCAGTTTTAAGGGTTCTACACCCTTCTGTACTAGAACTCAGGACTTCTGTCTCTCAGGGGCACTGTTTATAAACTATATACATACTGACTCTTACTACTACCCTTCCTTACTTCATCATTCTATTCCTTTGACCACTCCTTTATTCTCTGTTTATTCTATAGTCTCTTACCCTTTGTCTATCCCTTCATTCTTTGTACCTTTATCTTTAACATTCCTTTCTTTCATTCTTTGTAGCTTATCATTCTTAGTAGTTCATACTCTCTAAGTACTCTTGTATAGTTTAGTATATATAGGTGTACAAGATCAGACTAGTCCTATAGTCTTGATCTTGTCTACTCTAGGTAGTCCTGTACTCTTAGACTTACTCTATATACTCTACTCTTGTCTCACTCTCTCTCTCTGTCTGTTCTGTAAGTTCTAACTATATTCTAGTGTTTGTGTTCTGTATTTCTATTGTGTAGGATAGTTGTAGCCTAGGTCCTCTTACTGAGCCTTTGGGTCCCCTCTACACTGTTACTGACATTAGATCAAGACTACCCATTACTACTCTACAACTCTCCTACATTTTAAGTATTAGTACTTACTATTATATTGATCTCTTTTCTTTGTCCTAACCCTTTTACATTTTTAAATTTTAAACTTTCTAAACCCTTTTAAACTTTTACCACCCTTCTTCTATTCATTACCCCTTTTAGTTTAGTGTTAATTCCTTTGTAGTGTAAACATGGACCCTCCTGTACTAACCACCACCCCTACTGTCCTGCCAGATTAGTAGTTACAAGCAGAACTAGCTTAATATGTACAGACCTCTATCTAAGAGGCCTTTACTAACTATATACTCTTAACCCCTTCAGAACCTATTCTAATTGTTCTAGAAGTTACAACCTATTCTAGAAAGAAAGTACATGTAGCCTACCCTTCAGACTTTAATAGGTAGTACTTTGAGGACTTCTAGTACTAAGTTGAACTATACATAGTTACTACTTTGACCAATCTATCCTTAGATCTTAATTGTATCCTATTTGTCCTCTCCTTTATGAAGGAAGGTAACACAGCCACCTGGACCCAGAACTGGATCAAAGGTCATCAGATCAGAAGTCTGATCTGACTTTAAAACAACAAGTCATATTTGGAATTCATAGAGCAGCTCTGTACTTCCTTCATTAATCTAAATGAGAAGCACAATGTGTAGAACAAGCTTGTGTCTCTGTGACAGGGCAAACACTCTGCCAATACCTTCTTTCAGGAGTTTGATATTCTAGCCTAGAAGGTAGGATTCACACTCAGGTTCAATAATGTCCTTATTAGAATGCTTGAAAAAGCTCTTTACTCAGAACTGGTTAATAAGATCCTTAGAATAATACTGAAACTAGTCACTTATACTGAGTAGAAGACACACACTATTTCCTTTGACTAAGCTGTAGCCTAGATGTGTTAAGTCTGTATAGAATGCTTACACATGTGTCTGGCTCTAACAGTTCTAAGCCCTCAGATTAATCTGCTCATAATTCACAATCAATCTGTTCTGATAAACATTAGAGAAGCCTGAAAGTGAGGAGTATGCTTCACCTGTAGAAAGTTAGGGCACTAAATTAAGGACTGTCTACAGAAGCAACAACACATCTGTCAGGTTATTAGAGTAATAATGAGTGACAAGCAGGATTTGTAGTAAGAAGCCTTTTCTACAAATCCAGAGGTCACCTCAGAACTCTTAGACTCTAACTATGTACTCTAAGATTTTGTAGAGGCTCAATAGTGAATGTAGTACTGAAGGGCTATAACTTGGATTTTTTAACAGCCACTTTTGATTCAATGGACACTGTAGGATTAGAAGTAAATAAAGTAGAAAAAACAGAAAAAGTAGAAAAAATAAATTAACAAAATTATTTATTAGAAAGAAAAAAGTCAAAAACAAAAGTAGATAGTTCTCCTATTTTTCCTAATTCTTTTGATTCTTCCCTTCACACTTTATCTGAGTCTAAATCTACACAATCTGACTTACTACTTCTGTGTTCCAAGATCTTAGAACATTCAGAACACTACCTAGTCCTGTTTACTACTCAGTAGTTTGTCTATAGTATTAAGTAGGGATAGTCTCAGCTGAGTTCACAGCTAAGGACATAAGTCTGTCCTTGTTAAAAGAGAGAGGTTAATAAGGAAATGTTAGTGTATATACTCACCCTCTTGGACAACAAGGCTACACAAGCTGTACATTCCCTTCAGAATAAGTAGTAGTTCATCTGAGAATGTTCTAAGTACTAGCTTTAAGTCCCTGTCCTCTTAGCTCCCTTCTCAGGATCCCCCCAGATCTGAACAATAGCTCTAGTAGATAGTAGATGTACTGGTTTGTGTATCAATAAGGCTTTCATACAGGAACACTACCTCCCTACTCAACACATTCTACTTCCAATCCTAGTATATAATGTAGACAGAACCCTGAACTGGAATGGTCAGATTACTGAGTTTGTCCAACTACAGATGACTATTTAGAATCATGAGGAAAGCATTGAGTTTAGAGTCACTAACCTTAGAAAGATAGATGTCTTTATTGGATTCAAATGGCTTAAGACTCACAACCCTACTATTGACTGGTTAGAGTAGACACTTGTGTTTAATCAGTGTCTCAAGTCTTACAACTACCTTGTACTACTGTTCTGAGTAGATACAGACACTTCTAATGTTATTAACAGTTCTAATAAAGGTGACCAGTTGTTCTTCTTTAACTAGGATAAATATGTAGATACATATTCTAGTCAAGGTGGAACAGAGTCAATCTAAAGAATGTCTGAGACAGAACCAGTCTAGAACCCTCTCAGAACAACTCTACTCTAGAACACACATAGACTCAGCCTGCTAGATTTTGTCTGAGAGTTCTCTAAAGTCTTTAGTAAAGAGGAATTCAACCAGCTTCCTGAACACTGTCTCTAGGACTATACAATTGAATTGACTAAGGGTTTCCAACCTAAGGATTGTAAGGTCTACCTACTCAACAGAGACAAGTAGGAGGTGCTTGATGAGTTCCTTTAGGAAAATCTTTAGAACAGCCAGATCCAACCCTTAAAGTCCCTTATAGCCTCCCCTTTCTTCTTTGTTAAAAAGAAAGATAGGAAGCTTTACTTAGTCTAGGATTATTATTGTCTTAATAAGAGTACTGTTAAAAATAAGTACCTGCTCCCCCTGATTCAGGAGCTCATTAATAAGATGTATACATCTAGGGTTTTCACTAAGTTAAACATTTAATAGGGATACAATAATATTTGGATCTGAGACAGAAATGAGTGGAAGACTGTATTCTAAACTAATTGTAGATTGTACAAACTAACTATAATGTTCTTCAGACTAACCAACTTGCCTGTAACATTCCAGTCATTCATGAATCACATTCTTACAGATCTGATTAACTTAGAGCATGTTAGTGTGTATCTGGATAACATTCTGATCTTCACCCAAACAGTTGAGTACTATTACTAACTAATCCAAGCAGTTCTACAACAGCTCTAAGATAATAAACTGTTTCTCTAAGAAGTAAAGTACTCTTTTGTACAGGAGTCAGTAGATTATCTAGGCTTTGTAATCAGTAGAGGAGAAGTCTGCATGGATCTAGCAAAGGTAACTGTAGTTTGGAACTAGCTACAACCTTAGAACCTGAAACAGGTCCAAGCATTCCTTAGGTTTGTAAACTACTACTAACACTTTATTTAAGACTTTAGTACTATTATCTAGCCCCTTCACAATCTTACCAGCAAAGATGTTCCTTAACAATGGGAGGATTAGTAGTAGTCTGTGTTTGAGTCCCTAAAGCAGGCTATTACTAGTAAGCCTGTATTAACAGTTCTAACAGTTGTAGACAAGTTCTGAGTCAAAGCCAACTCTTCTGACTTTACAAATAGAGTAGTACTATCCTAGTTCATTGACAGAAAGTAGTGTCTGATAGCATTCTGATCAGAATCCCTCTCTGTAACAGAATGGAACTACCCTATCTATAACAAGGAACTCTTTACAATTGTCTGTTCCCTAGAGGAGTAGTGTTAATATCTCCTCAGTACTATACAGAAGTTTGAGATTTAGAGTAATCACCTTAATCTCTAATACTTCTGAGCACCTTAGAAGCTTAACCACTACTAAGCCTGCTGGATGTTAGAACTGTAGGACTATGACTTTATACTGACCCACAAACCTGGAACACAAATGACAAAAGCCAATTTACTCTTAAGACAAGTAGGTTATAAAAGGGGGGAGAATGATAACAAAAATCTTGTTCTTCTAGACAATTCCTGTTTTGTGTCTAAGACAATCTAAGAGATCCAACTCAAATCCAAGAATGTTGACTTTGTTACCTACATACAGTAAGCTCTGAGACACATGTAGGACTAGGTTGTAGTAAAACAGTTAGAGAAGCAGGCTAGGGATTAGGAGGAGGATAAGGATGGACAGGTTTACTAGGAAGGCTAACTGTACATTCTGAAGGATCAGAAGCTGTAGGAGAACATTGTCTGAGCTCATTACAACAATCTGACTGTAGAACATCTAGACTAACACAAAACACAGGAACTCATTACTCAGAACTACTAGTAGTCTAGAATATAGAGGGAAATCCTAAAGTACATAACTAGTTGTAATACATACTAACAGACTAAGGCCTACTAGACAAGGGTTTACTGTAGCAGACTGTATGTAGGTAATGCTTACTAATGTATTATATAAGTGTAATAGTAAAATGAAAGTAATAAAGTAAGAGTAATGTGTTACAGGGTCCAAATTAAGTAACTATAGCTAAAATGAGACAGAGGTGGATTGTCTTTTAAGATTGTAAGGAGCTACTAAGCTACAAACAGGCTACACAAAGATGAAAATAATAAAAAAGCATGAATTAAGGATCTTGAATGTGTCTTCAACATATTATCCAGTATGTTAGAGACAACACCTTCTCTGTAACTTATACAACCCTCACCTTCCACATGTGTTGTTAAGGAATGGAACTTATCTGGCTCTATACTTTCAGACCTCAAAGTAAGAGTAGTATTGTACAATTATATTACTCAGGACAAAACTCTACAAGACAAGATTTTTAATAGGACTAGGTAGGAATTTCTGATTATTATTAATAGTACTAAAGACAGTAACAAAGAAGATACTAATGATTTATTCAATGATGATACTACAGTACCTCTTGCTTCAATTATTAAGGAGACAGTTGGAGTTGATGTTGGGAAAGAATACAAGTTTATTAATGACTACTATAGAACAATGGATTCTATTAAGTATTCTAACAATCCTGACTATCTAGGCTTTGTCTCAAGTAATCCAGAGGAGAATATATAGTATTACTCAAACAACAGTGTCCTTTGGAACCAGTCTTAGAGGTTTGTGAACTAGTCCTTCTGCTTGTCTATACAATTTACTTAACAACATTCTGTTGGCAGCTCTTATTATTTAGACACTAGACAGTATACTCAGGCAATTAGACTTAGATTATTTTTTGTTTTAAATGAAAAATATCATATTTTTTTGTACTATACTACATAGGTCAAGTACTGGCAACAAGTACTCTGTTACCTGTTACATTATACTAAATAAGTAACACAACAGGTCTACAGTTACCTGTTACTGTTACCTACATACAGTCTGCTACAGTAAGCTCCCCTACATCTGTATCAGATCCTAGATCACTCTTAGGAAGAAGTCTTAGTGGACCTGATTAGTAAGCTACCCAAGTCTTAGGGTTACAATACTATTTGTATGATTGTTGACTGATTCTCTAAGCAAGTCTATACAGTTCTGACCCAAACAGAACTCACTTCTAAAGGTATAGTGTGTATTTATTAGGATTATGTCTTCTAGTTACACAGACTCCCTTAGAAGCTCATTCATGATTGTAGACTGTAATTCAAGTTGAAATTCATACAGGACTTATATGTGCTTCTCAGAATTCAAGGGAACCCTTCTACTACCTATTACTTACAGACTGACAGTCAAACTGAGTAAGTCAATCAGGAGATCAAGCTCTACCTCCAAATGTTCATCAATCATTAGTAATCAGATTGGTCTGAATAGTTAGCTCTAACAGAATTTGTGTATAATAACTAGTAACACTCTACAACAAGACAGTCCCTGTTCTTCCTCAATCATAGGAGGCATTTGTACTAGGGGACAGTTCTGAACCAGAACAGTAGTTCTGAATCTGTAACAGACTTTACAGAACAGATACACAGAACCAGAGAGGACACACAAGCTCTTCTAGAGAAGGTAGTACAAGTTATAAAGTAGAACTATAATTAGAAGAGGTCCACAGCTAAGGATTACTAGCCTAGTAACAAAGTTATACTAGAAGCTACTAATCTAACCTTGGATTGCCTAATAAAGAAGTTGGACAACAAATGCTTCAGACCCTTCATTATTAAAAAGAAGGTTAGTACCTCTGTCTACAAACTCTAACTTCTAGCAACATAGAAGTGTATACACCTAGTGTTTAACAAGGTTCTACTATCTTAGTACTATAATCTAGGTTTTCCTTTACAACAAAGACTCCTACTACCTCTACCAGAACTTATCAGCTCTAAACTGGAATACAAAGTAGAGTACATAGTAGATACTAAGTTACTACATAGAAAACTCAAATTCCTTGTTTACTAGAAAGGGTACCTAGTTAAGGAGTGTACTTGAGAACCTACTAAGAACCTTGCTCATACTTCTAAGACAATCTAAGATTTCTATCAGCTTTATCCTAGTACTCTACACAAACTCAGTCTTACAGATTTCCAAGCCCTACTATTCTAACCTATGTCTGAGCTACTGACTGAGCCTAATGTTTACTAATCAGGACAATTGGTTTTAGAGGGGGGGTAATGTTACAATTCTCTACTCTCTTACCTTTAGTTCCAAGGGTTCTACACTCTTCTATACTGGAACTTAGGACTTCTGTCCCTCAGAGGTACTGTCTATAGACTATATACATACTGACTCTTACTACTACCCTTCCTTACTTTATCATTCCATTCCTTTGACCACTCCTTTATTCTCTGTTCATTCTATAGTCTCTTACCCTTTGTCTATCCCTTCATTCTTTATACCTTTATCTTTAACATTCCTTTCTTTCATTCTTTATAGCTTATCATTCTTAGTAGCTCATACTCCCTGAGTGCTCTTGTATAGTTTAGTATATATAGGTGTACAAGATCAGACTAGTCCTGTAGTCTTGATCTTGTCTACTCTAGGTAGTCCTGTACTCTTAGACTTACTCTATATACTCTACTCTTGTCTCACTCTCTCTCTCTACCTGTTCTACAAGTTTCAACCACATTCTAGTGCTTGTATTCTATATTTCTGTTGTGTAGGATAGTTATAGCCTGGGTCCTCTCACTGAGCCTTCAGGTCCCCTCTACACTGTTACTGACAGTAGTAAAAGTTTAAAAGGGTTTAGAAAGTTTAAAATTTAAAAATGTAAAAGGGTTAGAACAAGGAAAAGAGATTGACACAATAGTAAGTACTGATGCCTAAAACATAAGAGAGTTGTAGGGTAGTAATAGGTAGTTTTGATCTAATGTTAGTAACAGTGTAGAGAGGACCTGAAGGCTCAGTAAGGGGACTCAGGCTACAACTATCCTACACAACAGAAATACAGAATGTAAGCACTAGAACATAGTTGGAACTTGTAGAACAGGTAGAGAGAGTGTGTGTAACAAGAGTAGAGTATATAGAGTAAGTCTAAGAGTACAGGACTACCTAGAGTAGACAAGATTAAGACTATAGGACTAGTCTAATCTTGTATACCTATATATACTAAACTATACAAGAGTACTCAGAGAGTATGAGCTACTAAGAACAATAAGCTACAAAGAAGGAAAGAAAGGAATGTCAAAGATAAAGATATAAAGAATGAAGGGATAGACAAAGGGTAAGAGACTATAGAATGAACAGAGAATGAAGGGGTGGTCAAAGGAATAGAATGATGAAGTAAGGAAGGATAGTAGTAAGAGTCAGTACACATATAGTCTATAGACAGTACCTCTGAGAGATGGAAGTTCTGAGTTCTAGTACAGAAGGGTGCAGAACCCTTAGAACTGAAGGTACAAGAGTAGAGAACTGTAACAAGATCTGACTCTCAAAGTCCTCTATAGTCTCTCCTTTCTTCTTTGTTAAAAAGAAAGATAGGAAGCTCTATCTAGTTCAGAATTATTATTGTCTTAATAAGAGTACTGTCAAAAACAAGTACTTACTCCCTCTAATTCAGAAGCTCATTAATAAGACACATACATTCAGAGTTTTCACTAAGTTGGATGTTTAATAAGAGTACAATAATATTCAGATCTAAGACAGAGATGAGTAGAAGGCTGTGTTCTAAACTAATTACAGATTGTACAAACTGACTATAATGTTCTTTAGACTAACTAACTTGTCTACAACATTCTAGTCATTCATAAATTACATCCTTACAGATCTGATTGACTCAGAGTATGTTAGTATATATCTGAACAACATTCTAATCTTTACTCAGACAGTTAAGCATTATTACTAACTAATCTAAGCAGTTCTATAGTGGCTCTAAGATAATAAACTATTCCTCTAAGAAGTAAAGTGTTCTTTTACACAGGAGTTAGTAGATTATCTAAGCTTTGTAATTAGTAGAGGAGAGATCTGTATAAATCTAGTAAAGGTAACTATAGTTTAGAACTAGTTACAACCTTAGAACCTGAAACAGGTCTAAGTATTCTTTAGGTTTGTAAACTACTACTAATACTTTATTCAAAACTTTAGTACTATTACCTGGCCCCTTCACAATCCTACTAGTAAAGATGTTCCTTAGTAATAGGGTGATTAGTAAAAGTCTGTGTTTAAGTCCCTTAAGTAGGCTATTACTAGTAAGCCTGTATTAGTAGTTCTGAAAGTTGTAAACAAGTTCTAAGTTAAAGCTAACTCTTCTGACTTTACAAATAGAGTAGTACTGTCTTAGTTTATTGACAGAAAGTAGTGTCTGATAGTGTTCTGATTAGAATCCCTCTCTATAACAGAATAGAACTATCTTATCTATAATAAGGAACTCCTTATAATTGTCTGTTTTTTAGAGGAGTAGTATTAATATCTCCTTAGTACTGTGTAGAAGTTCAAGATTTAGAGTAATCACCTTAATCTCTAGTACTTTCAGACACCTTAGAAGCTTAACTACTGTTAGGCCTACTAGATGTTAGAACTGTAAAACTACAACTTTATACTAACCTACAAACTCAGAACACAAATGATGAAAACTGATTTACTCTTAAGACAAGTAGGTTATAAAAGGGGGGAGAATAATAACAAAAATCTTGTTCTTCTAAACAATTCCTGTTTTGTATCTAAGACAATCTAAGAGATCTGACTTGAATTTAAGAATGTTAACTTTGTTACTTACATACAGTAAGCTCTAAGACACACACAGGACTAGGTTATAGTAAAGTAGTTAGAGAAGTAGGCTAGGGACTAGAAAGAGGATAAGGATAAATAGGTTTACTAGGAAGGCTAACTATACATTCTAAAGAATTAGAAACTGTAAGAGGACATTGTTTAAGCTTATTATAACAATCTGACTGTAGAACATCTAGACTAACACAAAACACAGGAACTTATTACTCAGAACTACTAGTAGTTAGGAATGTAGAGGGAAATCCTAAAGTATATAATTAGTTATAATATGTACTAACAGACTAAGGCCTACTAGACAAGGGTTTAGACTCTCTTACATCTGTATTAGATTCTAGATTACTCTTAGAAAGAAGTCTCAGTAGACCTGATTAGTAAGCTACCTAAGTCTTAGGGTTATAATACTATCTGTGTAATTATTAACTAATTCTCTAAGTAAGTTTATACAGTTCTAACCTAAACAGAACTTACTTCTAAAGGTATAGTGTGTATTTATCAGAATCATGTCTTCTGATTGTACAGACTCTCTCAGAAGCTCATTCACAATTGTAGACTACAATTCAAGTCAAAATTCATATAGGACTTGTATATACTTTTTAGAATTTAAGGGAACCCTTTTACTATATATTACTTACAGACTAATAGTTAAACTGAGTGAGTTAATTAGGAGATTAAGCTCTATCTCTAAATGTTCATCAATCATTAGTAGTCAGACTAGTCTGAATAGTTAGCTCTAACAGAATTTGTACACAATAACTAGTAACACTCTACAACAGGACAGTCCCTGTTCTTTCTCAACTATAAGAGACATTTGTATTAGGAGACAGTTCTAAACTAGAACAGTAGTTCCAAATCTGTAACAGACTTTGTAGAACAGATGTACAAGACTAGAGAGGATGTATGAGCTCTTTTAGAGAAGGTAGTACAGGTTATAAAGTAGAACTATGATTAGAAAAGATCTACAGTCAAGGATTACTAGCTTAGTAACAAAGTTATACTAGAAGCTACTAATCTGACTATAGATTGTCTAATAAAGAAGTTGGACAACAAGTACTTTAGACCCTTTGTCATTAAAAAGAAGGTTAGTGCCTCTGTTTATAAACTCTAACTTCTAGTAATATAGAAGTATATACACCTAGTATTTAACTAGGTTCTGTTGTCTTAGTACTATAATCCAGGTTTTCCTTTACAACAAAGACCTCTACTACCTCTACCAGAACTCATTAGTTCTAAACCAGAATATAAAGTAGAGTATATAGTAGATACTAAGCTAGTGTACAGAAAGCTCAAGTTTCTTATTTACTAGAAAGAATACTCAGTTGAAGAATACACTTAGGAACCTGTTAAGAATCTTACTCATACTACTAAGGCAATTTAAGACTTCTATCAACTTTATCTAGGTGCTCTGTATTAACTCTACTTTATAGATTTCTAAACCCTACTGTTTTAACTTATACCTGAGCTACTAACTAAGTCTAATGTTTACTAATTAGGATAATTAGTTTTAGAGAGAGGGTAATGTTACAATTCTCTACTCTCACACCTTTAGTTCTGAGGGTTCTACACTCTTCTATACTAGAACTTAGAACTTCTACCTCTTAAGAGTACTGTTTATAAACTATATACAGACTGACTCTTACTACTACCTCTCCTTACTTTATTATTCTGTTCCTTTGACTACCCTTTCATTCTTTGTTCATTCTATAGTCTCTTACCCTTTGTCTATCCCTTCATTCTTTGTACCTTTATCTTTAACCTTTCTTTCTTTCATTCTTTATAGCTCATCATTCTTAGTAACTTATATTCCCTAAGTACTCTTGTATAGTTTAGTATATATAAGTGTATAAGATTAGACTAGTCCTGTAGTCTTAATCTTGTCTACTCTAGATAGTCTTATACTCTTAGACTTACTCTATATACTCTACTCTTGTCTCACTCTCTCTCTCTGTCTGTTCTGTAAGTTCTGACTATATTCTAGTACTTACATTCTGTATTTCTATTATATAGGATAGTTGTAGCCTAGGTCTCCTTACTGAGCCTTTAGGTCCTCTCTACACTGTTACTAACAGTAGGGAGAAGTATGCAAATTATTAGCAAAGTTGTTCAGTATTGGTCAAAAATACAAATGTGTAAATGTAAAGGTAAAAAGAAGGCAAGTGTAATAAAAAGGAGGACAATAAAGGAGAGACAATGTAAGAGGTAGAGTAAGGAGTGAGAGGTATAAAATAGAGACAAGAAGTTGGGAGGAGAAGGATGAGCAACTATTGTACAAGCTATTATGAAGTAGACTGGCTACTTACACTTTATACTAAAGGACTGTGTAGCTAGCTAGGTTGTATTGTTACAGAATCTGAGGTTCAGTACAGGCAACACAGTAACAGATTAGAGAGACAAATACAGTAATGTTTATTGTTTAGGTGGTTACAGCTAGTGTGCCTGCTAGAGGATACTTATAGGCAGAGGACTGAGCTAGAGAGATCAAGAGTAACAACATAGTGTTGAGGGAAGAGGGTTAGAGAGATGGTGGAGGTAGGAGGAAAAGGAGTAACAAGAGTAAGTGTGTCATTATATGCACTCAATCTTTAGTACTCGATTATGTAATCACTTCAATATATTGTTTAAAAGTAAAACCAAATTATATTATAAGTCTAACAGAGTGATT
>NW_006760387.1:4373543-4412880 GCF_000271605.1 Fomitiporia mediterranea MF3/22
AAAACAATTGTAGTATAATATAATTCTTGTATAAGTATTACATTTATATACAGTTGTTACATTTCAATTACAAGCAAAGTATAATTATAATTTTGAATTGTAATTAAAATTAAGTACATTATTATATTACATTTGCTATTATTAATTACATTTGTTGCGACTTTTTTGTGATGATAGTAATGGCACACCATTCAACACTGTTACCCCAAGCAATGTGCTAAGCAATGTCTAAAAAACAGGAGAAACAAGTCAAGCACTTTAAATATGAAGTGAAAGCTATATATGATAAAAAGACCTTTGAGAAAGAGGTCACAATAAAGGGCCAAGGCTGAAATAGACAAAGAAAAGAAGAGGCAAAATGTTGGGTTCTGTTTCCCAATAGTAAAGGATGAAGATGAGGATATTCAGATGGTACTCAAGCTTTCGAATAGTCCTGAGGTAAGTAAGCATGTCTAGTAGCAGATCTATATACTAAACTTCGGATACCATTCTGATCCATTCTTGCTGTAATACTTGTAGGAAATACATTACTCATTTGCTAGAGTTGATGAACCTGATGTTGAGATGAAGGGCAAAGGCGGCGAAACTTCTACAACAGGTACAATAAAGCGACCACATACAGAAGGCAAGGTAAGAAAACAAAGGGACATAACAACAGATGACTGTACAATTGATATAATGTGTAAGCTCTTGAACTCAGAGGATTGTAGCTGCTTTAGAGTTGGAACATCAGATCACATTGCTCCAGGTGGCTATGTGTGAGAGCCCCTCCAGCTTGAAATTGTATACATAATTGATGTAAAAGATAAAATTTGGAATCATTGATTTATTAAATTTCAATATGATTGAATGAAGGCCATTAAAAATGTTTAGCTGAAATTGTCATTCCTGTCAGATGCCACTGTGATTGAGAGACAATATTAATCAGTACCCAAGGAACAATATAGAGCACACTTTGTCTGTAGTTTACTCCAAGGCTTCTTGCAGAAGAGAATTAACCATTCCATAGGTAGTGGACTGTTAATCTACCTGCATTGCTCTGCACGACAAGCTTATCATGACAAACGCAAAGAAATTGGAGTCTCATCATCTGAGAATATATATCAACAGTCAACACAAGAACTCAACTTTGTAACCATTTGTTCACCAAGCCGTTTCATCATATAAGACACCTACAGCTAAAGAATTAAGAGATATTCTTATGAATCAGTAGAAGTTGCACATACTATCGGGCTCGTCGTATCGAATTTCTCATTTGAACGGTCTATTGAGGGGAAAACAGCATCTTCACAAGATTAAGTCTGAACTTGTCACAAAATTCACGGCCATACAACGCCCGATAGAGAGTACTTGGTGGGTGTGGAAGTGTGTGAATTCCCGTGCACATCCTAGTTGCAGACCAAGGGCATCGAGCGAGGAGAGTGACATTTCAGAAGAAGCAGCAGCGGAAACTTTGCCTCCCGTGGATGGTAAATCCTACCAGCCGCATCCTCTACTATGTTAATCCGTCGGAAGCCAATGTTGTCTGGAAGTGGTAACGAAATTCTGGTGTACGGCCAGTATTGCTCGAACAACGTCGATACCATGGATGAAATGAATATTCCCCTGCATTATAGCATGCATCAATTTAAAGGCCGATATATAGCCTTGTCAAAGTAGCCTGCATTTTTTAACTACGAGCTACCTTCTCTTGGCTTGAAGCCACACATCGAACGTAATTTCGAGGGTGTCTTCGACCTCCCCGTAGGCCAGTCGGGTCCAGTACAGTTGTGGGAGTCGTCGAAGTGCAAACAGTTCAGACTCTGCACGAGCTGTCATTTAATGCACTGAACGGACTGCTCTGGTTACACCAGATTGGACGTCCGATATCTCTGAGGGTCTGGTCACCCGAGTTTCGACCAAGTGCACAGTGAAGTATCTTCATGCTCGAAAGTCCTCGCATTCCATATTCCAGTTGAACTGAGTTGCATGAATGCGGCTTTGGATTCAAGATATGTATCTCTCTACAGCTTTACCAAGAGTTTCGATCCACAGCTTTATCAATTGGGAATGTTATGAGAGCAGTCTATGCATTGGCCAGAGTTTGGAATGATGTCCGACCCTCGGAGTCCGGGTCGAAATCGAATTTGATTGTCTCATGTCCAGGGCGTGTACGTCAATCACGAGTCAGTGGCGGCATTTGTTACATTGCTTTCAGCGAGAGAAGAGAGAGATAAGAAAGTCAGAGGTCCAGCCTGCACCGTGTATCAAGATTAACGCTGTGATCTTCATTGCCTCTTTTGTATGATCTTCGTAGCGACATATCACTCGCTCGAGTGGCACAACTTGCATCTCTATTCCCTAAAAACCCCTTCGCGGCAAGTGAAACTCAGTCAGCATACTAGTATATCCTTCCTGGAGTCTTCTCATCTTTTATGCATCTATATTATCTTCCATCAGGTATCGCAATAACGAAACGAAACAAGTTCGTTTATCGTATTCAAAAATCGTGCACGTTTTGGCCGAAGCACCCGGCCTCCGCCGACTGTGCGATACTGTTGATTGATGGATATGATGATACGAGCCAGCAGATTTCATCGGGGTCCTGAATTCAAGATGCCAGCCTTGACTTTCCGCATCCGAACCCTGAGTCTCACGGCTCTTTTTGGGACGACCCTGACTAGCCACTTACATAATACTTGTATGCTGGTTCACAGACCAAGAAGTTAGGAGGGGGGTTTGGGGGGCAGAGCCCCCCCAATTAGGTTTAGGTTCAGTTTAGGTTGTTAAGTTTAGGTGTTGAGTTGGGTGTTAGTTAGGCTTGGGGGAGGGGAATATATATTTTCTTAGGGAAATGACTTTATTTTGACTTAGTGAAATTCAAGTCGATTTGTGAGTGGCCAGTTGGAGCTAACCTAAAAAGAGCCGTGGGACTCAGGGTTCGGATGCGGAAACGACGCGACTGCAAGATGCTGAGATGATTGATGGTGATTCCAGTTTGTTTCAAATCATGACTGCGGTGACTGTGTTTTTGTTCTATTCTGATGCTTATACTTACGGAGTCGCACGGACAATCGTAGCGTGATGGAGTGTGTGGCGGGCTAGGGTGGCCGTCTGTCTCTGTCCTTGACGGAAGCGTGCTCCTGAGACTTATACTTTGGGCTGCTGGTCGGACTTCCGTGTCTGTGCTACTTGGTGTTGATTCCGTCGCTGCTGGGCTATTGCTGGGATCCCTACTACGGCCCTGATCCTCCTGCGAAGCTACTAACCTACATCAGATAATACGTATTCATCTATTCTGAATACCGACAGAATGGACTACGCACTCACAGCTCTCGACGCGGCGAAGTACATACATGGTCTCATTGAGAAGGTACGGACGTTCACGAAATGCCTAGCCAAGATCTCAAATAGCTTTTAATTTCAATTTACCAGCATTCAAAAAACAGGAAGACGCTTATGGATGTTTCGCTCCGCTTAGTAGATGACATACAGCGCCTTGAAGACATTCGAGAATCATGCGGGATAAGTGACTCGATACCGGAGCTGGACGAGGAGATAGCTGCTTATCAGAAGTATGGTCTCTAGTTTTAACCAGAAAACTTACATAGCTGAGATTACTATAGTGATCTAAACGAGCTCTTAGACGATTGTCAGAAACTATTTTGAAGAGAAACCGGGATTCGGCAGAAAGGTAAAACACTTCTACAGGACGAGGATAAACGTTGGAGATATTGAAGAAAAACTCATCAAATTTGAGAAGAGGGCAGACCTCGCGCAGAGGCGATTTGAGGTACGTTTTATCGGCGTTCATGTGTAACGTGAAGTGAGACAGACGTGGGTCTGAGAAATTAATAGAACAAGAACCAAATCAACATGCGTGTAGAGCTTAGACATATCCATGCAAGGCTCATGAGTCCTGCAGCTGAACTCGAAAGGTCACTGGGTAATCAAATGGCTGATCAACAAGAGTGGCAGGAGCTGGATCAGGACGAGGTGCAAATACAAGTACGGAGGGAAGATGACGATGGCAATGATACTGATTCGCAAGAAGATTCGGAGGGCGGATCTGCCAAGGATTTGGACAGGCTAAATGGTGAATCTAGACAACGTGAGGAGGAAAGGTGGAAATGGAAGCAAGATAAACCCTCGGTAATTTCCTCATTATTTTAGCATAAATGCGTCTGACTGCGTATTTCTAGGAGAACGAACCGGACGAAGAAGGCTCAGAGGAGATGGTGCTTCTTATACCAGACGTTTCCAAGATCTCCCTCAACGATGAAACTCTTAGCATGGGCTCAGTACGTGAAACAAAATCTAGCATACCTTCCAATGACCGATTGCATACCCTCAGGAGAATGGCTCAACTGAAACACGTAGTCGTACGCCAGACGTCTTCAGCATCTCTCCTAGAGAAAATCCACAAGATGAAACATGGGTAAATGACACGTTCTTTTGCGAGACACATAAGGCCCTGCTCGGTTGCACTGGTCGCGCGACCAGTGCCTGCCAAATTCGCGACCACCGGTTACACAACCAGCGGTTGCAAACCATCAACCATCAGACGTGCTCGGCTGCACGTCTGGTTTCGTAGTTGTGTGACACTGCTCGTCCCTTACTACATCTGTTACACTATGTCCTCTACATTTCCTTGTTACTACTTCTCTCTTGTATTGTATTCCCCACTTGTATTCTACTGGAAATTTAATAATCCAAGCTTTGAATGTCCAAACCAACTATAATAATATAATACATCTGTCATATATGCCTAATTATATGTGCATATATGCACCTAAAGTCCTAACTTATGTTTCTATTTATTTATTTGTGTCTCAATTATATCTACACTGTATAGTACTTATGTTAGGACACATAATTATATACTAATTTGAAAGGATAAATGATGAAAGATGAAGGGAAAGTAATGAGTCTATACACTATACTACTTGTGACCAAAGTGACAAGGTTGGCACTGGTGGTTGACGGCTGCACCGGAAATTGCCGGCCATCAACCACCAACCTGCAGTTGTGCGACCAGTGCAACGAAGCAGGGCCTAATATCTAATCACGCATGACCTCAGGAGAATGATTCTGATGAAGACGGCAGTTCAGTTATCCCGCAGCACACCATACCCGACGACGAGTCTAAAGTACATGAAGTGCGTATGAGGGTGTCTTCAGAGCGTATAGAAGAATCCAAGAGGGGGAAAAACTCGAACGCAAAAGTACACCCAAGGAGAATGACTATGACTAAGAATGAAGCAGTACAGGAGACCCGGAAGCTGCTCAACGATATCCGCGATCCAGACTCGTGTACCCCAGTAACATCGTGGATCTCAAAGGCAAACAATTTGTCGGTTATTCTCGAGCAGAACTTAGACATGCTTTCTGAGGCGTTGCAGCTTTCTGAGATGTGTGTCTCACTCTCTCATCAACTGTCGGATGAATACCCCACAGCGTTTAGACCGTTATTAGCCTCAAATTTACGCAATCTGGCAAAACGATTATGGAAGAACAGACAATCGGGCCAAGCCTTAGAGCACTCGGGAAAAGCTGTTTCACTCTACAGACAACTCGTAGAGGAGGACCCAGAGGCACATAATCCGGAACTCGCAGCAGCGCTGATGACGTATGCCATCGATTTATCCGAAGTTCGTCGACACGATGAAGCTCTTGAACCAATGGAAGAAGCTGTCGAAATTCGGAGAGTGTTGGTGGAGCACAATCCCGCAGAATACACATTCGACCTCGCAGAATTGCTTAAGAATTATTCTATTTTGCTGGTGAAGCTTGGTAGGATCCAAGATGCCTTAGTTGTACGTCGGGAGGTTGTTGAAATCCAAGAGGAGCTTGCGGAACAGGATCCGAAGAAGTATAACCCCTACCTAGCATCAGCACTCAAACTCCTTTCTTCGATCTTGTCGGGCATCCACGAGTATCAGGAGGCACTTGAAGTTCAAGTTCGCCATGCTCAAGTAAGGCGTGAGATCTCAGAAAAAGATCTGGAGAAACATGCAGCGGATATAATAAGACAGCTGTTTACGTATTCTTTCAAGCTTGCTGATCGAAAGCACCGTGAGGAAGCACTAGAGGCTGCTGAAAAGGCCGTCGAGCTCGCCGCGTGGCTTGCGAAAGACGATGTCCACAATACTAGGCATGTCCAAAATGATAACGATGTGGATGATAATAATGACGAACTTGAGGATGACGAGGATGATGGTGATGGTGAGGATGACGAGGTAAGCGACGGGAGCGATGACAGTGAACCCGATCCGCATACCTCCCTCCTAGCAGAAGCTTTCACTGTACTGAGCGACAGATTGTACGAGATCAAGCGTGACAAGCCCGCTTTGAAAGCAATTTTACGAGCTGGGGTCCTTTGGGAGACACTCAGAAGGCACGACCCCGACTCCGGCAAATATAAATTCAATTTCGCAAGGTCTCTAGATAAGCTTTCGCAGAGGTGGTCAGTACTTAACTTGCATAAAAAGGCACTCAAAGCGGCGAATCGTGCTGTCCAGCAATGGGAAGATCTTGTCGTGTCGAATGACAGACATTTACCCCATTTGGGAGAGCGTACGAAATGCTCTCATTACGGTTCTCCAAAGTCTGCCAACACAGAGACGCTCTCGATGCTATCAAAAGTTCTATCGAAATATTCAGGGAACTTGTAGAACGGAATGCACGTTTACATGAGCCCGGTCTAGCACAGTCGTTAGTCACTCAATCTATCGCATTCGCAAAGGCGGGGCGTCGGAAGGAAGCGCCAACACCAGTAGAGGAGGCCGTGGATATGTACAGGCGGCTTGCGGAAAATAATCCGAAGGTCTACAAAAGAAAGCTCGCTTACTCCTTGCACGAATATGCTGGACGACTTTCGGCGGTGGGCCAGAAGGGACAGGCTCTCGAGATCGTCACAGAGGCCGTAGATATCTATAAGCAACTCGCGAAGGACAATCCGGACACGTACAAAATGAATATTTCCAAATCAACGGACCTCCGTATCAAACTAAAAGCGGACCTAGTAAAGCCAAGGCTGGATTAAAGCGCGAACTGTCGTCTGATGTGATTAATTGTGCAATCCATGTCCTGCAGTATTCCCTCGCATCCAGCGGCGAGCAGTAACCCGCCAGTCCCTTGGCAGAATATTTTGTCACAGACTTCTGTTCGGGCTAGGGATTATGAAGTTGATTTTAGCAGGGAGGTAACCGAGGTTAAGAAAATCGTCATGCTCAACCTTTGTCTCTTTGTCGTGGCTACTTTCCTTCTTATGGACAGTGCAGAAATTCCTGCAATGCTGACAAGTTCGTTCTAGTCGTGTTTTTCGTTTGCGAACAGAAGCAACAATTTAACGTGTAACCAGGGTAACTATATCAGCATACTCCTTCGGAATTTGCCTTTATCCTCTAGTACCAGTGTGCATATCGTTGAGTTTGCACTAAGTTCTACTTCTTGCACTTGACAGGGATCCCCAATTATCACAGCACTCCTTTAATTAGCTACCTATTTTGCTATGCACGAAATGAACACGGTCATGACGAACCACATCAACTGATGAGGTCGCATAATATGAACGCAGACCGAGACACTTGACAACCGCAAAATAATACAAGAAGCACCTTCGACATTGGATGATGGAAAGTTGTCGGTGGATGAGTGTACTATTAAGACAGCAGCATTACTTAATCGACTATACTATTACAATCGCAAAGTAAGTCCTTTAGTTAAAGAGCTAATGCCTGACAGTTCAAAATTGCTATCCTGAACGGTCTGTGATATCATGTCTGAAATGCAAAAACAAGTCAGACACTTCAAGTATTATGTAAAGGTTAAGTACGGTACCAAAGAATTTAAGAAAGAAGTTGTAATAAGGGCTGAAATAGATAAGGATAAGAGAAAAAATGTTGGGTTTTGTCTCCCAGTGGTAACGGGCGAAGATGAAGTTATCCAGCTGAGACTTAATCTTTCAAATAATCATGATCAATAGCAGTGTATACAGTATACTTATTCTTGGACACTGTTCTGATATAATGCTATGACACTCATAGGAGATAGATTACTCTTTTGATAGAGCTGATAAACATGATATTAAGATAAAAAACGTAGATGGCACTTCTACAACAGGCAAGATAGAGCTACCGCGTACGGAAGACAGGTCATCAAGAAGAATAGATGTGACGACGGAACCCCGTGTAATTGCTATAAACTGTAGGCTCTTAGGTTTTGAGGGCTGTAGTTGCCATGGAATTGGAACATCATATCACATTGTGCCAGAGAATACGTAGTAGTTCCTCCAGCTTGAAATGTGCATATTTGTTGTAATAGATAATTTCTGGAATCATTAATCCGATTTCATTTCAATACAACCGAATGAAGAGCGTTAGCCGCGTTTCCACAGAAGCGTCCTTCTTGTCAAATGTAGTTGTAATAACATGACTGCAAAGAATTCAAGGAACAGTATAGAAAGCGTTTATTTTTATAAATCTATCCCTGTGACAAGTACTTTACGTATCATCTCCCTATGCGTCCTTGCAAGAAACAGACAAAAACATGCGGAGACTCACAGACTATGAGTACATATGAGCAATTAGCACGCGAACTCAGCTTTCTATGGCTATTCGTTCACAAGCCCCCTCGCAGTACAAGATATCTGCATTTGAAGGGCCATGAGATGATCTTCTGGTCCTAGATGAATAGAAGTTGTACATACTATCAAGATCATAATCGATTTTTTACATGGATGGCCTATCAAGGAGACAATAGCGTCTTGATTGGGCTAAGCCCGAATGTATCCCAGAATTCACGGCTGTCTAATGCCCGATCGAAAGAACTTGGTGGACGTGGAAGTGCGTGTATGCCTGCCTCAGCCATCAATTCCCTTACCCATCCTGGTTGCGGTCCAAGAACTTCGGGAGAGGACAATGCCACCTCAGACAAGGTGCCTGTGGATCCTTCACCCCATGCGGACGCTAAGTCCCACCAGTCATAAACTCTGCAATCTGTCAGAAGCCAACGTTGTCCGGATGCGGCAGCGAAATTCTGGTGCACAGCAAGTACTGCTCGAGCAACATCGATGCCATGGATGAGATGGATGTTTCTCTGAAAATATAGCATGTATCAATTCTATGATCAATATTTAGCTTCGCTAAAGTAGCCTACCTTTCGGGATAGATCCTCTTTGCTAGACGCTACGCGTCGAACCCAGTTTCTAGGGCTCCTCTGACCTCCCCAAAGACCACTCAAGTCCAGCACAGTTGTTGGAGTAGTCGGAGCAAGTGCTAACAGTTCAGACTCTGCACGAGCCCGATCGTTCGATGTATTGAATGGACTGTGTCTGTCGCACCAGATCGGACGTCCGGTACCTCTGAGCGTTTGGTCACCCTACCTCCATCTGAGTAAACAATGAAAATATCTATATTGAAAGGACCTACGTTCCATATTCCGGTTGAACCAAGTTGAATAAATGCGGATTTGGATTTGGGGTGTGTTTCTTTCCATAGTTTCACTAAAAGTCTCGATACTCCGCTTTTATAAATTGGGAACGTTATGAGAACGGTCTGAGCATCAGGGAGACTTTGGAATGATGTCGGATCCTCCGAGTCTGGGTCGAAATCAAATTTGATTGTTTCATACCCAGAGCGTGTACGTCCATCACGAGTAGTGGCAGCATATTCTACATTGTTTTGAATAAGAAGAGGGATGAGAAAGTCGGAGGACCAGCCTGCACCGAGTATTAAGAGGACAACGTTGTTCATGGGGAAAGGCAGCGTGTCGATCATATGGTGTCCTAATTTGGTTTAGTTCTTCTTCTTATAGACTGAGGTGTTGCACACGTGACTTACTCTCTCTTGTTCTCTAACCTCGACCTACTCTGTCCTCTACTGTGGCTCAACGGATATCTATTGGGTTCTAAAAGAGCTTGAAATCGGATAATATCCATTAGTCTAATCATGGATGACTCTGTGCAGACTGAGACGAAGCCAGACATTGACGTGAAAGATGAGGAAGAGACCCAACCAGACCCAGACGAGATCATGGATATGACGAACGGGAACGGGCGGGCATGGTGTGTAAAGGTGCCAAAGTATCTGATGGAAAAATGGAGCTCCATCTCGGAAGATAATGTTCACCTTGCAACATTGCGAGCTTATGGTCCCGATCCACGCACGGGAAAATCACGCTTCGCACTGTTCGTGCCAATCAACCCGCCTGATCCCTCAGATCCAAAAGCAAAGGAGGCACCTTCTCTTGAACCTGGAACGTATGAAGAATATGACCTAGACATGGTCAACGAATCCGTTGAGAACCAGATTGTCGTTGCTGAGTCAACACCTACTCAAGGCTCGCGTGTGCGTTCTACGATTCTGACTGGTCGTGTGAAGCACGAATGTAGTTTGCGACCAAAGTTGACGGATGCATATCGGCGACGAGTTCGAATGAGGACAATTACTGCAAATACTCCGAAACGGAGTGCGAAGATTATGGATGAGGCTGAGGCGGGTGGAGTTGGACGAATGAACAGACTTGGAAGCGGAATGGCAACGCCATCTTCGGCGTTCTCTAACCTGGTTGTGGGTTTCAATTTCCATTTGTCTTGTTTAGTCACCCTCTGACATATTTTTTGTGTCATTAGAAGCCGAAACCAAAGCCTGCGAAAGGCACCTACGAGCGGTTTGCTCGTATTCCTCGCAACCAGCTGTTGGACATGCTGTTCGCGTTGTATCGCGAACGGCCACGATGGTCAGCAAAGGATCTGAGAAGTCGCACTGAGCAGCCCGAAGCATATCTGAAGGAGGTATTGAATGGGATTGCTGACCTCCATCGGAGTGGTGAGTTCAACGGGATGTATGAGCTCAAGCCGAACTTCCGAGATTCGGTAAGTCGGACTGTCACTTGCAGGTGTTTCATTCTGTTAATATTGTGTATAGGTAAAGACTGAGAGCGGAGAATACTCGGGTGCGGCGGGTGAACTGATGAAGACTGAGCCTGATGTTGAAATGATCGATGATGACGAGGACGAGGATGATGACGATGAAGATATGGAAGAAATCTCATAGATATGTTTTATGTCACACTGCACATTCCGACCAATTCATTGTATTGTATTGCAAGAAGAAACCGCTATAATACTAATAAAATACGACCACCACGTCTGTACCCCCACAGGCCATAATATAGATCAGTCGAACTACAACTGGCACAGCGTCAGGATTCTCCTATCGCTAAACTCCTGGATGGAGGGCCCGCCATGCATCGCGTTAGACTTGACCGGAAGGAAGAGCAGCAGCGGGGATGGTGCAGTCCTGACAGGCCTGGGAGACGGTGCTGGCTGCTGCTGGTACTTCCACTGTGGCTGATCGCTTGGTTTCCTTCGTCGGCGTGCTTGTGGAGCCAGGCATACCGCAGCCTGGGCATGGCTCGGTCGTTGATGATGCAGCAGCGAAATCGGCAGGAGAGGGACTTGAGCCGATAGCAGTGTTTACAGCGTCTACATTGAGAGCCGTAGACGAACTAACTGCGCTGCTTGGAATGCCGCAGCCAGGGCAATCCGGGGTGGTCGTCGATGATGTAGCGGCTACAACTGCAGAGCCTGGTAAACCACAGCCTGGGCAATCTGGGGTAGCCGTCGATGATGCAGCGGCTACAACTGCAGAGCCTGGCAAACCACAGCCCGGGCAATCTGGGTTGACCTTCGACGTCGCCGCCGCGAAGTCAACGGCGCTTGTACTGATATCGGCGTTCACGGTGTCTGGGTTAGGAGCCGAATCGCCTTCTTTGCTGCGCGGCATAACGCAGCCTGGGCAATCTGGGTTGACCGTCGAGGCCGCTGCCGCGAAATCAACAGGAGAGGGGCCTGAACCAACAGCAGCATCCGCAGGGTCTACGTTGAGAGTCGCGGACGAGTCGAGTTTGACGCCTGGCAAGCCGCATCCTGGGCACTGGAGGAAAACGATTCATATCAGCAATGCTCATCTCAGGAACTGAGATATAGAAAGTAACGTACGAGTGGGCTCCCAAGTGAGATGCTTCCAAGAAAGCCAAGAGCGAGGACGAGAGTGAACGCAGATTGGATCTTCATTGTCGTCGATGTCGATAAGATTCTCGGGTTTGCTGGAGTTGAATGAGGCTGAAGTGGTGAGGAAAGCCGCTATCCAGCAGCGGCTTTTATATCGCTATGGGTGGTACGCACCGCCTTGCCCGCGGTAGCATTGGTGTGGTCGAGATGCTCAGCGTATTACCGGAATAAGTCACTCAGCTACGAGTCAGAGACCATAATGTGGTGGGACGAGAAGAAGGTCCTGTGCTCATTCCGCACGGTGCAGCGTCTGTTTCGTGTCCAAGGGGCAAGTATAGTGGAGGGACAGCTGACGAATCATCCACGGTCCGAAGAATGGTTGATCGGAGTGGTCGACGGAACAACTACTTAATCTCGCTTCAAGCAGAATGCTAGTAACGAACACGGGATCATATTGATGTCCCGTTAGACTCGGGCATATGGGTGCTAAAACACGTTCTTATGGGTATCAAGTGAGTGCATATGGATATCTGTAAATGGCACTGTCAAAAGGACAGATGTACAGACGTTCGTGTGCAGAGTCGAAAACCTATGCTTAGGTACCGAATCATTTCAGTAACAGCAGGGAAATTTGTTGCCAGAGAGCGTACCGCATTTCTTTCATGCAAGATCAGCAAAACGAGAATGTAAGCTGCCTGGATGGATATGCAAACCTATGCTGAGAGTGGTTGTCAACTTGTCACTGGCTAACACTCGGTCGAGAACTTCAGACCCTTGAAGCGCGGTTAACCCATTTTACTAGAAATGTAGGTTGTTTACCAAAGTACTTCAAGTTAAAATGCCGTTTTCACGTCATGTTGCCTCGCAGGGCTACTCAGACGCTCTCCGTATCATTGTAACCCTCATGGAAGCAACGCGGAGCATCATCATCTGTAACAAACGCAGAGAACTTCAAGTTAAATGCCAGCGACGCAGCCGTATTATTCGATACTACAACTCACTGCATGAACTGTGCTATGGCGTAAACTTTACATCGTATACTGGCGTAGCATTCGTGATGATATCATTCCGAGCTTGAAACATGATGAATCACTGCATTGTGCTTTGCGCAGCGATTGGTTGAAGTGCGACCAATTTGACTAAGGCTAAAGTGCTACGTCTAAGATGTTCTCAGTTGCCACAACGGAAATTTCACTGCTATTGATATGCCATTGTCGATTTTCTGGGGCTGCGGCATAAAGTACAGGTGGGCGATGAAAGTCTTCGCCACTCTTGCAATGCAAAAGCTTGAAAAGGAAGATGATTGCCGCTCTCTTCGGAACAATATGCCACCTGAAACAAATATCAGTCTAAACTATATACACGGTTGATTAGCCTATTTTATCGAGAAACTGTATTATATCCCCTCGTATTCTTACAATATTCTTCAAGTTTTGTATTCATGCGCTACTAAAGTAGTAGTGTGCTTACAAATGTCAGTGTGAGAAACAACTGTCAAATTCATCGTTAGCTGTAACAGTGTAAGCTTAAATTTAACCTTGGTTGTCGCCCCACTCAACCACATAGTGAACTACATAGGATTCCCATTCCCAATCGATTTCGGCTGCACCCGCCACGAAAAATGCTCGAAACATCATGGATCGATATCACTACCATGTAAAACGCTCTGAGACGGTGCCCTTGCGATGTTTCTTACCGACCTTCATCTCCTGTGTTTGTTGACCACTAAGTGAAATCTCTGGGACATTGAACACATGAACGTCCACTTTCTTTTCCTGTCCTACCTCAGCATTTTGATAAGGATGCAGGACAAATGTGTTAGGTACCTCTAATTAGCTCTCGCTCAAGGGATCCCTTCCAGTTTCATTCGTTCTGTCCTTCCTTGACTGTCCAACACGAGCGCTAGCTAATTGCATACCCGTACCCTGACGAACGTTTGGCATGGATTGGATTCCTGTAAACACGTACTTTGCTGAATATTGCACAGGATAGCCCTTCCTGCCGGACCTTAAGCTCGGTTCCGTGAGTCACTATGCGATAGACTTAGGTGATTTCGCGGCATCACCGTGCCAGTGAGCGACGTCAGTATCCTGGTCCCATATTGTCATCACTAAAATTACTCCTATCAGTCTGAATGCTGGCGAATCATCTTCACGTTCGCCGTGATCGTAGCCCGGCTCTGTAGCGAAGAGTCCTAGAGGCACTGAGGCGAAGCGAGTCCATCTGTGAGCCGAATCTCATTTTCTGTTCCGGTGGTACGTTTATCGACCGTGAATAAAAGGTATTCGCACGAGATGTTCTACTAGGCTCTTCATCTTTGTTCCAGAATGGATTAGGTCAATTTAGGCTTTGTCGTTGGCTGTTCCTGGTAGGAATCTCGGTCCGGTGGCACCATGGTCTTCTAACTCGGAGAATGTCAGGAGAGTCGAGGCGCTGCAACCCGACCACAATCTATTTTTGTCTCGTGCGCGTAATCTTCTTGGTCTTCATCATCTCCTCTAGAGGTCGCTCCAGTCATTCGGTCTATGAGGAGGCTTTACCGATCTCAAAGGATCAGCAAACCAAGAGGTGACGCCGATGTCGACCTCGCTTATCCGTTATTACAGGAAATAGGAAGCCTTTGGCCGTACGGGAACTGCGAAACGGAAATAAAACGTAATAGAAAGGAAGCGAACACGAAATACAGATACAAGTACAAGTACAGAGGGAAAGAATCTCTAGGAAAAAGATGAGGAAGAGCTAGTACGGTCGCGGGAGCGAGAAAGCGGAGCGCGGAGGTCAAAGCGCGTGCGTACCGAGTCGAGGAAGAAAAGGACAACCGCCAACGATGTTGTGCAGACGCCCAACTTAATAGTCCATGGACCAGTTGCTGCATCGGTGAAGGAACTTATTTTCGAGGACGCTGGTGAGGTGCTGATGTAAATCTCGGGTGACAGCTGCTTGTGCGGCTCTGCGTTGAGGCGGACGACTTGGATGAACTCCGACGTCGGAGAGGTATTCTCCATCAGAGAGCAAGCGGCTAGCTGGCGATGGGCCATTTCTGAATCACGTGGACGCCCTTTCGGCGCCAGAATACGAGGAAGAGAGTCACGGCAGCCAAGCGGCTCTACCCTCGCAACCCCGTACTACAGCCAAGGGTATAGAGCAATCCATGGATTGTGTTATTATCCTTTAAGTGTGCCCGAAATCGAACAACGAAAGACGGGACCTCCATAAACAGACAATCTAAATGTGAAAAATTGGCCACAGCACCCAATGCAGGACCCTCTGAGGCTCCTCGGTTGCGGGGCACACGGCGTGGTGCGAAGGAGAAAGAGATGGACGGCTTGGAGCCATGGATCTTTCCCTGTTGACTAAGATACGCGTCTGATAAACTCGACAAGCTGTGTGATTCACGTGATGTAACCTTACCTTCCTAATGCAGCCTCCACAATGAGCACGAAACTCGTCTATCCAGAGACCCAAAACTCAAAAAGTAGCACCATCGATTTGTTGTATTAAGCCTTCTCTACAAAATGATGGAACAGAATTTCTTAAAAGTGAATATTGGCTGAGTTATTTTGCAAACTATGTTTTTTGCTCTAAATGCTGTAATTATACTTTTCCAGCAGTCTGGTTAATTTTTAAAATTTTTTCCTTCAGATTTCGCCACCATTAGATAAGGATTTATGACAAATAACTGCTATATATGTACATTACATAATAACATTTATAATATATAGTATTTGTCATAATGATCAGATGGTGTAATCATCTTGACAAAGCTACAAAATTATAGATACAGCCTGTAATAGTCAAATATTTTATTGTTGTAATATTTAATTCTATCTGAAAATAGGCAAGATTCTCTTCTCTGTAAAATATAGTATCATCTTTGGCTGAGGCAAAACTTCAAGTCGAAGTTACACTCTGAAATTTCGCCGTAAGGGGCCTTCCTAATTTGGTAAGCGAGGGTTGTGACCGTGACGTGACTAACTTGTCGAGTTTATCAGACGCGTATCTTACAACAACGGACTCGGACGCGTCGTTCTCGTCTTATTCCTCGTCGTCTTCCTCAGCCGCCCAGTAAGACTGGTCTTCGTCGATTGTCCCTAGAGTAACAATTGTGGGTGATCTTTCGATGGACTGCCCTTGCAGCGTTGTGACAGGTGTTGAATCTGGTGAATTGCTTTCGCCTCGCCGGTACTCGTTATCCTCAGCCATAACCCTGGAGTGCCCGGGTTGCTATCGTACTGGAACACGCTCTCGCTCATTGGTGCATTTACTGGTGCCTCTGGAAAGTGATTAGAGGGACCTGGTGCGTTAAACAGGAAATTTGTCTCATCCTCCTCCTCGATTTTGACCGGAGTGGATTCTGGCTCTGTAGACTGTGTGTCGTCGAGTCTTGGCCTTTCCACCACCAAACCTGGCACGGCTGTCTGGATAGTCCTATTCGTATCTCGGCCGCGCGTCGTTCCACCATTTGCCGCAGGTATGATGACGTTGCGGGATCGCAAACTCCTTATGTTTCTTGCAACTGGCGGCCCTTCGGATATAGGAGGAATGACGCTAGATGGTCCTCCAACTGGTTCAGTGACACGCTGTCGCTTTCTTGACCTGAGCTCGTGATCCTTAGCATCCGCCTCGCCTATTCGGCGTTTCTTGCTGGAGGAAATAGCGCGGCCTTCAGAATGTTCACTTCGACTCGACCTCGAAGCTTTTTTGCGAGACCATCCACGACCCCGTCGCTTGCGGGTCTTCGACTTGGTCGGAGGCGGGGAAGAGGCATCTAGGCCATTTGTAAGTTCATATTACAATTTCGTACGGTGGTAAAACTCACCTTCGCAAAGATCTTGTGAGCTTTCGGTGGAAGATTCCGAGGCCTGTGACTGGCTATCAAGGTCCTCGGCTGAATGAATATTTTAATGAAGAATTTTGACTCGGAATGAGGAAGATGACTTACCATTTCCTCTACGTTTCGTTTCGACGACATGCGCAGCTTGCGCTGCCTGCGTGTTGGAGGACGTCGACCCTATCGAGGAGGATTGGTCCTCTCTAGTGATGTACTGTTGTTGAGCACCGTGGCTACCCGTGGTAGTGCTGAAGGCATTGCCATGGACGTTGATGGAGCCTTCAGCTTCATTACTAAAGATGGCGGTGCTGTCTCTGCTGCTTGTCCGGATATTTCTTCCAGAATGCGAATCGCGTGACTCTCTTGCGCGTGTCGTAGGCGTTTCGATGTTCCTGGTTGCTTCGACGTTATTGTTTGCACGTCGATTTGCCATCGCGCGAGTGAGAACCATTGTGTTCTATTGTATATATGATACGTTGACGGGGGAAGTTGTTCCGAGGAATTGTTGTTGGGTGGGGGAAGTTGTGCGGAGAGTGGGGGAACTGAGCTGACTTGGTTGACTTTGAGAGCCACGCTCTTTATATGATTTCACAATAAGGTCTGAGCCTCATCACTTCAGACCTAACTGTTTTTGTTCATCATTATCTTCTATGACTCGTTAACACCTTAATTTCAAGGGCGGTTATCCCCGAGCCACGATCGATGAGGATTGAAGGGAAAGCAGTGTAATTTTTTGACGTTCATGGCTTGGTTCTATTTTCCTTGACTTCAATTCTGGAAGGATCTTATACTTCTCCCGGCCCTTTGGAGAAGGGTGGAGGAGGGGTTTGAGACCCAAATAACCTGCTTTCCCCGTGAATTTGACTCCTTGAATGACCTGCGGTCATGATGCTCACATATCGTACAACAATTATTTATCGTGGTTCTACCCGTAAGCTGACTTGTTTTTTATTATTAAAAAACTCCGTTTTATGTTGAAGAGTTCGTCAATACCTGCTTGTGAACGATGTGGATGATCTTGATTACCTCTCACGAGTAACGCTTAGCCACGCGTCTTGGCACTCAATCCCTTCCCTATTTTCTTGATCTTGAAAACTAAGAACCGCCTAATTCCTTCTCTGTCCTTGACACATACTTCTCTTTTAATATCTGAACACTTTATGCCAATAGGTCGGTGTTGATCTCCTCGGCAGGGAACGTGAGGAAAGCGGGACCAGTGCAACTCACGGGCATAGTGTCCATTCTATATTTAGAAGTTAGAAGTAGGCGGCTCAAAAAGTGTGGGAAATATAACCTTATTTCCTCCTCCTAAAATGTACTGTTGTTTTATACAATATGTTGAATAATGATGTAACAGATAAGTATGCTCATGTACATTGTTAATAATGGTTATTTGATGAATAATTCTCGAGTTATGCTTAAACTAGTCAGGTCTAGTTTAACTTAGTTTCATTCTGCCAAACAACAATATTGCTCTGTTTTTCTCTGAAATCAGTATTAAGCCAAGAGAAGCAGCGAGATGAACGCCGTTATTGCAACAAAATTTCTGCATGCATCCTTTGCTTGTATCTTGATTTAGCTGTATTGCATCAGGACGTAATAAGTCGATAAGTACTGCAGGACTAGTGCAGGCTCAGAAAATTGGCAACAGGACAAACCCAATCGGATTGAAATTTCGGATTTCGTCGTCCACCCGTCAGATGTTCAAGACAGAGTAAAAGTAATACAGTTACATGACGTCATTTGTAAGGGATTCCCAGACCATGAACAGAATTTACATATCAGATGTCCTTCAGCTGACTAACCTTTATACATTGAGAAGAATGGCATATAGTCTGTGCGATTATTGCAAGGACTCATTTCACACGCCAGACTTGATGATGTCCGCTGCTTTCTCTGCGACACCATAAAGCGTCTCACTTGGATGGGCACTAATGTGGAGAGGAAGTATACTTGCATCTACGACACGTAGGTTCACCGTGTCATAGACGCGAAGCTTGCCATCCACAACTCCTCCCAGATCTCGCCGCATCATCGCCGCAGAACCAATCTCATGAAACACTGACGAAAATTCGTCGTGAATCCACGAATGCCATGCATCATCTGCACCACCATTCCCATCGTCAGGAACTACATCGATTCCAGGATCGGTCTCTCCAGATGAGATGGACGCGAACGCTGGATTATTAAGCACCTTCCGGCCAACTCGGGTTCCAGCTGTCTGGACGGCGAGGTCATAATCGACATCGAAATAATTCACCGTAACCTTCGGCTTTGTGAAGACACTTGTATCCGTAATAGTGATATTGCCGCGGCTGAACGGAAGTATGTTCCACATGGTAGTGTTGATGCCGCTATCGAGTATTGTCAGATGAAGAGGAGCAAGACAATGTAAGTATATGAATTTACCCGGAAGTACCGATCCCAAGGTACATTTCACAAATAGGAGCTAGATAGGAGGTTTAACGCTTCGGCACACACTTCACGACGATCTACTCACCATGATGATTTGCAATCAGGTCCGCTTGGATGCCAAATATCGTAGTAAGCGCATCAGCATTCAATCCATTGACTGCCTGACTTTGTGCCCATGACGGATATTGAGTCAAGACGTATCTAGCAATGTCGTCACCCGTCACACTTCCATTTGAGCCTGCTCCTTCAGAGAAGAGCTCATGAATATTCAAGAACGCAATTGTAAAGTCGGGCCCTGTGCCGCCTGCGTCAAAAGAAGGTTGTGTAGAATGCGCGATATTGCTTAATGTTCGTTCCTGGAAGTTTCGCCCAACGGTTGGTAGATTGACCCTCACATCAATTCCAAGTGGAACGAGAACAGACGGATCGCCAATTCCAGACAGCTGAAGTACCTGAGGGGAGGCAATCGCACCTGCGGATAGAATCACTTCCTTACGAGCATGGACGGTGAACGTATCCCCTGTATTGTTCGAATCCTTGAACTGGACACCTGTCGCCCTTACGTTAGGAGTGGATCCGGAAAGAAGCACCTTGGTCACGCGGTTGTTGATCAGCGTAAGCCAATTCGTTCTCTCGTTTTCGACAGGAGTAAGGTACGCTTGTGCAGACGACGAACGGTGATCGTGGTCTTTCGGATTTATCGATTCGGGAACGTAGCTTACACAATTGTCATTTCCACCAAGCCCGTCTCGACATCGTGCAATTCCAGTTATGTTGCGGACGGCATCAATAAATGCAGGTTGTGCCGGTCCGCCGTACATTCCTTGCGCGTAAGCGACTTGAACAGGTCCAATGAAACCGTGGTAAGCATCAATATCGTCTGCACCCTTTGCGCGCTGCACCTTGTCCGGTCGAGTGAAACCTTCAGACTGGTATTGATTCAAAATATGTCGGTCGAATGAAAATAATAGTTTCCGACCTTCTTCATATATGAGAACAGAGAATCAAAGTTCCATTCCAAGCTTTGATCCTCGTCGCTGAGGACTTTCGAGAACGCATCGTATTGCTCTTTCGTGCCACGAGTGATGACAGCGCCATTAATGGAGCTACATCCACCCAGCGTTCTACCTCTATATATGAAAATAATAACATATTATTGAATAAATCTATTCTCCTTTGGTAGAGACTTACGCTCGAATGACCCTGTTCTGGTCGGTGCCCCAGGCCCAGTCTAGAGATGTCCCAAATACTGCACCATATTCCAATAGATCAAATACCCTTGGGTCTTTGCGGTCATCATTTCCCGCTTCAATAACGAGGACGGTTGTTGAAGGATCTTCGGTAAGGCGGCCAGCGATAGTGAGGCCCGCAAGACCACCTCCAACAATAACATAGTCAAAGGTTTGATCGTTAGCAGTATTCGGATCCGAAGTAACACCAAATGCACGCTTGCCCAGTGATAGCAAGGCCGATGCAAGTAGATAGATAGATAACAGTAGAGATTTAGCGAGCATGTTTGAACCTCAAAGGGTACTAGGGGATGAGGGTCATGAACGAGTTTCTGGGGCTTATATATCGCTCTGTGCCTCTTTAATCCATGTTAGACCAAGACTAGCAGTAAGAAGAATAGCCGTCCTTAACCAGAGTTTCTGCGATTGGCTCTTGCTGCGGACCGTTGTTTCCCCTATTTTATCAGATAAATCGTGTCAGCTGGTGGTGCATGCTTCGAGAACCAGGGATGAGATGAAATACAGACCAGATTGAAGCTATGAGCCTTGACAGTCAGCAGTTGAATGCCAATGACGTAGTACTTGCCTCACGGTTATTTGACATCGACTGCAAGGGACTCCCAGATCGTGAACAGCATTCGTCTAACAGATATCCTTCAGATAACCAAGTTTTGTGTGCGCATTAACAGAAGACTGGAATAGCAGCGAAGTGTGAGCATGACCAGGGCAGCGCGGGACAACCGGATAGAAGGTAAGAAACCTACCAAGGGATTTCGAAGAAGTAAAGATTCCAGTCTGCAGTGGAACGAAAGATGGCGACTGAGGCCCACAAAGTCCGAGCGATCATCGCGGGACTTCGTACAAAGTAATACTCGCAAAAAATGGGGTCTCACCGTCAATACAAGCATCTAATAGCGAAGACACGGGATTGATCGGCGAAGCCAACGTCTGGGAACTGCGAAAGGGGCATTTCTCTATTTTTGGTTGCCAAGAGTTTTGGATGATTGACATACCATATCTTTGCTCTTCTCAGAAACGTTCAAATTCGTGCTCTTGAGTGAATGTACACGGCATTCGAACATGAATTATAATTATAAGTAGGCACATAGTCATATGCGACTCAATATCGTAATGCTCCTGATTGTTTGGTCATGGAAGACAGAGAAGCGGCCAGATGATATATTGATAGATTTGAGGGAGTCAACAACCTCTGGGGATATTTGTGACATGTGTTTAGAGCAAAGGCAGAATCGACATTTCCGGTGCAACTCGCGAGAGCCAAATAAACATCATATTAGTCAGCGTCACATGACCAGGACTTTCTAGTTTCGTTCGACTAGGTTGACGGAACTTAGGTTCCAAATTAGGCAATGCCGATTACCTTCCTTTTAACTTTTACAAGCACCAAAGATTTAGCTGTACATCCGCACGACAACAATCGAAAATTCAAACTTTCAAAGTTGGTCGCCATTCACTTGTCATCGAGCGCAGAGAAGACAAAATTGAATATGTTTGCAGCAGCACCGCTAGAGAAGTACCTCTAGTCACACTTTCTGAACACTTGACTGTTCATATGAGTTCGTGGTGTACACGTGGGTTGTGTGTTAGCGATGTTTCTCAAGTCAAGCCCTCATTATTCCAGACTCAGTGAGACAACCTCATCGGGTGGTTTGCGTGCGAGAATACAGAACTCCTATCCCCATCAGATATATTTTTGTTTCAGATTCAGGTTTGTTGCTTTGAATCGAAATTTCTAGCCTTACGGAGTTCCGCTAATTCTCTGAGACAAAAATAATGTCTTTGCGAACTATGACGGCTCCTGCATGCCACTGCTAGCTTTGCGCTCGTGCTAGTATGTCGCCACAGCAAGCAAAGTGAGGTAAACATTTTAGGGACCGCGAGTGCGCATTTGCTTCCGGTACCACAAGTCAATCCACTGGCACATAAGAGAAGCAGTCAAAGAAGTCGGAGAAACGCAAGGAGCACACTGGTTATTCACTTCAAATCCATGTGGAACACTGGAATACCGATTTCGGTGTGTGCCCCTCGATCCACCTTGAGAAGCCGCCCAAAGGAGGGAGTGGGCTCCGCCACTTCTGCAATCCAGACCTCTCTAACCCAAATGACTTAGTAAAGGAAGGAAGGGCTATGATAGTCGAGATGAAGGCGACAGGTGATCCAAATGTAGGTACAGCACACAAGGTAAATCTTCTGCAATTGAATGACTTTCTGTTTAGACGTTACAATGCAAGCTGTACGTTAGAGTCTGCTCGGAAAATATAGGTACAAAACAGAACGTGCAGATTAAGAATACGTTCGAATACTACACTACAACCATCAGGTTACCTAGGAAGATGGAGGGTACTTGGAGTTCAAAGAAGGAATGTATACCTGACTCCGGGAATGCAGAGTATAAGAAGACGATTGAGCTGAAATGCTTGCGTTCTGGAAGGAAAACCTGCACCTGTGAAAGTCATGGTGACATACATGTAGTTGCAACTCCATCTTGAGCCATACAGTCTTCTGTTGGTTGAGTTCCTACTTAACAACAATCGTAATACAATAAGAGTAAAATCCATCATTTGAATTTCAGTGAAAATGAGCCTCCACCAATTTAGATCCTACAAATCTAGACTGAATAATAGGGCTCCGCGCGTATGCATATACGCATATGCGCGTATATCTTGGACCTTATACGCATACGGGCGTATAAATACGCCCGTATATTTTTTTTCACACACCAAATACGCATACGCGCGTATAGTACTACCTGTATATTAGTAATTGCCCTGGAACTTCTCCCAAGCAGCCATCCCAGTCGTTCCTTGTCTCTGAACAACCTTGCAAGTTCTCTTAAAGCTTGATTTGATTAGCAAGGACAGACTACAGATCTTGATGAACCTACCTATTAATCATTATTGTACAAACCTGGACTTCTGACTAGAAGGTCATTCTGATCATTCTACATTACTGGGGAACTTAGGTTTTGCATTGCTTTCCCAATTTAAGAAGTTTGGGCTCAAGGATAATCTTGAAGAGTGTATACAATTACTTTAATTACTTGAACATGCTACAGTTCATAAGTTTTCAAGCTTGATGAAGTGTCTCAGGAGTCAGGATTGCTGATTTATGGGCTGAATATAATGCTCCTTACTACTTGTACAAAGTTTTGAACTATTAAACCTTCACAGTATATGATCATATTTTAATAATCTAAATATTTTTGACATAAGAATACAAAGAATATTGAACTACAATTACCGAATTTGTACACTTACAAAAGTATAAGCTTACAAATATTATAAGTGCGTATACGGCATATACGCAAAATTTTCGAGAACCCTATACGCATACGCGCGGAGCCCTACTGAATAACAATGTCCGATTAGATCAGGTGCAGGATTCAAGGCTCTGAACTAACAGATAAAAGTGGTATAGCAGTATAAAGTAATACGATCCTGGTATAAAGGAGAAAATAGAGAGAAGTGAGATAAGGGATGCGAATATTTTATAAAGTAATCTTGGGATCCGTCATCCGTCATCCGTCATCCCAGGCCGAAGTCCAAACAGAGGTACAGTTTGCTATATATATATATGAATCAGGAAATAATATCAGCAAGATCCTTGAAATTTTCATTCTGCCAATCATGGAATGCACGCACGCAACTCTGTAGCTCTTAGTACAAGTGAGTTAAAATGGCTGGCTAATGTAATTGCACATCCTTCGACGCTTCGTCTTCGTCGCTCTTGCTCGGTGTCCTGTGCATTCGCTTCGTCGCGATCATCCTGTCACCATCAAATATACTTTTGTTTTAGATTTCCCCAATGCTAGTTGTTCTTTCGAAGCAAACTTGCTAGCCTTATGGAGGTCCGCTAGTTCTCTGGGAGAAAAATAATGTCTTCATGAATTTTGCTGGCTCCGGAATGCCACTAGCAGGTTTTGCACGAATTGGTATGTCGCCACAGCAAGCAAAATAAGGCGAATATTTCAGATTCTCCAAGTAAGCATTTGCTCTCGGCACCACAAGTCGACCCACATAAGAGAAGCAGCTAAAAATGTCGGAGAAACCTAAGGAACACACTGGTTATGCGATCCAAATTCAAGTGCAAGACTGGAGTAACGATTTTGGCGTGTGCCCATTAGTCAACCTTGACAAGCCACCTAAAGGGAGGAGTGGGCATCGCCGCTTCTGCAATCCAGACCTCTCTAACCCAAATGACTTGGTAAAGGAAGGAAGGGCTATGGTCGTCGAGATGAAGACAACAGGTGATCCAAATGTAGGTGCAACACGCCAGGTAAATCTTCAGCAATTGATTAACCTGCTTTTTAGAAACTACAGTGCAAGCTGTACGTTAGAGTGCATTCGGGAAATGCAGGTTCAAAATCGAACCCGCAGGTCAAGAATACGTATGAAACCTACACTGCGAGCGTCAGTCTACCTGGGCAGATGGGAGGTGACTGGAGTTCAAAGAGGGAATATGTTCCTGATTCCGGGAATGTGGCATACAAGAAGACAATAGAGCTGAAATGCTCCCGGTCTGGAAGGAAAGCCTGCATCTGTGACAATCATGATAACACACATGTAGTAGCAACCCCATCTTGAGTCAAATTGTCAATCTAGTAGTTTATTGAATGACTTTCGTTGCTTTACAGTGAGATCCTACGCAATATTAGTAGTATCTGTCATTTAAATTCCAGTAGAAATCAGCCACCACAAATTACATTCTATGAAACCTACACTAAACGATGAGATCGATTAATATCACGAGTACATTGTTCAGAGGTTTGGGCCTACAGATAAGGCCAATCAGTAAGATGAAGACGGAATATGCGGGTACACCCCAAAGGAACTTCTGTCGATAAAGTGCTACAGCAGTATTAAGAAATGCTAAAATGGTAAATTAGAGACGATAACGAGAAGAAAGATAAGCGAATACGGTTATTCAGTACAACAATCTGGACATCCGTCGCCCGGCATCCAATGTCCCAAAGGAATACATTCAGCTAAAAAAACACAATCAAGAAGTAACACTAGCGAGAATCTTGAAGATTTCATTCTGTCGATCACGGAATGCACGCAGCTTCGACATTCCTAACGCAAGAGAGTTAATACGGTTAGCTAGCGCAATAGCACGACCTTCAACGCTTCGCCTTCGTCGCTCTTGCTCCGAATCCCGTGCGTCGTCATCATCGCTCTCTTCATCTGTCGTGGTAGCGGGCCCAGACGACCGGTGCCGCCTATGTTCGGAGCCGATACCACGCTCGAGCATGCGGCGAACACGATCCATTCGTGGAGTAAGAAGCACTGCACTTGAATCGTTTGTCAACGCTTCAAGAGCCACAACCGTATCTTCTTCTTCGGCGGCACGGACTGCTGCACCGATCATGCCGAGTTCGCGCATAAATGGCTGTAACGGGCGTGGACATGCTGCGAGTGTCAGATGGGCGCCAAGGACACCATCAACCTCAACCTCTTGTTCGGCACCAGCGTGTGCCGAGGGAAGTACGCGGGTACGTGTGGATGCGACATCAAGAATAGCAAGAGCAACTGCAGCGAAGTATGCTCGAGGTGGATCACTCTTAAGTAGTCGGCGCACATGGTGGTAGCGAGTAAGAACATCCGCAAGAGATGCATATAGTGTTTCACGAATAAGTTGAATAGCAGGTGCATCTATCGCAAACGACGGTGAGGGGGGGGGAGAAGACAAGGAAGAAGATGGCGAGGGCGTGCGAGTGCGCGAATTAGGGTGTGAATGGGGTGAACTGCCATAACCTGGAGAAGTGGGAGACAGAAATTCTGACCGGGAAGGCGAAGTAGGGGGTAGGTGTACTGTCTGGCTATTTGGCGATGGAGATGGAGATGGATCGTATTGAGGTGGAGGGACAAAGCTTGCAACACGTCGTCCTCTTCCCGCTGCTCCGTCCTGGGCATCCAGTGCCGCCTGAAGGTCAGATGCATACCGATCTTGGAATGAGCGACGCTGGCTTATTTCAATCGCAACCGCACGAAGTTCCGAAGCGATGCGATTTAAGTCCGGATGTAATGGGCTTGTGAGCGGCTCAAGCCCACAAATGATACGCGCAAGATCATGCTGATATTCTGGAGCAAGAGTCTGAATTTCCGGGACTGCTCGCGCCCATGTCTCTAAGAAACCGATAAATGGTCTTGGGCAGTTGTCCGCTGTGAGGTCTACAGGGCCATCTTGCTTGCCTGATCGCGGAAGCGGAACCGATGGCGGCGAGGTAGTGCATCGAAGCGCTGCAAAGTATAGGCACAATGCTGGCCCTGTTGATATGTTTGTCAGAACTAGGATCGGAACGAGATATGGGCGTGCTTGCGACAGACCTGTGATCATGATGTCGGCTTCCGCGCTGCTGAGAAGCTCGGTGTCAAGCAGATTCTCGGCTTTGGCTTGAGTAAGGGACGATTTGAGATAGACATGAAACGCATTAGATACATGATCTTCTGACAGACGTATCGTCATCTTGCCGTCGTCGTCGAGTTGTCCCTCCTTCGTTCCCAACGATGACGGTGAGCGGAGTAGATGCGCATTGCGCGTGAGCGTAATAATTGCGTCGGCTAACGTAAGCAAACCGCGGAAGCGCACGTGATTTGTTAATTTCTTTTTTGCGTTCCCACCATTGACCCCGTAATCCTTGCTCTTTACCGATTAATTCATCTCAAACCTGCAATACTCTCCCAGTTCACCTCAATTTGGAGCCATATATAATGTGAGCGTTTTTTTAAATCATTTTACAAAATCAACGTTTCTAATCCAGGATGTATGCTAAGTTACCTTAGCGCTTAGACATGCATGGCTTGTCAAAGTCGAGCGGGATCTTTGTTGCATTTTTCTCTTAGTCCTTGATTCCCGGTTGAGTGGTAAACCAGGATTACATGCATAAAGTGGCCCAACATAAAACACATTACGTTTTATAAACGCGCGTTCGCCGTAAGTACGGATCATTACACTCGACATTACACGAACTAATAAACTATTCTAAGAAGAAAATAGCGTTTTCAGGCTCCGTTCCAGTATTCATTTGGACAGGTAATCTTGCGTCATTTGATGTCACTTATATATAATCAAAAGCTAATGAGCCGATATAGGAAGTGGTATACTGCTTTACGATTGTTCATCCATTTTCAACCCAGGGTCAGAGCGAAGCAGTAACGGTCCTGTGTGCCGTTTCTCGCATTTACTTCAATCGGATCAATCCCACATGAGACCGGACCTTACCTGCTATCGACTCTGTAACGGAGGCATTCGGCGACATAACCAGCCGAGATAACGTGCTTCTCTTACAGGAGCTCTTGTGTGAGCTGTCTCATAAAGCCGTTTTATGGATACCCATTCAATTCCGTGAGTCGGCCATTTCTCCTTGGAAGTGTATTTGACAGAGGAGTTCATATACCACTTTCCCGAATTGTATTTGGTTCGAAGCAATAGTGGCCCCGCTAATAATTGTAATGTGTCGCCGCACACACACTCTGGTCACACGAGAGGGCATGTGCTCGTTTCCATCCACTAATAATATCGCTCCGGTACGAACACCTGTACTTGTCCGGAAGTCAGGTAAGTCCACATGAACATGCGCTCTCGCACTCTGATCGCAACTTCCCTACCTGCTGCAGGTAACACCACATATAACCGACACAGTGTGCCTCAGCTCGGCGTATACGGGTTCCGTAAAACCTTTTCCGTTAACGTTCGGCGGATTCCCCGATTGGTGATGAATAGATCCCAATCTCAGATTTCACCTTCATCCACTCGATCATTCGAGACAGCTGCACAGTTGTACTACAGGTGAGCATATATGCGATCAGTGTTCTTGGACTTGGCATTGTGCGACGGAAGCATATTCCCTTGAGACAAGCAAAGGCTCTCCACAAAACAATCCGTCGCTCGGAATTCGACATGCAACTCGGAGCTCTAGTGATTACAGTATTATATGGTATTCAACAAGTTCATGGGCTGGTTGGATCTTGTGAATCTCATCGCCTTGAAAGAATCGGGCAGATCGGACGGGATGAGGCTGTATACCCCTCCTAAGTAACGTAAAATCAGGGACGAAGGTGAATGTGCTCGTAAGCTATATGATTATCTTCCGAGAAAATTGGCCTGCAGGATGATAGAACACGCTTAAACATTCCCTACTTCAAAGAAAACCGTTCTCAAGAAACACTTACAATGAGATTATTTTAGGCCAATACTTTTAAGTTAATTTTAACGACAGGCCCAATAAACTGTGAAGAGCTGATTGAAATACACAGTAATACAGGTATTTCATAAAGACAGTAATATCACTTTCACAAAATCGAAACGAGAATGCTTATCTATCAATTATCTACATGCACGAAGCCCCTCAACTTTTCTATGGCTTCATCCTAGTAGTATCATACTTGAACTCCCCTTTAAAGTATTACGACAGAAGTCTCGGTGAAGGCCTACTTTCCGCAATTTGAAATGCACAATCAGATAGCCCCTGCGCCACGATCAGACTTAACGGTACTTCCCGCCTTCTTTATCCGAGTACAGTACACACATACTTGCAATTAAATAGTCTTTGACCACACAGGAGTTTGCATTTTACGTGTACTGCTGAATGATTGATTTCGAGATCACACGCCAATAACCGAGTGCCAGAGATCGGATGAATAGAAGTATGCGTACCACACAGTACAAGATAACATGAGGTATATAGAAGTGCCATATTCATGCTTTTCTTTACCCTCCTATCTTGTAATGGGGCTACATTTCATTTAACTACTTAAAAGCACTATAAACGAGCAAAATACACTTCCAGTTTAATTCCAAGGCTCACAAAGTGTATTTCCATTCATCGCCTTGACGAACAGAGAGAAGACCGACGTACTGGCCTTTCTTCGGAATCAGGCTTACGCCGCCGACAGCTTATTGAATGCTATTAATACAATGCAATGTGGCGCCTCGCTTCATTTGCTTGTAAATTCACCGAGACGTAATTATATTTCTGATGGATGACTTGAGAGCCACTAAGAAGAAAGAACATAGCAAAACGAAGTACCACAGGAGGCGACCGTTGCTTCTGCAGAAGAGACTTCCATGCTGTGGCTCGTGATGTTACCAAATAAAGTAAAAGAAAGAAAAAGTAAGGGAAAGAAATGCAGTAATGGATGCAAAGGAGGTAATTTAAGTTCCCGATTCGACTGCTCGTTGTGTAAGATAAAGTATTGTATTCAGATTCAATTATCATCACAATTACTGATATCAATTTAAATTCTGAAACTCTGGATAAGCAATAGCACTCGCACTGCAATAACTCCACTCGCGGGTGCGGTGTTCGTTAGCGCGTCCGACGATAACCTCTACTCCTGTTGCGTAGTGACGCCACTCGCTGTTGGCCGATGTGTGTGCACCGAGTGCCAGGACTATTAAAAAATGAACGTTGCGTTGCGCCAGAGGGATAGGGAGATATTGGAGGGCGCATCAAATAAAACGTGTGGCGGCGGCGTAGTATATGTTTATGCGCACGCAGTAGTTACAGAATTTACAGCAACAATTTAGTCTGGTGTGCACATGAACATTGAACAGGTCTGCTACTAGCCGAACCGCACGGACGATTTTCACCGTATAGGTAAATTACAGAAGTGATAATAATGGTGTTGGTGCTTCGCGAGTTTCGTATTGAATTGAATTGAAAAGGAAGATCGGGAGGAGAGCGGGAAAAAGAAGTTTAGAAGTCCCGTCGTTGCCGGGTTGCCAATGTTAGAGAGAGGTGCTTCGGAGCACTCTCTGTCTTTGAGTCTTCCTATTTTGATGGCGGACGGGAACGCGTCATTCTTCGTTTCCGTCATTTTCTTCAATTTCGGCGGCGCGATAAGTAATTGTAATAAAGAAGCGAGTGGCAATTGTACATCATTATATGAATTCAAGCTGCCCTGGTCCCATCATTCAGCCAGGGCTTAGTGGCACAAAGGTCAGACAGGATGATGTTACGAGTGGCTTAATGTATATGTGTCTTACAGGGGCTTCGGGATTAAGCATATATGCGTGTGCGTGTGCTGATGCGACGTGATACAGAATAGGACGTATGAGCTGCTGAATGTATGCGGGTATGAAGTGACTGGTGGCTGGTGACCATTCGCGAAGACGGAGCTTCCGGCGGCTTTTTCTTCACGAGGGAAAGTAGCCTTCTTCGTAGTACGTAAGACGCAATCGGGAATGGAGAGGTGGTGAGCTTTGTTTCCACCGCTGAATTCGACCTGGGAGAGATGGAGAGAGATAGGAAGAGATGAATCGAAAGGCGGAGAAGATCGACGAGATTTGGAGGAGGAGAAATGAGGACATGGGAGATCTTGACGGAGGACAAAAGAGCAGAGCGCAAATCCTGGAAGAAGGGAGAAGGAGAGATGAGGACCGATTGCCGAATGGGAATGCACAATAGAAGAACGCGCACAAGAAGGGAACCGGCCGGGATGGTGTTTGGGACGCCCGATTGCCGAAATTGCCGAAGATAAGGTTGGCTGATGGAAACTCCCGTGGGAACAAATTGCTTGAGCGCACGTCACCAGAGATATGACTCGTGAGTGAGGAGCACTGCAGTTTTGGCAGGTTCACTTCGAAGAAGTTTGATGCACACATGCGCGCTAGGGACCGATGAGATGTGCGTCGCTTTTTCTGGACATTTGAGTTGTCGCAGGAAGGAAATTGAGAATAAAATAGATATAAATATATATGAAATGTATAACAGCGGACGCGGAACACGAGCACTAAGACTTAAGAGTAGATGCGGTGCTTGTGCCTATCCAAGACATATCTCGCACGCCATCCCGGCTCGGGCAGCCCTAGCCTATAAACTATATCGCTTCTCCATTTCGAAGGTCGAAAGGCAGGGGTCAGCGTCCGACTATCGGGCTTTCAAATCGCGCCTCTCATCGAATCCCATCTCAACCCACCAGGTCCGAGCAAGCTAATCTGTGAACCATCGCTGCCGTCATCCCTCTCCCATCTCTCTCTGGCGCATCTCACCCCACATCTCTGGCGCCCTCGATCGAGAAGGGCAACCGTGCACAGACGAACAATCGGCCGTATTCTAAAATTACAGTAGGCGTCCTGTTGATATAACATCACCACACTACGACGCTAGCTCGCTTGTCCGGGTTCTTCGACTTCGCAGAGAGATCGGCGTGTCTGTCAGTTGTCAGACAGACATTTGCCTTGCGCGGTCTTCTTCTCTTTCATCTTCTCTTCCTTCTCTCTCCCCTTCTTTATCCTTTTTCATCTGCGTCTGTGTTCCGTCTCGTCCAATTAACGCAGACGTGCTTAAAGTTGACGTCTCGTGGCTCGGCTCATCTCAACTCCAGCAAAGGTATGTCAACCAAGCTGACTCGCGCGTAACACACTCCTCTTACTTATCCCCGCTTGCTTCTCTCACCAATCCATCCTTTGTTCTGTACCAATACTTCTGCTCACCCATCAAACGTTCTCCCGCTCCTCGACGCGCTTCAGCAGATACTCGCCTGCAGATACGCGAGTGCATCTCCAGTTGGGTCGCTCAGGGACACGTGCTTGCTGCGCGCCCGTCTTTTCGCCGTTTATCTGTCCTCGGTGCAGGGTCATTCAGACAGTGCACCTGATACCAACATCAAGGTGTTGACAAAGTTCAGTTGTGAAGAAACGTTCTAAGGGACCTTCCACAAGGACGCTCGACTAGTCGCAGATTAAGAAAAAAAACCTATAATTCTGCACCTTGCGCCCCGCGGTGCGCCAAACCTAAAAACATGACGTCCATGCCCGCACAAGTCGTCTACGCGCACCCTCCGCCCCTCGGTTCTGGTCCTAGCTTTGGCGGACACCCTCCAACGCACCCGCAATCTCATCAACCCCCTCATCTCTCTCAGCACGCGTCTTCATCCTCTTTGCACCATTCGCAGGCTCAACACCACCCTCCACCCCAACAGCATCACCCGAGTTCTTTGCCTCCACCCCCTCCAGCACACCAACAGCATTATCACCAGGGGTACCCACCGCATTACGCACCCCCGCATGCGTCTTCGTCTTCCCCGCCTGGTCATCAACACCAATATCAACAGGAACGATCACAGGAGCGACTCCCTTCTATCAGGGATTTAGACTTCCAATTTCATCAACAACAGCAGGCTCAAGCTCAGTTACAGCAGCAGCAGCAACAGGGACAACAAACGCAGCAACAGCAGCCGCAGAACGCGGGTCCACCGCCTTCGGCAAGCGGATCAAATAATGCTGGTGCTAGTGCTGGGACGAGTGGTGGATCGAGTACTGTATCACCTGCTGCTCTCGTTATCACACCAGCGAGAGGCGGACGGAGGAACTGGGGACCTCCACCGCCAGCACCAGGCCCCGCAGGGCCGTCTTCTCATCCTTCACAAGGCCAACCGTACGCTCATCATCCGCCGCAAGGTCAAACTCCTCCCTCAGTACAATTTCCGCCTCCATCCGGACCATCGTCCGCTTCGTCTTCTTTTACGAGCTCAAGTCAAGTACCTGGACAAGGTCAACAATACCATGGTTCATCGCATCCTAGTCGACGACCCCGTGCTGACGGCATGAACACTGGCAACGTTGGAAGAGGAAGCATGGGTGGTATTAACACAACGTCCGCTCCGAGCGGAGGCCTTGGCATGTCGAGCGTGTCGCCCGTAGGTCGACAGCCTTTGGGTCCGGTACGTTTCTTTGCTCACTCACAAAATTCATTGTCGACTCATTAATTTTTTTACATTAAAAACCACTTTTCGGACTCGAACACACCTTGTACTTCACTGTCTTACTTTTTCTGCAATTTACCCTCATTCTGATTTATTTTTGCATATTTGAAATTCGACTGATTACATTTTACTTGTTCCCGTGTTCTTTTCTTCCTTTTCGTTCCTCGCGTCAAACGCGTTTCCGGCGACTTCTTGATTCATTACTTCTCTTTTCAAATTCCACCCATAAATTTTGATTCCCGTGTCTTATTGACGCTCTGTGATATTCTTGGATTTTCTTCCCTGTCCTGAATCAGCCGCCGCCGTATGCCCATGGTGCGGGATATGCTCCACAAGGTGTTATGGGCGTCGGTGCTCAAGGACCTTCAGCAGGTTCTGGATCGGGAATAGGAGGAGGGATCGGAGGCGGAGGGAGTAGCGTTGGAAGCGCCACTAGTGGGAGTGCAAGTGGGAGCGGAGGTGCGGCTACGGGTGCAGGTGGTCCTCATTCACCATACGGGACAGCGTTTCCATCTCCCCATACGCCTCACCATCACTTGCACACGCCGCTCAGTCAGACGCATGGACACGGGGGCCATGGTAGTGCGGGTAGTGGTGGAGGGCCCGGAGGAGCACAAGCATATGAGTATGATTACGATTATAATGCTTATGCTCCTGGAGCGCCACCTCCGCCGCCTGGAACTGGACCTGGGCCTGTACCGAGTGGGTCGGCGCCGGGTGGATCGGGTCCGGGAGGACCGGCTGGCGAAGGACATACCTATGGCGGAGGACGAGGAGGAATTCAGCAAGGCATGTACGGAGTGCCTTCTTCTCATCCTCCACCTCCTCCAGCGCAGGAAGCGTGGGGCGGGCATCAACAACAGGGACCGCCTATTGGATACCCGCATCATCAAGGCGGTGGACACGTGCAGCAACATCAGGCGTATGGACGCGGCGCACCTGGGTCAGGGTTCCCTGGTGCGCCTGGCGGCAGTTACGGTGCCCCATCCCCGGCTTCGCAAATACAGGGCCAAGGACAAATGATGTCTCCCGTAGCTGGAGAGCCCTCTGGAATGGGAGTTGCAAACATGGGTGGTGCGAGAGCGCATTACCTACCTAAGGTACGCATTTACTTTATCTTTATTAACAAGATTTGGAGAATTAACGGAACTTGATGAATCTAACCAGATTCAGGAGCTGTGTTATATGTTACATGAGTTTGCCAGGCGATATGGTGAGTGTTCTCCTATTCCGTGCTCTTGTTCAGTTATTAACGGATTATGTACTACAGCGAACGCGCCGAACCAACCTTCGCAAGCTGAGCTTGAAGACATGGCTCGCAACGCTGCGGAGGTCATCAGGCTATTGTCTGAGTTCCGACGACATGCGCTTGTGGAGGGTTCTGGGACTGTTGGGACTGCTGGGACTGCTGGGACTGCTGGTGTCCCTGCTGGAGCGTCAGGATTGCCATCACCAGCGCCCGACGAACATGAGCGTGCGATGGCGATGCGTGCTCCGAAGAGGCCTTGGGAAGACGTCCAAGGGGAGAGCGATGAGGATGCTTTCGTTCCGCCCTCCGTCTCTGCACCAGCTGGACGTGTCGTCGCTGGGAAGAGAGCCGGGAAGAACGAAGGAACTGGAGGAGAGTCGATCTCTGCTTCAGCGGCTGTTGGAGGCAAGGATATGGATAAAGCAAGGAGTGCTGCAGAGAAGGACATGGCGCTTATTCGTAGTAAGCGTGCGACGAATGCAGGGATGCTTGGCGCTGGTGCTCCGAAAGGCAAATATCGCAAGCGAAGCGTATGTTGCTTTCATCTTGAATGACTTATTGGTTGTTTATGATAGGCTGACGGTATTTCTCTCAAAGCAGCGAGCGACACCACCTGGAAAATGTCATTCGTGCAATATTCGAGAGACACCGGAGTGGAGGCGAGGTCCTGATGGTGCGAGGACGTTGTGTAATGCTTGTGGACTCCGTACGTCTTGCCTTCTATTCTTATTCCTCGTGTTCCGCTTTCTTACATTGAACTCTTTGTACTTTGTGACTTCTTTTAGATTACGCCAAGCTTATAAGAAAGCGCGACAAAGCGGCCGCGTCATCTGCGGATGGCTCACAACAGCGCGTGGAGATCGATATGGAGACGCTGCGTGCGTCGACACGGGCTGCAAACGAGAGAGAACAGATCAAAGCGGAGCGTGATCGTGAAAGAGAGCGTGAACGAGCGTTGGCGGGTAAAAGTACTCCGAACTCGGGTTCTGCTTCGAGTTCGGGGATGGAGGCGGAAGGAGGAGTACAGACGACTGCGTTAGGTCTGGAAGGTACTGGGATGAACGGAAATAGTGATGCGGGCGTAGCGGTGAACGGGTTGGTTGCTCCTACTCCATCTATGGCGGACCCGACAGTTTCTCCGGCAGACGCATCCAGATGGCGTCCGTATACGGATGGACAGTCATCCTTTATACGTGGGGCCCCTGTATCAACGACAGTGGTACGGACTGGGTCATCGTAATCTCGCGATTGTGCGTGAAACAAATGGATTATACTATATCTCTCCCTAAGTTTCCGCTCTCGATTTATACCTGCTTACCATGCATCTTTATTCATCTTCACATTTCTTTCATTTTTTTTCTTGCGAGGTTCGCGGTGTACTTCGTATGTCCATACTAATTCCCTCTTTTTTTCTATTTTATGTTATACTCCTCGCGTTTTTCTCTGTTCGCGATTCTCGTTTAGTTTCTACTTTTCTCGGTATTCTGGTCCAGTTTACGTGCGTGGGTTTTTCAGTTATGTCTTTCCTGGATTATTCACTTCTATACGGTTCGTTCATCATTGTTCAATATTCACTCTACCCATTTTCGCTCTTTCTCACCTTCCTCTTCCTCAACATTCATTGTATATCTGCGATTCACGGTCCATGGTTCATTGGTTTAGTTTGGTATGCTATCTTATACTCTTTGATTCTTTTTCAGTCGTAACTTAGTACATTTATTTCGTTTTCGTTGTACGGTACTGGTTGGTGTATGTGTATTGTATGTGCGTTTTCTCGTTCTAATGGTAATTTTATTGTGTTCGGATTCGAACTGGTTCTTTGTATACATCGGAAGGCCCACCGAGGACGAATAAATAGTGACTAGTGCTCGTCCCTCGGAAAAGTAAATGCTGTCATAAAACATAGAAGCATAGGATGCCCGATCATGTGTAAAAATAATAAATAACCCACGCACGCCGATAGGCTTTCCAGGTGTCCAATAGCAAGAAGTGGAATTCAATTCCGACTGACATAATCTCCCAAAATGAAGGATCAGAGAGGTCGGGAGGAGCCGGGTGGCGCGCAATACAAAAGTCGCGCCGAGCTGGCAGAGCACTTTTTTTTTCTGTTCTGTAACAACTTCTCGCTACCTCCACCTCAAAATAATTGCACCTCGTCAGCCCCTATTTTGACTTGACGTTGCTCGGCTTTGAGCTTCTTGTTATTGGTATATACGAACTTGATTAATCGTAGATTTTAGACATGTCCGAAGGTGAGTTATAGATTTAGTTTAGCTTAGTTTTGTGGAGGAAGAGAAGTGCTGATGATGATGTTTGCGGGGCAAATGTAGGCGACGCAAAGAAGGGTGCCGGTCTGTTCAAGACGCGTTGTGCACAATGCCACACTGTTGAGAAGGGTGGTCCGCACAAGGTCGGACCGAACCTCTTTGGGTATGTTCATGTTTCTCTTATCTTCGAACTGCCTTCCACATTTGAGGTTTTGTGAACATACTGACCTCATTTGTTCACTTTGCTATACAGTCTCTTTGGCCGTAAAACAGGACAGGCAGAGGGCTACTCCTACACCGCTGCGAACGTCAACAAAGGCATCACCTGGGATGATACCACCCTCTTCGAGTACCTCGAGAACCCGAAGAAGTACATCCCTGGTACGAAGATGGCGTTCGCTGGGTTGAAGAAGGAGAAGGACAGGAGGGACTTGATCGCGTATTTGAAGGAGTCGGTACGTAAACTTTTTCTCGTTAGGGTTAATTGGGAGGTCGGTTACTGACATGGCACTATTTTTTAGACCAAAGATTAAGCACGTTGGTGTACTTGATCTGTCTCCTCTATATCACTTCGTGTACCCTCTCTTTCCATACCGCATATCACCTTAGAGGCGTACTTGTTTTACGCTCATACCTCATCGCCGCCACATCTGTTCGTTTGTTTCTACCTTACTGGACTACACGTAGAGAATTTTATTTGTCCGATTGCACACTCAAAACGTATAGTATCATACTCCGTCATCATTATATCACCCCTACTCTGCAACTTTTTTTATATCTCACTCATGACCGCATTGACTATTTTTCGAAAATTGTGATCGAATGAGGCGATGTAAGTGTTATTCTCAATGACGATCAGATGACGTAGCGTGTTGTTCAGATGCACGAGCACGCACATTCTGCTATAATTCGAGCAATTCGAGCGTGGGTCAGCATACTTCTTAAACGTTTAAAAAATGATTATTAGAGTAAGATAGCTACTGCTAATATTTTCTACTGTGTTCGAGTATTTTTCACTTGATCCTTTAGCCATTGCCGGACTCGTCCTTCCACGTCTTTCTGATTTACAGAGCCTGATATCACCATTTTGCCGAAAGCACTATATCTTGGGTCTACTCCTACTGCGTGCACTGAAGAGAATTTTACGTTAATGAAGCGACATTTCAGTGTTTGGAAACTAGTCGGTACTTATGTGGAGAGCATTAATATTTCGACAGACTTACCGAAGGCAGCGTGTCTAGCTTGCCGAATTGGACCGCTGAGATCTGACCTGTCTCCGGTGACTGCATATATTGAAACTGTCACTCCTTCACCGGTTTTGCTGTTATCTGATACAGCATCAGGATGCTAGAAAGGAACTCGGAGTCTGTCATGGATCTGTGTACTCACAAGCGTTAATAGCATTGTTCATTTTTGTGCTGTTCTTATACTCTCGCTTTGTTAGCCTACTGAAGAATGCTCCGTAGCTGCTGCTGCTAGCAGTGGTGGTGGTGGGAGCATATGTATACTCATTGTCGAATACAGGATCACCTTGGTCGGATAATTCACCTGAGGAGTCTAGATCATGTCACAGTTAGTTAAGAGCATTACTGTATGTAGTGTAGAGTGAATGGTACGTGGTACGCACAACCACTAGACATACGTCTTGCTTGCTCGTACTAAGTTTAATGTGTGAAAGTCTGCAGTCTTATAAGACGTGTCTCGATCCAGAATACTAGTTTATTATTGGTTACAGACTTTGCACCTTACAAGAAGCAAGAAATACATTGCACATTAGAGATAATGTGTACTGTACATTGTATTACATTCTATACCTGGCAGGAGGGGTATTGTAATAGTATTAAGGTTAAGGATGCACTAATGTAGTGCATTGTAATTGATTTCGGGCACAGAATAAATCTGGAAGGCATATAGTACAATGCTGCTACTCTAGTATTTTCACCTTATCTAGAGGCCAGATAGCCCATTATTCCTGCAAAGCAGACTTGAGTGTATGTGTTTGCTGAGCAATGCATTCATTGACACACTTGCACCATGTTACCTCCCAGTCAATAGACACTACAAATTGTAGTACTGAAAATTGAAGTGTACAATAATAATGTTACCTGCTTAAAGATTTAGTATATTATTAACAGCTAGTCTTACTAAGGCATGTATTCTACTAATACTGTTAGTCTTGAGACATGTACAAATACAGTATTGTAACTACATCTACTAGAAAGGATAAATAAAATAAAATTTAAAGTAATAATCTGTACTGAGACTAGAAAAAGGTAAACTTTAACATATAGCTTTTGTACTCACAATACTTCTTTTTTTCAGAGAAAATTCTGTACTAGCTCAATTTGTTTTCAACAGACTAGTATGGTTTAACAAAACAGATAAAGGTAGAGTACATTAATATATACTCTAATCTATATAAATTTTTTAAAACTATTTATAATTATTATTTACTAGAAATTAATATACAGTATATGACAAAAGTATTACACAGGTGAAAAAAAAATATATAACTTCCCCAAAACACAATAATATTACACTCTGTAAATTGGTACTTGTAGTCTAGCATTTTATGAATACAACACTCTATAGAGTATTAAATTCCTTTCAAAAATGAGTGAAA
>NW_006760387.1:4413896-4423470 GCF_000271605.1 Fomitiporia mediterranea MF3/22
TTTGTTTCATTCAAAGTATAGGTAAGATATACTTATCTAGAACTTAATTTTAGTGATTTTTAGTTGACTATGCATGTACTCTATAAAACAGTTGAAAATGACCTTTTTTGTATTCTTCTCTACTTTCACTCATTTTTGAAAGGAATTTAATACTCTATAGAGTGTTGTATTCATAAAATGCTAGACTATAAGTACCAATTTACAGAGTGTAATATTATTGTGTTTTGGGGAAGTTATATATTTTTTTTCACCTGTGCAATACTTTTGTCATATACTGTAGTAAGAACTAAGTACTGTTTACTTTATACTTTACATTCTGTCAATCTTATTTGCTTAAAAGACAATAGTTTATAATAGTATAACTGTTAGAGATACTTTATTAGTATTATAAGTTAAGAATCATATTAGTATAAAAATATATATTTATATAAAATAATTTATATTATGCTAAAGATTGAGCTAGACAAATAGTTTGTAAAGTGTAAAATATAAGTACTTAGTAAGATTACTTATATGTACATTTAAAAATAAATTTATACATTATTATAATTTTACAAAAATACTATATAATATAAGTATAGTAGTACTAATAATAATTTGTAACAAATAACATTAAGAGTTTAATCTATTTAGTAACTCATTCTACTAATTAGTTAAGATTAAGCATTTTACTTAATAGTATTTTGTAAGTATAATACAAGTAGTTAAATATAACTACTTGTTAATAAATTTTGTGTGTACTAAAAGTTTAATATTAATAAAGTAATATATTATATAAGTATTTAGAATCTATTATACAATATTTTAATAGACTTACTAAGAGTAATATAATAGTAAATAAGACTCTGTTCTATAGTATTAAGCTTAGTACTATTTCTAATAATTTTATAATATTAATAATTATGTTTTTCTTAGTTTTATTAATAATTAATAAAATCTGTTAGATTAAATATAAGTTTAGTATTATAGTATCCTATACTTACAACTACTAATAGTACTCTCTATTTTAATACTATCTTTATGTAATCCTCTGTCAACACTAGTGTAGCAGTGTTAACCATTACACTAAAAGGCCAGTATAATCACTGATCAGTGATCCATACCCTACACTCTATATAAGCACATGTTACCAAATTGAGGTACTGCCCCCAACAGTAGCTGTTCACATGTGGTAAGCTACCAAGCTTACACTTTATCTCTTATTTTAAAAGTTTGTAAATAATCTAACTATAATACTGTTTAAACTATTAGTAAAAGGTTTCTTAATTATATTATTAGTTATATTAAGTATACTATTTAAAAAGTCGAAATTGTACAATTGTTACAATATTAGTTAAAAGTATACTTTCTAGTATAGTATATTGTAAAACATTATACTGTAATCTGTAAATAATGTATATAATTATAAAATATTCTTAGCTTGTATTCAATTTAAAGTTTATATATAATAACTATTATTTTATAAAATGTAAGACTCTATACAGAGTATAACAAAGTATTATAGAGTTTGTACTCTTTGTATCTTAAAGGAAGTAAGTAATACATTGTATATTAAACAGTATAAGTTTTATATTTAAACAGAAAGAGTACTAGTAGTATAAATATACTAAAATAGTTGTTAATTCAAGCTAAAATTATGATATTGTTGTACTTTATAACTAGTATTAACTGTCAAGTCTTCTTGAATCTACTATATAATGTTTTTTTCATAATTATATCTCTTATATCTTATTTAAAAGTAAGTCAGTTTATGACTCTTATAAAGATAATCTGAGTAAATAGATTATAAACAATATATTTATTAATACACTAGTATCTTATTACCTTATAGTTAATAAATATTAGTACTAGTATACAAAATATACAATAGTAATAGTATATTCTTGTACATTCAGTACTGTATTAACAATCTTTTCTTAATTGAGTATTTTACTATTTCTGTACTTGTAAACATTATAAGAATATTATTTACACATAAAACTAATAAATAAAACATTAAAAAATAGTAAGTAGTATAAGAGCTAAGGAAAATAATTCAAGTGTATAAATTATTTACTAACAAAGTTATTTTTTTAAAAAAGGTACTAACTCAGTATGTTTTAGCAGATTGGCTCGACAGAATAGTGTATACTTTACAAGACAAATAGAACAATTTTACTTTTTTTTAAATACTTATAAATGTCTTACTTTAGTATTTGCTACAACACATATTACAAATAACTTGCTTTTCATCCTACTGACTACGTTTCTCCAGTGGCTGTGTAAACGCTAACAGTCACCACACCTCCTCCCTCCTTGTTATTATCTGAAGCAATCTGTCAAGGGGGTACAAACCTGTTGTTATAGCATTATGCACCTACAGGCATTGATAGCATTTTCTGTTTTCTTCCCATTCTTGTACTCTCTTCGTCAATTTTCCGAAAAATGAGCGGTCGTAGATGACAGGTTTTGAAGGCTTGACTGTTTCGTCGAATACTTGGTCACCCGAAACTGTATCATCTGAAAGTTGAGTACTTTCGTAAGATTAGTCGAAGGTGTCGTACTTCGGAACGTAATTCCGTGCAGATGAGACTGTAATGATACACACTGTCATGGGGCATTATTGTATTGAAGTCGACACGCAATAATCTGTAGTCTAATGAAGATGAGCTTCAGGTCAGGACGCACCGAGTTATAGCCTTGGTCTTCGCGGATTCTATGAAACGAAGAAAGAAGGACTTGATCACTCAAGTAATCTGGGTTACGACTCACAGTTGCCTTTCATACAGAGTAAACGGAGAGCTGGGTTGATCAAGCTGCTAGTCCGAGTCTTGATATATACATAATAATAATAATAATAATAACAATAATAATAATAAGGGAGCATTGTAAATAGTTTCGGATACAGGCTGACCTTGAGGTTGATCACTACAACACGCAATGCTTTTTGATGGGCATTCCGTGCATCTTTCTCAGTAGTACATCAGCCTATGGCTTATACAAAGTGGATCCAAGTGTATGGGTTTTCGAGCAGTGTGTGCTTGAAGCCCACTTCCCCGATGGAAGCCGAGCGACTCAAGTCAGGCAGGATGTACAATACAACTGTTGTGTAGATGAGCCTGAAATGGTGAGCTTGCACAATGCAATTAGACAGCAATTAGCGTAATTAATTAATTTAGCGTGGAATAAACAAAACAAAATCAACGAGCAGACAAGTCAAGTCGTTTGAAAAGTGACAGGAGGAAAGGTGGATGGGTATAAAGGGATCAATCACCACGATAAACGATGTACGTGGGCGGCATAACAGAACGTGCTTCAGAAAGTGGGAGGGTAGCGCGTGTCCTGAAGGCAGAAATAGATGATGCTGGCAATGACATACAAAGAAAGCGCCGAGGATATCCAATAATAGACCATGAAGTTCCTTTGCGAGTGAAAATACACTTCCCTCCGTTCTCCGTTGTGCCCATTCAAATAATGCACCCTGCACAATCCGGATCGGGTTTGTGCACTCTGATGAGATGAGCAGTGTAATCGGAATCGATGGTTGCACTCGTGACCGCGGTGGTCGTAGTAGACGAGAAAAGGGTGGTCGGTCCATCGAGGCCACGCGCGTCCACTTCTGTGGTTAAGGAGGTAGTTGTCGTTATCGAAGGCGGAGGCGGATTCGACAAAGAATGGATGGAGCTGGACGCCGTACGTTTCAATCCACCATTCGGCAAGCCACAGCCTGCACACTTAAGGATCAAATGATGTTCGCCATAAGCACTCCACGGTATGGAGGGAGCAATGGGGCGCACCTGACCAGGTGCGGCATTCGTAGCAACTACTACGAGTAGCACTGTGGTAAGCAAGAGAGCAGTAAGGGTTTTGGACGTGCGAGAGTGCATTGCGGATTTCTGAGAAGAACAGACGTGCTTTCAGTGCTTTTATATCTTTCCACTATTTGCTCCGAACTCACCTGCACAGGAATACGCAGTAACTTAGTATGACTCCTTGAGAGTCTGGCCGTGCGTGTATGCTTGGGGTTTATGAACTGGAAAAAGCTTTGTTGTACAGGAAGCCACGACAGAGGAGTGAGAACCATTCTCCACCCCAACAATACACTGCCGTTAACCAGCTCCAGAGAAACACTTGCTGAAGCTAAGATTCTTATGGGACTACAGTGTTAGACAAACAAAGATGCTGGATGCACAGCCTTGGATAAGAAATTGCTATGCACAGATGTTTGAATGCTAAACACTTCGAAAGGGAAAACTGCGGATTTTGCACCTTTTCTTCATAATTGCGACTCGGTTTGCTAGCTTGCCTGTGAGAAAGTCGTTGTACTAGTGAGAATGGAACTTTCAATGTACATCATGACCTACCGCGGATAACGGTGCCGTTCCTAGGCCGTAATCCACCGCATCGTGCTGGATCATGTTTTGCTGGTCTTCGACTACGAGTTTTCAATTCAACAAGTGCGACGGCTTTCTTGAAGCCATGTAGGCTATCCAAGCCTTTCAGGCAGAGACTGGCCTCTGATGACAATGACGGTACAACACATCTCAAGGACCAGCCAGTTGAGTCAACTTATGGAGGAGTAAGATCATATCACTTCACCTGATTTCCGATATCCGCAGCTCCGCAAAATTTAACGACTCACATCGTATATCCAGATCCTAGACTGTAGTAGATTTGACAGGCTATGTTAGAAGCTATACTATAAGCTTTCCACATAGAACAGCATTCGAAATGACTGGCATGATAAAAGTTTATGTGTTCCACTCACGGACCGGAACAAGCAAGGATCACGAGAATTCAAAGTCCGATCCCGTCGAAAACGTTTGGCGTGACTACGTCATCGGGTACAGAACATAAGGACCAAAAAGCAATGTTCCTTGTAATAAAATGCGAAAGGCGGACAGTATATTGACTATATGGACCGGATTCGCGCAATCAGGGTACCAGCATTATGATTTGCCTAGCCAACCTTATCGACAGCCCTCGAGGCTTGAAGAATTGACTCCTGTAATTGCCCCGAGCAGAAATGTGCCAGAAACGCTTCTAGTAAAGCCACACACCAGTAAGAATCAAATAAGCTAGTATTACAGTGTCGAAGTCCGATGTCACGCAACGAAAACATGTGGAAGTATAATCAGGAATACATTGCGCCACAATGAAGGAACAGACAGACATAAGTCGGGATGAAAAAATTTGACAAAATAATCGAAGAACGGATGAAGGAACGAGGACCGACTAGAGCTCAAAGAATTAATAGAAATTAGGACGAGACTTATTAAGGTTGAATTTACCAGATGAAGCGAGCAAAACCAGGAAAGACGATAAGACAAGTAGACAAGCAGGTAATATTCCAGACTTTTAAGATTTCTTGATAGCTAGCGCAGCATCTCTTACAGCAGGAGAAGGCGAGAATAAGGTACTTGAGCGCCGGCGACGTGGCGGAATAGGCGGTGGAGAGATTCGTGGCGGAGGAGATGGTGGGGGAGAGCTTTTGATAGGGTTGGTTGCGCTTGATGACTTACGTGCACGTGGATTGGAAGGGGTTCTCGAAGGAGAAACAGGAAAACAAGATTGCCTAGTAGCAGTAGAAGATGACGAGCTCTTGTTTGCCAGATTCGAGATATCAGACAGACTTCTCCGCTTCGCCCGAGAAGTTTCAAGTGGTTTGGTGGGACCAACGGTTGACTTCGTAGATAGGGAATTACTGACAGAATGTTCCCTCTTACCCGTGGTCGCGCTCTTCTGTCGGGTCGGTCCAGCGGCAGGTGGCCCGCGGCATATTTTAGTAATCGGCGTCGTTGATTGAGCTTGACGACTGCGTGGCAGGTTATCAATTGGATTTGGGAGGGTGACTTCCGTTGATACTGAATGCCCCCGCGCCGGAGAGCCCATCGCCTTGCCGAGCGTCTTGCCGGACGATGAACTGCTTTTGACGCTATGTCGTGGGGACAGTGTATGACACTTAGCTGGCAATTCCTCAGAAGAGAGTCCCTCATCTCGCACTTTGGATGGCATCGCCAATGTGGGTGAAGCAGAGGGGTCTGTATCCTCTTCGCTCTCTTCGGCCAGAGCCGGCAACCGAGTACAGACAGTTGACGAGGATCTCATTACGCGTTCCGATAGAGTAGCCGCCGGTCTTGAAATGTCGGAGTCGTAGCTAAAAGCATGGGTATCTTTACAGAGCACGGAATTTGACTGAGCGAATGCTGGCGTTGTGCTATCCAGCGTCGCGTCAACCATCGTGGTTTCTGCAAGCCACGACGTAGAAGCTATCTCCATCGGTTCGACACTGTCATCATCGACATAAAATGATTTAGCTTCAATATTGTTTGAGAGTGCATCAATCACTTCAGGTCCAAAGAACGACGGGTTCACTTCAAATTCGAAGAATAACGGAGACTCCGGTCGAGGTACTTCATCATGGTGGAAAAGGTCATCGTCGTCAATCAGCCGCTGCAAGTCGCTGTATGTCTTTGTAAATATTCTGTTTATATATGAACGCCTCAAAACATCAACAAGCAGCTCGCTCGCAGAATTGTTGTCGCATACGATGCTGGGTGACTTTGAACATTCTGGACGAGAGAACGATTTCGATCGCGGAGATCTACAACCTTCCGAGTCTGATGCAAGAGGCGACGACAGAACAGGTCGATATGCCATCGCCGATGACCGCTTCGATGAGCATGGGGGCTCATTCTGCGTACTCTCAGGTTCCATGGAGAACGAGCTAGCTTGGCTGGTAGGCATACTTGCACGATCATTTGGGCCAGAAGCTCTACTGGCGGGATTGAGGATGAGTACATGAACATCCGGGTCCCTCTGCATGTCAACACGACAGCTCCGCAAGAAAGCCTGAGCATCCTCTTTTGACACGAACATTGACCGCGACGGCTGCAGGTGTCTCTCATGTAGGTCTGTCGGAGAGTCAATAGCTTCGAGTTGAGAGTTAGGTGCCAGGGCAGGCAGTGTATCATCGTCCGCTATATCGGACATACTGAATGCTGAAGATGGTGAAGTGGTAACATTCCGCTCATCTCCAGCACGTGAACGTGAAAATGCCTCTTCCGAATCGTTGGATTTTGTAGAGTTCACCAGATCTCGTATGTTAAGAGAGTCTAAAGACGAAGAGGAGTAGTCAAACAAGCCTGTCTTGGCCACTCTCGTCGTCGCAGGTCGGGCAAAACATTCATCTTCTTCGCGGCAGTAATATGTGTTAAACCTCTCAACAAACGTAGCGCGCTCTTCCGCGCAAATAGTAATATCGTCATCGCTGTTTTAAAACTAGGTCAAAACGGCAGTGAAGGGCACGAGGATAGGGCGCAATATACCATGGTTCTGCCACATTTCCAAGTGCTTCAATATCCTTTTCCGTCAGGCCTTCTCCATTGAGACCTTTTTCGTTATTGATCACGAATATGTCATGTTTCACGGGGCCTAAGGGATGATTTATTGGTTGATCGGCATATTCGCTATTTTGACTGCCCTGAGTGACAATGGCACCATGTTTTTTCGAAACAGGACGCGCATCCGTAACGCCAACTCCTTCCATATAATTTGCCTCGCGGATTGCACCTGGATCCAGGACCATTGAACCTGTGCCGAAGAGGAGAACAGGTGACGATATTGGACCGATGGGCACTTTCAGTCCTTTTGCGCCCTTCTCGAGGTCGGATGATTGATTGCTTGACGTATCAATACGCAGGAGGAGCCTCCAAGGAATGAACCTCGGGGTCGGGTCTTCGCACTGGCGACCTTTGATAAAGACGCGATAGACAACGAAGGCGAGGAGGGCGAGGATGACAAGAGTCGCAACGAAGATGAGAACGAAGACGATGGCACGGTGAGACGAAGCGGAATGGGTAGACCTTTTGGCAATTGGCGTAGTAGCAGCAGCGGAGAGAGAGAAGAGGAGGAACATGATGAAGGCAAATAAGAACATGGCGGAGGCGTTGCGGGTAGCAAGGGTGTTGAAGGGCACAGGTAGGGAGGGCTTGGACGGCAAACGAAGGAAGGGGCCGGATGGTCTCGAAGTACACTTCTCCCATCGTTTCTTATATGTTGTAAGGCTAGTATGGCTGGTATGGTCAGCATGGCCAGATATTGTGGTTCAGACCGTCCAATATCTACGTCACAGAGGCTGATTAGCAGTGATTCCGTGCAGAAATTCTAGCCGGAATCGTTAGCTAGGTTTTAAAGGATGTGGCATACGACATAACTCACTTCTTTTCATAAAGGACATGGCAGTTGCGTCACTGGTGCATTTCGCACGAGCATTATTTGCGCTATGATCCATGGTTGAGACGTGAACAACATAATAGGGCCGAGCAACGTGACAACAAACCATCGTTCTTGGATCCTAAGCCAGGACTACATTGCTTCAGATGATCTACCTGGGCTTGAAATTCAGATGTGTCCTACCACGCAAGGTCGCAGTTATCATCGCATCTTTCCCCATCATCATTAAGGTTTATTCTAATAGGGCCACGATGTATGAAGAAGCGATACGAAAGTTCCAAATGATTTCGCCATGATTTGATCAATGCGTTTGCGGAAGCAAAATGTACGGAGAATGGGAATGGGGATGAGGAGCGAGTGTTCACCTCTGCCATTATGTAATCACATTTTCAGGAGCTTCAATTACTGTCGCGGTGCCCCTTGCGGTCAGTACCCACATGTGGACACTCTTACTATTCCTCCCTCAAATCTTACTCGATCATCATGAAATTTTGTACGTATGTAGCCAGATATCTAATGAATATATATCCGAAATTTTGAGACAAAAAAACAAGTAGAAAAGAACTTATCACACTTACATTATGAAGACTATGAGAAATTGAGCTTTTGGAGTGAAACAAATTCTTTCCCACACTTTGTACACCTTATAATAATTCAAATAATAATCTTAGTAAGTTATAACTCTTCATTATTGTTTATTAGCATGTATATTATTTAAATATTTTTTTGTATAACTTTATGTGAAGTTTTGAGCAAGTTATAGTGAATATTGGTATTAATCTAATTTTAATAAATTAGAATATGCAAATCTACTAATCTCTAACTTTACAATTTTTTATACACAATTCCACTCTCATAACTTATGAATTAAAGCTAATATTTATAATTATATACATTATAAGTATATACATCTCAGAAATTATAACTTAAATATTATCACTTGGATTTATATCAAGTGTTGTTTTTACAACTATAAAAATTATAGTTTTTACAAGTATTAGTAGTAAAATTAATGTTATTATTTTGAAAAAAAAGGTACATCCCTCAGATTAGACAGGATAAGGTGTATGATAGTAGTATAGCTGTGATAACTAAAGGAGAAAGGATATGAACTTGAAGTAAAGGAGGAAGAGCTTGATTAGTATTGTTATTAAATAATAAAGTACTTATAACTTTATAAGAAGAGAGAGATTAATAAACAAAAACAGTAGCTCAACTCTCAGAAAAGGAAGGGATATACTCTAGAGATATAGAGGTAGAGTAAGAGTAAGAGGTAGAGGGGAGTGTAAGAAGGAGATAGTAGAATATAATTAAATAATTTCAAGTACATTATAATAAGCCTGTTCCTACAATGTAAACA
>NW_006760387.1:4427439-4480630 GCF_000271605.1 Fomitiporia mediterranea MF3/22
CTTACGGACACGGCTTCGCTTGCTGCTCAAATCAGTTCATTCAATGCTCCGGATATCAACCCCGGTGCACTACTCACACTCGCTACACGCCGTTGCAGTGCATTCATCTCTTTACTTCAAGCACCTGCACTTGCTAACAACCCCTTGCCCCCTTAACAAGTCAACCTCCAAATCTGCCTCACAGGTGCAACCTCGACCTCTACAATCCGTACAATCTCACAATCCATGCACAATCCAACTTGCAGGGACCGAGAGGCGACCAAGGTATGGTGACAAAGACTACCTCAAACGGCTGAGGAACACATTCGTTCTCTATTGTCAATACACTTGCCATCTGTCGTCAGATCATTTCCCTAATTGTTGTAGATAATAATGTATTTATACAATATTTCAATATAATTATAAACTGTTATTTCAATAACAAATGGATATAAGGAAAATTTTATCTTATACATCTTATATTTATATGTTTTCCTTGTTAAAATAACAAGTATTATAATACTTAGCCATTTTGCAAGGTACACTTTAAGCACTTGTATATCTTAGTAAGTACTACAATTCTTATTATTCTTGACCAGAAAGTCAAGACTTTTTAATAGCTTTCTTAGCTTCTTATTACCTTCCTAAAACCCCTAGGTACACAATAAGCTCTTATACATAATGTAGAAAATATATATAATTTATATACATATAAGCTAATACAAAGTTTGAGATATTTTCCTGATGCAATGCTGGTTGTTTCTGCTTCATCGATTTGACCTGTAGGTTTACAATACTGTTGGCATACTTGCCTTACCTCACCTACAGGATAGCGACTACTGTATTAGACCGGGAAGCAGGTGGATCATACATGAAGAAGGACTGCTAAACAAATTGCACAAGCTACAGAACATTTTGATCCTGTTGGATGTGTTTGCTAAAATTCAATTTCATTGTTGATGCTGGTGCTCAAACTATAGCTGATACTCTGAAACCCCACACATACTAGTAGCTGAACAAGCCAGAATGTCTCTAGTGCAAAGGGCTGGACATAGCTACTTTGTGTCAAGAATCAGCAGTACTGCTGTGTAGCAGGAATTTTTAACCCACTACATGCATAGACAAGCTAAACAGGATGAAGGGAGACAGTGCTGATGTTTTTGCTTTCGGATTTTCACTTTATAAGATACCCGGATCAGCAATTCATTAATAGTTCTTTCTGACCTTGCCTTCATATGAGTTCTTACACACCACATACAGGCAGATGCAAGCTTGCTAGTACTATGGGAAGGATAGCAGTCTATTCATCATTACTTTGCATGATGCCATATCTAAGAAGCCGACTTAAAGGGCTCTTTCAGTCACCTATAAATATCTTATTCAAAGCAAAGTACTTTACAACCAGGACAATCCAGCAGTAACTGGTTTCTATTGGTCAGGAGAAAAGAATCCCGATTTGACCAAATTTGCAAGTTTTCTCGGACATATCCGATTTAATTATTTGCTACATATTTATTACAGTAAGCTGCTTCATGCAGAAATACCTGTACTTGGAAAGGAAACTTGAAAGGTCAATTAGTTCGATACTATATAGATTGGCTCCAATAGCAAGATGTCCAGTAGGGAAAGATGGAGTTAGAAGTGATAGTGACAGGCTAGTCAGACTTTGGGATGTGTGCTGCACCATTCAGTCCATTGAAGGCACCGCACAAGCGAACTGTCTTTCACAAGCAAAGTGCTAGTATATGAGCAAAGAGCTGCACAGATATAGAAGTGAAACAAGTTTGCTCAAGCGAAACTGTGTTGTATCTTTATAGATATAAATATAAAAAATGCACAGTACTGATGAAATTGTTGTGACTCCCGCTTTTCTGCACTTTCAACCATGAAGAGGTTGGATCGTCCCGTATTTAAATCAGAGCTTACTTCCGGTGATCCCGACAGTGTCGTCAAAAAGCAGAAATGGAAAAATAGAATACATGCTAAAGACACTGGCGACACCATGCCGCCACCATGTGAAGGCATTGTGGGCACTGAGGCATCAGATAATCATCAAGAGGATACAAAAACACATTCTGCAGCTAAAAATAGACAAAAGTATGTTGATGACTCTAATTGATAGAGAATGAGACTCTGAGCAACCTTTTAGACCAGAAAGGCAAGCAACACTGAGCCCGGACGATATAAATCACAGAGGTCGATGACACAATGGCGTGACTGGAACAATGGCATGTAGAACAGTTCGAAGTGTACCTTGACTACAATGAGATTAATAATATTATGCAATCTTGTGGCCATGGTAGTAGTTTTACACAAAAAAAGGCATGCCAAGACGCAGCGTAATGTGCTTTGAGCAATAGCTTGTGAAGAAAGTCTATGTGCAATGTGTCTAATAGAGACGTAAATCATTAGTAAAATGGCATTGTCCTGATTGCATTGCATAGATTTAAGTCAGAGACGCCAAAGGACGCGACAAATCACTACTACGTGTATAATGGTAGTCGTGAGAGAAAGAGATGCGAAAATAAAATATGACTGAGATCGAAATAATCGAAAATACTGAAAGACAAAAACGAAGCCGTAATCATAGTTCTAGCGAAGGAAGATCGAGGGATATTCAAGGCGAATATGAAACCAGGTATATGGTGTCTGAAGGCAAACTTTGCCGTCTGAAGTAAGAGCGAGACCAAGTAAAAGCAAAGTAGTCGAAGCGTCGAAGGTTCTAGATTCTAAAGGGTTTCTTGATAGCAGACGTAGCATCTCTAGTAGTAATCGAAGGTGAAGACAGAGTATCCGAGCGCTGTCGACGTTGAGGAATGGGCGGTAGAGGGTTTTGAGGTGGTGGGCGTGGCGGTGGAGAATTCTTGATGGGTTTAGTTGAACTTGATGACTTGCGTGCATGTCCAACAGAAGGAGGCCTTGGAGAAGAGACAGAAGAAGAACGAGATCGTCCAGTAGCAGTAGTAGATCCAGAGCTCTTGGTGTTCGCTGGATTCGAGATATCAGACAGACTTCTCCGCTTCGGCCGAGAGCCTTCGAGAGATCCAGCTGGAATAGCAGAGCACTCGGTAGATAGAGAGATGCTGAAAGAACGTACTCGCTTGCAGGTGGTGGTAATGCTTTTCTGATGCGTCAACCTAGCAGTGGCTGGTCCGCGACGAGCTTCAGACTTCGTCGTTACGGGTGGCGAAGGGAAACCATATGGAAGCCTGTCTATTGCACTCGAAGGCGTGATATTCGTTGACACTAACGTCGATCGTGCCCGCGAACAGTGCGGCTTGGAATGCTTCTTATTAGAGGGTGGACTGATTTTCACACTGTGACGTGAGGATAGTGTATGCAACTTAGGTGTCGATTTCTTCGCAACGCACCTGTCACCTCGTGGATTAACTGCTGTTGTCGACGAGGGCAATGACGATGATAGCGTATCTTGCTCGGCTTCTTCGATCACAGTCGGCATCCGGGCACAAGCAGTTGAAGGTGGTCGCATCCCTGGTTCCAACAGACTGCTCGTCACTGTATCTGAACGGCTGGGGTCGTGGTTAACGCTATCGGCATCCTCACAGCACACCATGTCAGAGGCTGCCTTATCGACAGTGGACATCGCACCATCCAACGCCTCGTCATTACCCACCACGCTGTCCGCAAACCACGAAGCAGGAGCAACCTCCACCGGTTCGACATCAACATCATCAGAATAGAATGACGGAGTGTTAGGATCACGTGAGAACGGATCGATCACTTCTGGATTAAAGAATAACGGCATCGGGTCGTGTTCAAAGAATAGCGGGGACTCTGGTCTAATCGCGGCTTCGCTCCAGAAAATGTCATCGTCGACCAGTTGCTGCATCTCACTGTACCTCTTCGTAAGCACGCCGTCCGAGTGCAGGCGCCTCAACACATTGACAAGTAACTCGCTTGCAGAGTTGTTGTCGCTTACGCTGAGAGGCGCGGATGAACTTGAATTCTTCAAACGAACAGGCCACCGGGAGAACGATTTCGATCGCAGTAACCCACAACCGTCCGAGTCAGCCGCAAGAGGCGATGGTAGAGCAGGTCGGTATGCCATCACAGACGACCGCTTCGCGGAACATCGAATCTCCTTCCGCATGCTCTCCTGTGTTATGGAGAGCTCCGGAGCATGGTAAGCGGGCATTGTCGCGCGATCGTATGAGCCAGAGTCCCTAGTAACTGGATTGAGAACGAGAATGCGAATGTCTGGGTCCCTCTGCATATCGACACGACATCTCCATAAGAATGCCCGTGCATCCTCCTTCGAGGCAAACATCGATCGCGATGGCTGCAAGTATCCCTTACGCGGATACGTCGGAGAGTCTGCATCGTCTCCTCTGTGAGTGGGTGGGGTATCGTTGTCCGAAACATCGGACATGCTGAATGCCGAAGTAAGATGGCCTATCGCATTCTGCTCTTCTTCGGCTTGAGCGAGCGAATACGTACCTCTTGTGTCGGTAGGTTTCATAGGGTTGACTAGGTCTTGAATGTTAAGCGAAGCAAAGGACGACGAGAGGGAGCCAGACAAGCCAGTCTCCGCCTCTGTCGTTGCCGAACGTTGAGTGAGATATTCTTCTTCTTCAAGGCAGTCAACCGACTGGAACTCAGTAGTCATCGCACGTGCTTCCGCACGGAAAATAATCTTATTGCTATGTGCGGAGTTGGTGAACATGACAAAGCAACCTGTGCAGAGCGAGAAGCAACGTACCATGATTCTTCCACATTTCCAAGCCCTTCAATAACTTTCTCCGTCAGGCCCGGTCCGTCGGAGCCTTTCTCGTCGTTGATCACGAAGATATCCCGCCTCGCCAGGTTTGCGTGCTGGCTGGTAGGATCATGATGCGCATCACTCTCTTTGTTGCAGTCTACAGTATCAATAAGTGTGGTATCGGCCTGGTAGGAACTGTCAGCCTATCGAGCATAGGGCTCGGAGGACTCAGCTTACCTCGACCGGATCGGTTACAAGTGTGGTGTCGGGTGAATGCTGCTCATCCGGATGGTGTAAGCCAACATCTGCATGGCCCTCTCTGAAGCGCTCTAAGTGTTCCGACGAGTATTGTGAAATGGATTGCGTCTCTGTACTTCCGAGGGTGAAATTCTGGGCTTCTGCGTGCTGCGCATCAATCTCACTATCGCCAAGAGTAGAAGAGGGAGTAAGTCATTACAACGAGACACGAACATGCTCGAGGTAATGAACACATACTGATTTGCTTCTGCGCTTCCAAAGGTTTCAACATCCGTCTCCGTCACCGCTGTCGCGCTGCGTGCATCGTCGTCGTCGATCACAAATATGTCACGCTTCGAGAGGCTTAACGACTGCCTAACAAGGGTATCTGCAACTTTCTCGTCATTGTTGTCTGGAGTATCAACGAGCGTGGTGTCGATCTGAAAAAAGGTGTTAGCCAGCCAAGTACACAAAGGGCTAGATGCACTCGTCTCACCTTGAGGTGACAGACCGTAATTGGGCTGGCAGTCATTCGGATCTCGTCATGACTCTTCACAGAATCTGGAGCGTCCCGAGTATCGTCCTGCGCATCTAATTCCGTCTGACTCGAATTGTCAGCATAGTAAACACAGAATACATTTGAACTCGCCTCACCTCGATGGAGCATGCTACGATCGTCATCAAAGATAATCGGTCCTTGTCCGGATGCTTGACATTATCCATTTCACGGAGCTCGTCAGGTATTCCTGGAGATTCTGAAGTCTCCTGAGCATCACTCAGCGCTTCAATATATCTGAGAATGATCTTGTCCGTCGAACGAGGAGTATCCGTAATGTCCATCTCTTTCATATCCCTAGGCCCGCGAATAGAATCAGGATTGAAAACAATTGCACCAGTGCCGAAGAGGAGGATAGGAGACGATATTGGACCGATGGGCGCTTTCTGACCTTCCGTGCCCTTCTCAAGGTCGGTGGACTGATTGCTTGATGTATCGGTGCGCAGAACGAATGAACGAGGCACAAAAGTTGGAGTTGGAGTTGGAGTTGAGACATTGGACTGGCAACGTTTGATGATGAAGCGGTAGACAATGAAGGCGAAGAGGATGAGAACGACAAGAGTAACGACGAAGATGAGAACGAAGGCGATGGCATGGTGTGACGAAGTGTGGGTAGACCTCTTGACGGCGGGAGTGGAAGCAGCAGTGGAGAGAGAGAAGAGGAGAAACATGATGAAGGCGAGGAGGAACATGGCGATAATGTTGCAAAGAGTGGGGTGTTTGGAAAATTTACGCGTCGGAGGGTGCTTGGGAGGCACAGATCTGAAGGCGAGCAGATACCGAGACGACTGTATTTCTGCCGACTCTTAAATGTTGCATGGCTGGGTACGGCTGGTACATCTAGCAAGGCTGGATATCGTGGTTCAGACCGTTAAGCATTGGCACCAAAGAGGCTGGCTAGCAGTTATCCTAAATAGAAAACTAGAATACTGGCTGACATGATTAGCTAGGTTCTAGAGTGCGCAGTCTATAGCTCAACTCACTCGTGCAACTTCAAAATAAATAGAGAACAACATTATCGACATCCTTTATAGTCGCGTTCACGATGGCGATATTTTATACATGATTGAGACTCGTTCATTTCCAGGCACGAAACTATGCCCTATCGAATATAGAAAGTTATCCTTGCCCTGAGTCCAAAATACGTATAAGTTGAGCTGTATGCAGTATATGCATGATTGGGAGGTGTTTTTCTTTTGTCCAACACGGATTCTGCCATGGATAGATTGCGGCCAGGATCATTCGTCGGTCTAGCATTTCCTATCCCACCTGCTAAGGGTCATCGCCCCAGTAGGATCGAGTCAAACGAGGAACAATCAGAGAGCTTAGCCATATGCAGCATTAAAATCATATATATGAAAAGCAGAATGTGAGAGGAGGTGTAAGACCCGAGTAAAACAAGAACGTGTTGAAGAATCAAGATGGACGATGCATAAACTGTTTGACGCGTCCAAGAAATTAACCGCGTTTCGGAGATTTAAAACCTTACAAAACCAGTAATGATCATATGCATCTAAAAAGGTCTAGACCATCTTCACCATCTTGGGCTCATAGCGTCGGCTGTATATGTACCTTCAAACTTCTTGGCTCCTTCAGTCTACGAGAATGTCAAAGATAGGTGGCATCGGTATCGAGGTTACAACATTAAGATTAATGTTGCTTTTTATTATATTCTTTGATTAATAGGCTGGATGTACAGTTACAAATATTAGCACACACATAATTAGATATATTTCATCACAAAACTGGAGTAGCTCCCAGTTATGTGTACTCATTCTTGTATTGCTCTAAGTCGGGTAATTGACAAAGGCATGAATAGATTATTACTGCATGAGTTGTTCCAATGATAGTTCACTTACACAACCAACTTGTATTGCGTTCGAGAGAATGGACTTGTAAACAGTATTTTAAGAGCTCTGAATAAACACAAACTACAGGAACTGAGGAATGCTAATGACTTGTATGATACACGCGTGACGCATATTTTCCTCCTCTAAATTTTATATAAGTAAACAAAATCAAATATTAATTAGAAATCTAATATTAGAACACAAATATAATGACTACCGAAATCATGATGAAATTTAATGGAAATCACTTTTAGCTACATATATCAAATTAACGAGTTGTCGGCAAATAAGATAGGCGCTTTAGACCACCTCCTATCAGTAGACCTATTAAAGCAATGTGTAAGTGCTGTGTGCTCTTATATTAGGAATTTACTTAACGTTGTTACAGCTTGGGCATTTGACCAGGCTTGATTCTTAAATTAGCACTTTAATTCTCATGCACATAGAGTCCCCGAGCCAAGATGGAGAGTGGGTTTCAAAATTTAATATAGATGGCAGTGAGAGTCGAGTCAAGAGCCAGTGTTAGACGCTGGTCTGTTGGTCGCGTGCTACGTCTATACTTTGATGAGGCGGTGGGAAGCATTGAGTTATTGAGGAGACAAATAATACTGGGCGCCGCACAATATACTTGATTATACATTTCGCGGGTCAGTACTCGGTACAACAACGCACGCTCAGCTTCTCATCAAGTCGTGAAGAAAGGCGCAGTAAAGAATCATAGTAGTACCCGGATAAAAAGTATAGAAGCTGTGCGATGTACCACACGGCATTTGCAATCTTTCGTGATTGACGCGTACAACGTATACGAGGATATGAGTTGTCACACCGAGGGGGGCACCAGAAGGAAGTTACAGGAACTCTAGCGGAAAGAAGCGACCGCATGTGCATCAGAAACTCGTTTCATGGTACTATTTTCTTACATTCTTCGATCCTGCTCTTGTCTTTTTTAGCCGCCGTAGTTTGGGGTGTGTGCAGTACATCGTATACCTAAACGCCGTGCTTGCCTAAAAAAAATCGCCGACGTCCGGAATATGGAAGCGCGATGTTATCAAGAAGCTGTACAATCGCGAGCGTTGTTTTTTTATCTTTGTCGATTTGAGGAAAGCGTCGGCCTCGGTAGGCGAGAGAGCGCATTCATATTCATAATATCTATATCGATTGATGATATATGAATAATGAAATAAGGAAGCTCGGAGCATTCTATGATAACTCACACTTCTTTGCAACATAGAATTAGGAACAATTAGTGTTTCGTTCAGTACTTGCCCCCTGTTAGATGAATCCATCGATTCCGAAGATCGCGAGCGCTTGTCGTTCTTTTCTTCTCTTTATACGCTTGGAAAGGTTCAGCGAAGGACAAGTAGCGTCGATCTTGATGTTGCTTAATCAGGTTATACAGCAATATCAACGCGTCTACTGGAATATGGAAGGCCAAAGGAGAGAGCACTGCAGACGCCCTGATTGACCTCGGTAATAGGCTTTACAAGCTACCTTGAAAGTGTCACTTTGTTTGGTGGTGAAACTTTGCTTTGGCTTTACTATACTTGATTTGGATGTGAAGAGTAGCAGTAGGTGTGGTGCGACGGTCCGTCCGTTGCATTCGGGGTGGCTCTCTTGAACCTAATTATCTGCACCTAAACTTGTCCACATTCAGTGATTCCGGCGGATGCACGCTAGATGTATCAGAATATCTCTTCGTTACGAGAGGTATTCTTTCACCGTTGCTAGGCCAAGAGAAACAATTGCATAGACCGGCTGCGAGAGTGAGCTGGAAGAAGAGCTCGACGAGCCAAAAGGGAGAAGGACGTTAATCCCCGAGAGAGGAATCCAGAAGGGGGGATATTAAAAGAATCGAAGCTGTCCGGTGCCAAAGGTATACAATAAAGCTCGCACAATTGTGTTTTGCTCGCGCGAAGTTCCAGGGCGGATAGAATCCAAAGTATTCGTGCAAAGACAAAAAGCATATACATCATTTGTCAGCGGTGGAGATGTGTTTAGCAGATGTGAGAGCAGAGACCCCAGAGGACGCGCGTGGTGATAGACTCTGCGTGCGTCTGCATTTTTGCACGGAAAAGCATGACAAGTGAGCCTCCGGGTGCGACCATTCGCAGCAACACGAGGCTGAGATTCTGCCATTTTATGCGCGTGGAGGGGAGATACTCTGCCTCATGTCTGGGCCAGGCGGACCATAAATCTGGAGATCAGACGACTGGGCGTGAATTGAGTGGACGTGGTGTGGATAAAGGGAATGAAACGTGTTTCTGAGAGGGACTGCGCTGGGATGACGGATGAGAGATGTTGCAGAGGAGGAATGCAAGGGAAATGGCGGGTGACCGAAAGAGGGAGTGGCAATGGGTCTGGCTGAGCAAGCAACGACGCTGACGGGTGACTGCTACTTTGCTTGGTGTTTCCTTTAATTGTCACATTAGTTTGATACTCACGCTCTCAGTCGACTCTCTTATTGTCCGTGCTGCTTCATTACCACCCGATCCGCAAACATTTCTCTTGCGCTCGCACCAACGAAGAGCCATGTGTCCAGAAGCATCTTCAACCCTTTCAGAGCAAAAAGACAAAAGCAACGGGAGAGCGCGGCTTCTCTTCGCCCTTTCCATTTCTTTTTCTCGCCCTGCATGCATTCGAGACAAAAGGCCGTGGATACGCGATTCGACAATTGGATGCGCAGGCGCTTGGAGAAGCTCTTGCACCGCCGAAGCGCCTTCCTGCGATGTCGATGTCCTTTCTACGTCAGCTCTCCCAGTTCCTGCACCTGCACATTGCCAGATCAGGGTCCGTCAATAGCCCGGCTCGGCAGGATTCCCTACGCGCCTCGAGAAACGCACAGAAAACTATAAAGTCCTCCATTTTTCTGACTAGGATGGCTCACCACTCCGCAAAGGCCTTTTGTTCCTTGCTCAGCCCTTTGAGCCTCCGACCCACCGCTCCCGTCGTCGTTTGCCTCCGTTGCGATCGTCTCCATCTCGATCCCACTCAACGCCATCTCCGCCTATACACTTTGAGTCAAGTCGAACACAATGGCAGCCGTCGCTTCCTACTATGCGAATCCGACCCCGTCGATGTACCCCCACCAATATGCTAAGCCTCGTGGACACCGTGTATGCGACACCTGCGGTGCCGTCGAGCTAGCTGGTCAACGGTTCCGTATGTGCGGTGGATGCATGATCACACAGGTACGTCTGACTCCACCGATTCTTAGTCCACACCGCCGCACTCCGACCTCCACTTCCGACTTTGGCTGACCACACCTTTGCATATGAAACAGTACTGTTCACAAGACTGCCAAAAGCGTCACTGGCCCGCACACAAGACCCTCTGCCAGCATACTTCGGGAATGCTCGAGTCCGCGAAGCACGATACAGTAGCGAATGCGTACTCCGAGGAGAATATCGCGAAGAACTTGCGCAAGTTCGTCTCCGCGCACCAGATGCTTCTTAGCTGGTCCGCGTTTCAAGCTCTCCAGCTCCGTCGTGTACCCGCGAACATCCGTTCCCTCGCACTTCACATTGACCTTCAGTATCGGAACCATGCCGATCCCGCCCGGAGGTAAAGCTTCTTCTCTACTACACTTCTTTCCACGTCTTCGAATTCGTTCTGACAGTTCTCCGCTGTAGATTCGTTATTTCTTCTGCACGTCTTGTCCAACGATCGCTTGTCGAGTCTTATGACCCACTCGTCGCGCAGGACATCCAGCGACGTGAAGAGCGTTGCCGTCGGTCCGGTGGCATCGGCGCAGCAGTCATCCTTATCCAATGCGGAGGAATGAGCCAAGTGATGCCCGTTGAATGCGATTCTCCGAGCCGTGTTCCCTGGGATGCGCGTGAGGACTGGGCCGAGATCCTAGCAAAATACACTGAAGCAGGGCGAGTTGACTTTCAACCGATCACCACCACTTCCCGAGGGTGAGTTTTATATACTTTATACGCATTTGCTTTCATCTTTTTGTTTTCATAAAAGCTGACTCGGAATGATTCTGTTTTGTTTGTGTAGGGTGATCTACGGATGAATAAGCGGCGCCATCATCATTCTGAATCTCATTCCGTTTTCCGGATAGAGTATCCCTTGGCATTGTATCATTCACATATCACGTTTCTCATTCTCATTCTTCTTTCTTGCATCTTCGTTCAGAGCGCGATGCACCGGCTTTGCACGCGCCTTTCTTTCTACATGACTCCGCCGTTTTTATGACTACTTCGTTTCGGTACGACTCGCCAACCTATCCCAGTTATCGCTGCATATTTTATTACCCTTCGGCAACTCACTTATGATGATCATCTTGTAATACCGTGTCTCCGACTCTCCGAATGAACTCGCATATCAACTTCGTTCCCGTATTCGTCGCATTTTCTCTTATTTCCTTTTTCTTTCTTGATCTCATTTTCCCCCTGTGTTATGTGTTGTTATCTACGATGCTACGTTTTCTTGTATACCATCCGACAATACACTTCGTTCTTGGAAATGAGGTTCATGGACGAGGTGCCACATTTGAATATTCAAGTCGATTTCAAGTAACAGGCCACGTGACATTCTCACGTCTGCCAGTGAAATTTCGAGCTCCGAAACGCGACGAATTTCGAGACACGCGTCGTACCCAAACCTCAGCGACTTTCTCTTTTTTACAATCGTGTCGTCTGTGCTTCGGTGTTCTGGTGCTAATATTTGCCGGCTTGTTCTTGTATGAACTAAGCTCCTCCTTCATGTCTTGTTAACATGTCCGCCTCGGTCTGGAATGAAAATGCTAGCGCTAATCTTGTTTTTCTGTAGCGTAGGGTTGCATTATACGAACTGCGTTATACACCTGACGGAAGGAAGACTATCTCTGCTTCTGCACTCGGGATAAGATTATGCCATTTGACTTGTCCTGAACGACCAATAACACATATTGAGTCGTCTAATATTTTTGTGACCAAACAAGAAGAACAGTGATGGCACAATTTATAAGCTGTTCACTGTGCGGGCGTGCGGATTGCTAGCACTGCCTGCATCTGCATCTGCATCTTCTAGGACCTGGTTTATCCGCTGATAGGAATATTATCACTCTCCTTGGATTGTCTACCTGGCCTAGCTTCATCCGTAAGTGTCTCAAGACAAGCATTTTGCCTCAGACTGACACGCATGTGTATTGCGATTTTCGAGCTCTCTATGTTGGAGAAGCAAGAACGTGCGTTCATCTAGTCTTGAACCTTTAGAACTTTGCTGATCATGTCAGCCAATATTCTATTTTTCTACATAGAATTACCACTAACCAGCCTCTGTGATGCCGATGCCAAACAGTCTGAACCATGATAGCCAGCCATGCCATGCTCACCAGCCGTACCAGCCATACATCATATAAGAATAAGCGGAAATTACAGTTGTTTCGACATCCTACTCGTTGTAGGATTTCTGCCTCTCAAACGACCCCACCTGCAACATCCTCCAAACACCCCACTCTTTGCAACATTATCGCCATGTTCCTACTCGCCTTCATCATGTTTCTCTTCTTCTCTCTCTCCACTGCTGCTTCCACTTCCGCCGTCAAGAGGTCTACGCACACTTCGTCTCACCATGTCATTGTCTTCGTTCTCTTCTTCGTCGCTACGCTTTTCATCATTGCCCTCCTCGCCTTCATCGTCTACCGCTTCATCATCAAACGTCGCCAGTCCGAAGCCACGGTCCCACGTTTCGTTCCTCGGACATTCCTCCTACGCAGCGATACATCAAGTAATCAGTCTACCGACCTTGAGAAGGGTACGGAAGATCAGAAAGGGCCCATCGGTCCGATATCGTCGCCTATTCTCCTCTTCGGCACTGGTGCAATGGTTTTCAATCCTGATTCTATTCGCGGGCCTAAGGATATGAAAGAGATGGACATTACGGATACTCCTCGTTCGACGGACAAGATCATTCTCAGGTATATCAGCGCGCTGAGTGACGATCCCAAGCTTCCGGACAAGGACCGTTTATCTTTGATGACTATCGTAGCCTGCTCTATTGAGGTGAGATAAGTTCAACTGTACTCTGTGTATATTATGCTGACGGCCCATACCAGACCGAATTAGATGCGCACGACGATACTCGAAACGATTCAGGTCCTGTGAAGAACCCTGATGAGATCCAAGTGACGGTCAGCCCAATTGTGGCCTGTCCGGTCGAGGTGTGACAAGCGCATCCAGCCTTTTGCCTACTTGGCTGACATATCCCATTAGATCGACACCACACCTGTTGAGACCCCGTATAGCAACGAAGAGAACGGCGCAGAAGCACCTGTCAGCCAGTCGTTGAGCCTTTCGAAACGCGATATATTTGTGATTGACGACGACGAAGCACGCAAGGCACCTATGGTGACGGATATATGCGTTCAAGCCTTTGGAATCGAGGAAGGAAGATTGTATGTTTTTGTTGTATAAAGCATATTATTGCCTCGTCGTACTAACCCATTCGTCCCTCTGTGTGTAGTGATAGAGAAACTGATGCGCAACGCGCAGAAGCTCAGAGCCCCACGCCTGGAAGCTCAAAGATACAGCACATTTCACAACATTCAGTGGAGCACCCAGACTGCTCCGATGAAAGCAGCAACATTGGCACAAACCGTTCGAATGAGCAGCACTCACTTGATACCATACTTGTGGTCGATCTGGTCGAGGTAAGCCGAGTTCACTGAACGTTACATCCGGCAGGCTGACAATTCCCACCAGGCCGATACCACACTTATTGATACTCCTGACTGCATCGAAGAGAAGAACGCACGTCATCAACCTACCCGCCAGCACTCCAACCTTGCGAAGCGAGACATTTTCGTAATCAACGACGAGAAAGGTCCCGATGGCGCAGGCCTGACGGAGAACGATATTGAAGAGCTTGGAAATGCGGAAGAAATATGGTATAATGTTTTACGTCCTCCGCATGGTTGCTTGTCGCGTTGATCAAGTTTATATGTAGCGATAACGAAATTACTATACGCGCAGAAGCACGTGCTATGATCGTCGAGAAGTTCAAGGCGTATGACAGCCTTGGAGAGGAAGGATACCTGGCTCAATTTTCGACGACGACGAGAGAATCCGAGACAGGCTTGTCTGGGTCTCTCTCGTCGTCTTTTGCTTCGCTTAATATACAAGACTTGGTCGACCCTATTATGAAAGATGAGGATACTAGAGAGGCGTATTCTCTCGCCCAAGCTGAAGAGGAGCTGAATGCGGTAGGCCATCTAACTTCGGCATTCAGCATGTCTGATATTTCGGACAACGATACCCTACCTACGCACCCAGGAGACGATGCAGACTCTCCGACGTATCCGCGTAAGGGATACTTGCAGCCATCACGGTCAATGTTCGAATCGAAGGAGGACGCACAGGCATTTCTATGGAGATGTCGTGTCGACATGCAGAGGGACCCAGATATCCGCGTGCTCATTCTCAATCCAGCCAGCAGGGACTCTGGCTCGTATGATCGCGCGACTGTACCTGCCTACCATACCCCTGTGCTATCCATGACACAGGAGAGCAAGCGGAAGGAGCTTCGACACTCAGCGAAGCGTTCATCTGTGATTGCATATCGACCTGCTTTATCGTCACCTCTCGCGTCAGACTCGGAAAGATATGGACTGCTGAGATCGAAGTCGTTCTCTCGTTGGCCTGTTCGCAGGAAAAGTCCGAGTTCATCGGCTGCTGCAAACGTAAGCGACAACAATTCCTCAAGCAGGTTACTTGTTGGTGTCTTGCGACGCGCGCATTTGGACGGAATGCTCACGAAGGCGCACAGTACTCCACAGCAACTGGCTGGCGACGATGACATTTTCTGGGGCAAAGCTGAAATCAGACCAGAGTCCCCGCTATTTTTCGAAGTTGACCCGACGCCGTTGTTCTTTGAACTGGAAGTGGTGGATCCGTTCTCGAGTGATCCTAGGGCTCAGTCATTCTACGCGGATGATATCGATACTGAACCGATGGAGATAGCCTCTGCTTCGTGGTTTGCAGACAGTGCACCGGTCGGTGGCGAGACACTGGATAATGCAACGTCGTCAGCCGCTCGGGCGGGCCCTGGCACTGTGTCCTGTGAGAATGCCCATAAAAATATCCACGATCCCAGCCGTTTTGGTACGCCGAGGAGTTCTCTGTTGGAACCGGGATTGAGATCGCCTTCAACGGCTTGTGCTCGGATGCCGACTGTGGCCGAAGAAGTTGAGGATGGGTCAACATCCTCATCACCTTTATCGACGACGCACGTTAAATCGCAAGGCGACGGGCGCCTTGCGAAGGAATCGCAGCCGAAGCTGCACACCCTATCGTCACGTCGCAGTGTGAAAATCAGTCCACCATCTCGTAAGGAGCACCCGAAGTCGCATTGTTCGCGTGCACGGTCAACATCGGTTTCAACTAATGTCACTCCTTCGAGTCCAATGAAAAGGCTGCCATATGGTTTCCCATCGCCACCCACAACGACGAAGTCTCAAGTACGTCGCGGACCGCCCGCTGCTGGGCCGACGCGACAAAAAAGCACGATTTCCACTGGTAAGCAAGAACGTACTGTCCGCAATTTACAACCTGTCAAGTCCTATGTTGTTCCCGCTGGATTCCTCGAAAGTTCTCGGACGAAGCGGATAAGTCTGTCTGATATCTCAAACTCAACGGACAAGAACTCTAGACCTTCTTCTGCTTCTGGACGGTCTCGTTCTTCTGTATCTTCTCCAAGTCTTGCTTCTGTCTGCCGTACGCGTAAGGCATCAATTCCAACTAGGACTATTGAGAATTCTCCGCCGCCAACCCTACCACCTCAGAACCCTCTCCCACCTATTCCCCAGCGTCGACAACGCTCAAGCACTTTATCTTCGTCCTCAATTACAACTAGAGATGCTACGCCGGCAATCAAGAAACCCTTTAGAATTTAGTATCTTCGACTACTTTGCTCGTCTCCGTCTCGCACTTTCAACAAATTGCGAATTTCGCCTTAACTTAAGATATCTCATGTCCGGTCTCCTATTCGTCTTGAATCTGCTTGAACCTTCGTTCTCTAGAATTATAGTTACGATTTCGTTTTATCTTTCGATATTCTCAATTATTTCGATCTTAGTCATACAGTATATCATTTCGCCTTTGTTTCTCACTCAAACTACAATTATATAGACCTTATTATGCTCTGGCATGCTCTGCTAGCGTAAAGTCTGACTAGGCCTGTCGATTCAGTCAGGACAATATTTATGTCAAGGTCGTTTAATATTAATGATGATTTCTCTATCGGACACTTTACATGCTGAGCTGTGCTACACGTTACTGTTCAAGGCACGCGTATCACTTTTGCTTTGGAGTCCAGAATAGATCCAATGAGTTTTGTCTATCCTCCCTGAACAATAGCTCAGTATAGTGAATTTTTGAACACAAAAGATTGTTAACTTACTTCCTGATGCCTCTAGGCGATTCGGAGTCCTTTTTCTGCTGGTCATCTGATGCCTTAGTACGCTCGGTATCTTCATTCTTTGACTGTCCATCACCTTCCTCACCAGTCTTTTTGTGTTTGTCGCCGGTTTCTATTCTAATTTCGGGGTAGTTTGTGCTGCTCATGACTGAGAGTGAGGAGATTACAGGTCTGGGCTTCAGAATAAGTTTGACGCTGATGTGTACCTTTTATATCTTATGGCGAGGATGCAATACGACTTTTAATCAGCATAGTACGGCAGAATATGTTGTGATTGATATTGTCCATTATGGCATATTCTGCTATAGTGCAATGTAAGACTCAACCTTCAATAGGCAATATTACATCTCATCATTAGTATCAAACAGCAGAGTACGTCGTAATGAACGTTATTGATCACAACATGTACTCCAGTACTTTCAATGTAGAATTCAATCTACCTGAGATAAGAAATATTAAATCAGCTAAATTGCAGGGTTTTGTGATCGAGCATGTCATTGTTTCTAGGACGACATGTTTTGCAAAGGCAACGTTGTTGTGTCCCCACACGCTCGTCTGACACAGTGTTTGATTTTGGGAGAACTAAGTAGTGGGTATGTAACTCTACCCTTTAGATACGGGCTGGTGGCGGTAAGCATTTAAGGGTGTAAAAGCTAATTCCACACATACAAGCAAAAACGATGTCTACGAGTTAATAGTGCTAGCTCGGAGATGTTTGAATAAAAGGAAAGGCAAGGAAGGGCATGCTGTTGGGATTCTATTCTATTTGATGGCAAACAATCATAGATCAAACATCAGGATCAACAAGTTTGTAAGGAATATAGTACTGTCATACACAAGTGCTGAAAGAAAATCAACTTGGTTAGGCACTTACCGAATTGTAGTACAAGGCAATAGAGTATATATCTGAGCATATAGTAACTGGGTAGGAAAAATGCATTAGAAGTTGTCATGGCGAGAGAATGATCGAGCATTGTTATGAGCCAACTCAAGGTCCAGTTCAAGATAGTCAGCTCATCTTTGCATCTTTATGCATTCTTTGCAAATACTTCTTTAGGAAGCAAGAGTCTCTACCAGTAACTATGGAGAATTACAACTTTGCATATCTTGGCAATTAATCTGTTAAAAAGCTATGATTATTCTGTACAGTACTTGGTTAATCTGATACTGTGCCAACTATGAAAGATTTAAAAGAAAAACACCTAAAGTATACAGTTAAAATTACAAGCATTTGGGGAGATTATATTGAGGAAGGCATATCCATTCACAACACATCTGGAGGACATAATAAATTCTGTAATCCAAACAAAAGCAGACATGAAAAGGCAGGTCTGTCAGTCAAAGTTGATGTAACTGATGGATTTGTAAGCTATTACAACTGTGTAATGCAAAAGCTGATTTCAAATCAATTAAATACTTAAACAGGTGCTTGGTCTTAGTGATTTTGAAAGGACTACCCCAAGTGGACAGTTAGAGCACATTAGTTTTGACAAAGGAAACAAAGGAGTTTATTTAGATCTGCCAAGAAGTCAAGGTGATACAAATGAAGTAAATGGAACATTTAGTAAACAGCAACTTGTAATAGTTATAGTCAAAATGCTGGATGCTAAAGAGTGTGACAGTAAAGAATTAGAAAGTATAACATACATATGCTCACCAAATTGAATTGCTGTACAACATTGTGTGATTGTAACTACTGTAATAATTAATTTGTACAAGGATACTAGTAGTAGAGTCTTTTTAGTAATATAATATTGTATTAAGAAATAATGGATTTTTAAGAGAGCTTTCAATCTCCTGTAAGTAGGCTAGTAATATTTTTATTTAGAATAGATCAAAAATATTAGAGATAAAGGTTAAATACTTTTACTATTTTTTTCCTCAAGGTTGATAAATTATTACTAGAATTTATACTGTTTCTTAAAATTTAGTTACTATTTAATAAAAGTACTACTCTTAATAAATTAAATAGTTAGACTATACAGTAGACAGTCAAGTGTTTTTACTACTTATTAGAGAGTGTCAGTCAGTCTTTCTGTTTATATGATTATTATAAAGTAAAGATTTAAAAGTAAACAAAATCTTAACTGTTAATTATAAAAATTATAATATTTAAGAATAGTAACTAAACAATTTTTAGTATATATTGTAAATTGACTTATAAACAATCAATATTAGAGTACTAATTCTTAAAGTCTTTAAAACTTTCCTGAACACAAGATTTAAGCAAATAATTACTTTGTTAGTGTTCTGAGTATAATTGACTCAATTAATTTATTATAAACTTATATATTAATTATAACACATTTTACTATAGCTTAATGTAAGACTTTACTTTTAATAAATAGTATTATATTTATGTATTAGTATAATACAGTAGTGTATATTATAATAAACAATACTTGTTACAATATATACTACTGTACTTTAAATGTAAAATTCAATCTATCTTGTATAAATTTTTTTAATTAATCAAATTGTACAATTTTATTATTGAGCACATTGTTGTTACAAGTATAACATTTTTTTTGCTAAAGTAATGTTATTATGTTTTTATACACCTGTTAAACACAGTGTTTAATTTTAGAAGACTCAAGTTGTGATTAATTCTGTTTGTAAATAAAGTACACTTTACTATTTTAAGTTGTTATATAAATACTTTTTAGTCTCTACTTTTTATAGTTATTATTAGAGTAACAACAAATAGTACTGTGTACAAACTAATACAATCTAACAACTTTATCCTTATATTTACAATTGAGCTTTAAGAACAAAGTTAATTCACATAGATAAAAGGCAATTTCCTTCTTATTGTTTTATAACTGTTAAATTATTTAGTACAGTATAAATAGATTACACTTAGTCTGTATATACTGTATACATACAAAACAATTACAGTTTTCAGATTGTAAATTTACAACTATAATTTTTGTTCTAAAATCTATTACAATTATAGTACAAGTGTATATATATGTACACACATAATTACTGTTTTTTGAGCTTTTAAGAAATAGTATTATATTAGATCCTTATATTCTTATTAAAGCTTTCAAGAGTTGTTTCTAAAAACTAATAATACTGTATTCTAACTCATACTCTATAAGAAAACTATGTTTAGAGCATATTAAGAGTATCTAGATATGTATATAATAGGAAGGACTTACTATATAGTAGCTTACTTGTGTTTATAACAATGTACATTTATTTAACAAAGATATAACTGTATACAGTTATAATTAGTAAGCTGATTACAGTTATAACTTGTAAATTAAAAGCTGTAATTTTTGAGTAGTGTACTGTTTACAATTACAGATTGTACTATATATAGTATGAATAATTATAGTACACTGTGGAACTCTAGTTATATTTGTATTTGTAGTACTGATTCTGATGTGTTTAATACTCTATATATAATACTATCCTGAATTAGACCACAAATTTCATCCAAGATCCCTGTATACATTGAGTACAAGAAGACAACATTAGGCAAAGTAAAGATATATACTATCACTACTAAAGACAAACAGGCCTTCATTCAAGTTTGTAATTTAAAAAAATGAAAGGAAAGGAAAAGGAAAAGAAAAACAAGTATACAGGGTAAGAGTTCAGAAACTATTTATGCTGGAAAATGATACATTACCCTGGTGTTCATTCAGGTACTGTATGGTGACAAACAAGTAAAGTTATGAAATAGCATATTGGTGCAAAATGACAGATCAGTTCTAAAGAAAGGTCATGTGTAATACTTCTTTCTGTTACACGTGTATGTTCTCAGATTAAGTAGTTTGCACTTTCTGGCACCAAAATGGCTAAGCTGTGTTGTCATGTTTCTTGAGCAAAGTAATGACTTTTTGTTATAAAAAAACGGGAAAGCAGGGCATGCATCCTGTAGAAGCAAGTCGCCTAATATTGCACTTCCTCTAACTTGGCCAAGTACACAAGCTGGCAGCCTTGCAGACAGTATCATGTCCACTCATAGACAGAGGAACAGCTACTTATTAGATAATAGTGTCCAGCGAGAAGTTGAAGAGGCACAGAAGGCGTTGAAAAGTGATCAGAATGTTGTGAAATTTGTACAATTTATCCAGCAAGATAGGGACCTGAAAAAAAAGATCAGTTGAAGCCCATCTCAGCTCTGCTATATGTATCAAAAACGACAGAGACTATTCTATTGGCGCGTATAGGTAAGCACTCTGGTGCTATCGAGAAGTTCGAAGATCAAATACAGGAAGAACAAAGGCAATTGGTAAAGGACACAAGGAAAATTGTTCAGTTAGGCCAAAAGAAGAAGATTGCAACAGCATACCATGGCCTCTTCGCAAGTGATAAGTCTAAAATCATTGCGCTAAGGGCTGATATGATCCGGGAGAAGTTGAAAGGGTATGACATCACCGTTCCCAGCGACCGCGATATCAGTAACAATGACATGCATGAGTGGATTAATATTATCGGAAAGACGATTGATACTACCACCGAGAGAAATTAGTTTTAGAACGTTTCTCTGTACTGTTTCGCTTGTAGGGAGTCTAATTTTTGAAACGAATAATATTTACTTGGTCCAAGCCTTGCATGATTAGTTACGGGGTAATTAATCTATGTTTATGAGTATCAGGCAGGCCAATCGAAAATTGCTTTCGTGGGCTTGTATGACCCTGCTTCGATTATCAAGCACAGTAGGAATGCACAGAAACGAAGTGCAGAGTACACAGCAAGGATTATCAAATATGTTTTACAGTGAATATTTATTGGATGGAATTGTAATTGTTGTAACCATTACATGTTTTGAGGCCTACATTGAGTCTTGGGTTGTAGACAAATCAGTTGAATAGTCTGTTGGACATAAATCTAGATAATTATTACACGAAATATTTATCTGCTTAAGGAAACCAAGGTATAACTGGCTAAACCTTGACAATTTGGTATGTGGTGAACAAAAAGCCATTTCTATATTATACAAACTGTGATAGGATAGAAATGTTCAGCTCAATAGAGTTGGACTTACATTGTATTGTAAAATGAAAAGAGGAAAGAGAATCCTGAAAATTAGATAGCTCAATAGCTTGGATTTTGATTGGTAGATACTGCTGTACAAAATTGCAAGGTAAAGCAAATGTGGTCCAGATTGCCTATCTCTGCCACAGAACACCCGCCCCCACCCCCTTAGGGAATCCAGTGCAGCATATATGACTTACGTATCGGGTGTATCTGATGCACTGTGCTTGATGGTATCAGTCTCATCTGATTTTCTGCCAGAAATTCTCTCTAAGATCACCCAATGCATAGAAAGAGCAGAGACATCAAGCAAAGTTAAGACGAAGCGATCCTTAGCAAGGATGGACGTACGGCAAGCCACGCTTGCCAACGAAGGGTGTACAGGGTGATCGCTATAAAATGTCGAGATCAGCAAACGATATAAACTCGGTATCAATCTAGAGACTGTGTGGCGATAAACATGTGAAAGTAATATGGGTAGTTCGATATTATTTGTCTGGAGGAAATGAACCTTCGGTTCTGAGGAAATGTCATGCAGTTCGCTTCTTTCTGCATCATTTGTTTTGCACATTTGAGTACACAGGATAAAGTAGACCAAAATGGCAGCACTGCGTTGGCATGGTTTCCTGTGCAAAGTAGTCGACTCTAATATAAGGCGACGAGATCGGACCAGTATTTTACAAAAGAAAGCCGTTGTATATTGCATCTCCTCCAAGTACACAGTCAACAAACCTTGAAGATAGTAACATGGCCTCGAGACGCAGAAGCAGCCACTTGTCTAGTAACACTGGCTAGCGAGAAGTTGAGCAGGCACAGAAAGCACTGAAAAGTGATCAGAACGTTGTGAAGTTTGTGCAGTTTATCCAGCAAGATCCGGATTGAGAAAGCAACGATCAGTTGAAGCCCATCCTGGAACAGCTAAAGGTATCAGAAGGGACAGACACCATTCTAGCAGCGAGGTACGGTAGATACAACGATGAAATCGAGAAATTGAGGGGCAAGATACGGACTGAGGAGACACAAACGAAACAGGACATAAAGAAGATTTCAAAAACTTACAAAGGACTCTTTGTGAGTGACGAGTCTAAAGTCATTACACTAAGAGCTGATAAGGTCCGAGCAAACTTGAATTTATTTTTTGACTAATCGAGAATTACTTTCGTCGGCTTGTATGTCTCTACTTGCATACTATTATTGGTTGTACTAGGCTGCTCGTTCCATTGTCTCTATTTTTCGTCTGCACTCCAACGAATGTTTTGACCTTTGCTCACCAAGCAAAGTTCGAGAATGGAGAGACGAAAGTCCTAAGTGTATAGTAAGCGTCATCTTATGAGTGCACTGGAAAGATAGATAAATTTCTAATCATCATTACTATTAACACTGAAGAATAATGTGCTTTTAAGAGTTATACTGGGTCTCGAGTCCTGGTCGGATAGGTTGAGTAGCCTGTTGACTCTTCAGCTAGATAAGCATTACACGGAATATTGAATTGCTTAAGAAAACAGAGACTTAGCAGGTGCACGCCTTGAGGACATTGAAGACGAGAGATCTCTGTATTATTGCAGGTTAAGAACGTATGGAGAAAATGTAGACGTAGTTGCATCTTAACTGATTGAAATGTCAACGATACGACATCCGGGACTGATGCAGGCCTATTAAAATAAAAAAAGCGAATTCTGTGTGCCAAGGTTGTAAGTTAGAAACGATCGACTCAACGGAGTTGGACTTATCATGTAGAGTGGAAATAGAAAACAGAATTGTTATACTTACCCATCGCTTGATGATAGTTGATTTCGTACGGTGGACACTCCTGTATGACTCGCAAAGTAAAGTAACTGTTGTTTGGCGTGTCTATCTCCGCTTTCCAGGAACAGTCCAATAAGTGCATTTTTATCTATTCAAATCCCGGAGATGCTCTCTCTGCTATGGGTTCCGATCAAGTCCGCAAGATCCCACGTCCGCCTAAGCGGAGCGAGCGGATTAACGCGTCTATAAATAAGACAAAGGGCAAATGACCACTCACAACTTTTGTCAATCTGCTGGTATTGACTGTGTACGCTTGGTTTTAATGCTTTCGAATATCCAGAAACCAGTGTATTGCCTTCCCCTATTGATTTTCCTTTTCAGTAAAGATATAAAGAAATAGCATTATTCTTTTATTTTTCGCATGGTTTAATTCCGCTGGAGTGTGCGGATTACCTGACTATAAGTGACTTCCGTATCAGATCCGTTTCCGTCCTTCTTTCCGTACCTTGCTGCACACTCCGGATACATAAACATTCGTAAAAACCATCTGCGCCTTGAACAACGGACCGAGTAATTAGAATTGTACTCTTCGAGTTCGAGGTTAGTCGGAAGCACTGGTCGACGGCGAATGGGAAAGACCCGTTTAATAAGCGGATGGGAAAGGAATCACATGCATTACCATCACGGCACGTGCCACGTGATATCCGTCTCGTTCCCGCCGCTCTTAAATACGACTCCGTCCTGTTCTCCTCTTTATCGTCCACTCTACCTCCCTTCACCGTCCTCCCACTCTCACAGCTAATCATCGTGCAAAGAATGGCTCAGGCTATTGTAGTCGGTGGTGGTCTTGCAGGCCTTTCTGCAGCACACACCCTTCTTGAGCGTGGCGCAAACGTTCTATTGCTTGACAAGCAACCGTGAGTGTTGACTATTTTTTTGTAGTCTCTTTTTCCTCTCCTTCCATCCGCCTGCCTCCTTTGTATCGATTTTACACAATTGGCAACTACTATTACATGCTAGTGTCCCAGCCGTCGTTGGGGTTTGTATTGGAAAGTTGTTGACAGTGCTTACGGCATCGTCGAAGCAAAGTAAACCGATGCTCTTGTCCGCCCGCTCGGCTATGGACGGTTCATATATGTCCTGTGGGCGAATTTCTTCGCTACAGGCGGTTCATATTTGCTACATAGTCCTGTCTGTGCAATGCCTTTCGGTGACTAAGCGACGATGACTATGATATTTTCCTTGAACAAGTCCCTATATGTCATTTGTCTCGGATCCGGACATGTTACTGATTTCCTTGCAGTTTTATGGGCGGAAATTCGACCAAAGCAACTTCCGGCATTAACGGTGCTGGTACAGCTTCTCAGCAAGCACTGGGAATCCAGGATAGTGCGAAGATTTTCTTCGATGACACAAAGAAATCAGCGAAGGATCTGGCTCGTGACGACCTCATCCGAGTACTCACGGGCCGTTCGGGCGATGCCGTCAACTGGCTACAGGAAAAGTTTGGACTCGATCTGAGCAAGGTTTCGCGACTTGGTGGTCACAGCCAGCCCCGCACACACCGTGGTGGCGCGCAGTTTCCGGGTATGGTTATCACGTATGCCCAGATGGAGCGTCTGGAGGACCTTGCTCAAAGCACGCCTGAGCGAGTGCAGATTCGAAAGAAGGCAAAGGTAACACGCTTGCTCAAGGATGAATCTGGAGCTGTCATCGGTGTTGAGTACGAAGTTGACGGGAAGAAGGAGCAAGCACATGGTCCTGTCATTATTGCTACCGGTGGCTACGCGGCAGACTTCACGAGCGATTCTTTGTTAAAGAAGTACAGGCCAGAATTATGGGACCTTCCAACGACCAACGGTGAACATTGCACGGGTGATGGCCAGAAGCTTGCAATGGCTGTCGGAGCCGCTGGTATCGATCTCGAGAAGGTCCAAGTACACCCTACTGGTCTTGTTGATCCGAATGATCCGAATGCAAAAGTAAAATTCCTTGCTGCTGAAGCATTACGAGGTGTTGGAGGTCTACTGCTGGACAATACCGGCAAGCGTTTCGTCGATGAGTTGCAAACGCGCGACTACGTCACGGGCAAGATCTGGGAGAATGGCAAGGTACGTATCTTTGGCTGTGCTTTTAGACGACTGAACTTAAACATTGTTTCTAGTATCCCATCCGCCTCGTCCTTAACGGTAGTGCATCGAAGGAAATTGAATGGCATTGCAAGCACTACGTTGGTCGTGGACTCATGAAGCGATTCGAATCTGGTGCCGACCTTGCGAAGGAGATAGGAATACCTGCATCTGCTCTTGCAAAGACCTTCGCCGATTATAGTGCTGGTGCGAAGACGCAGAAGGATCCGTTCGGAAAGAAGTTCTTCCACCATGCTGACTGGAAGATGGAAGATATTTTCCATGTGGCGATTATGACTCCCGTACTACATTACACTATGGGTGGTCTTGAGATTGATGCCGAGTCACGCGTGCTTACCAATGAAGACCATGCAGCCATCCCTGGTCTGTTCGCAGCTGGTGAAGTTGCCGGTGGAGTACACGGTGCCAATCGTCTGGGCGGAAGTTCATTGTTAGGCTGTGTTGTCTTTGGTCGTGTTGCTGGGGACTCCGCCGCAGCATATCTTTTGCAGAAGGGTGCGGGAGCCGCCGACAAGGCGAAGGGCCGCCTCGGAGCTGTCGCAGGTCACTTGGGTGCTCCATTATCAACAACAATCACGATCACTCCCGAGCAGAGCAAAGTTAATCTGACATTCTCATGGGCCGATTCTGGTGCTCAACCATCGTCAGTCCCGACGCCCAGTGTACCAGTCCCTACCACCTCGTCATCAGCCGTGTCGTCAACGCCATCGACTGAACCCGTACCGGCAAGTTCTTCCGACCCCTCAGCGGCACAAGGAAAGAAAGAGCAGGAGGTTAAGGAGAAAGAGTCGACGTCAGGGGCTTTCACTGTTGAGGAGGTAGCTAAACACAACAAAAAGGATGATTGCTGGGTAATCGTAAATGGTCAGGTGTTAGATGTGACAGAGTTTCTACCAGAGCATCCAGGTGGTGAGAAAGCAATTCTGCTATATGCAGGGAGGGACGCAACGGAGGAATTCAACATGTTACATGACCCGAAGGTTTGTTTGCATTTTTTTTCTGTCTGCAAACAACAATACTGAGTGTTCCGATGACCTTTGCAGGTTATCCCTCGGTACGCTCCGAAGGCCGTTATTGGCACGCTTAAGCAGTGATGTTGCACCAGTGTGTCCCGATAGCGTATTAAGACTGTTCACTGCTACGGACCACCTACCACAAATTTCTAATGCTTCTGATTACATTTGTTGACAGTTTTAGTTCTAAATTCTGTATTGTTTCAATTGAATTTGGTTTCGCGTCGCAAAGCAGCAAAAAAAAAACTAGAAGATGTGTCGGGATCACTGACTTCGTTTATTAGGGATGTCACGTAAAGACATGGTACACGATGTCCTTAAACGGTTTTCCTTTGTCCTGAAGTCGAGTAGTTGGGGGAGAGAGGGAGTATCCCACTGACCTAGATGTGTATTTGTCACTTAGCCTAAAGTACTCTTGCACTCTTTTCGGCCTCTTATCCAGGCACTTATTCTATCTCTTTATTAAAACTGTCAATCTCACTATCCTCCCTATTACAATAAAAACTGCCTCGAATGAAACCGCAGTGAGCGAGAAGGGAAGTAGAGATATTTTCTCCAGCGAATCACTATCCGAAGGTTAGGAAGACCAGGTGCTTGGACCATTTCGTGACGCTCCACCTGCTGGACTGTTATCCCCAGACCGCCTCTTTGCCTCTCGCCCATCATCATTCCCTTTATTTTTTCTCTTCTTACCTCCCGCATGACTCGGTTGGTCATAGTCTCCCATCTCCTCATCAGAAGGGGACTCTTCACACATATCCATTTCTTCGTAAGCGTAAGACTGTTGCTGGTATTGATCTGTATATTGTTAGCACAAAAGGTCAAATAGTAATGTTGCTTGTTGGCCACATACAAGCTTCATTACCTTTACCTTGTTCTCCATGGTGCGACACAGAAATACCCGGTGCGCTGACAGTAGGGGGCTGTTCATCGTATTTGTCCTCTGACGCTTTTCTGTAGGATCTTCTCCCACGCGGAGAGTTTGATGACCTCTGCCTACTGTGGGCTGGCGCAGCATCCGAAGTACTCCTTTGACCATCTCGACCAAATCCATCGGAGTTCCTCTTGTCTGACATTGTTCTTGAATGCGCTTAAATACCTCACACTTGGTTTGATGGTAAAATTGAAGAATAGCTTCACAATTGGTTATTTGTGTATCTGGCCCGAGGTGCTTATATATTTGCATCCATTACATACAAAGCACTTTGCTCTTCACCGGGCACTAGTTTAAATGATTTTGATGGGGTGTACATGTACCTGATAGCCAATGGGAAAGCTTATAGGATTCTGCTATGCGTCCTCCCAAGGAGATTTCCCCATTTGGAACGAGCTTGACGAGATTGCTAGCGGATCATTGATACGATTCCGTCATGATGCCATATCTTTCTTCGCAGTTCATCCACGACACTTGTGACAAATCGACAGAGACCATACGCCCTATAAATTATTTAGCCGCTTTGTTGAAGGAAGTTTTAAATTGGGTTGTCTGTCTTATAGTCGAATCATTGATTCATTGGTCGATAATTTCCGTCCCAAGGTCCGTTACACAACTCAATACCTTCAGGAACAAGGAAGTTACGCAGTCCCTGCAGCACACGGCAGACGTCCCACGATATGTATGTTATCCATTCCAACGGTTCGCAGTGTATTCACTGCTGCGAGATATATTTAGGTCTGTGTAGTATCTGATAAGATTATCGCCTTATCATGTCATTCACATCTATCTCGACCTAGGATAGTTCCAAGTTCACCTACAATCCGTGAGGCTGGAACATAGTATACGTGTGAGTTTATCAGGTTCCTTAGGACCTGAATCCTTCTGTAAGACCTGGTAGTTTGACCCCTAACGTCACATCATCGCAGTTATCCCACTACTCGCCACAACTGCCTATCTACCCATTTCCTTCCCGCAAAGTGAGCCACTGAGCGTGCAACTAACTAAAGAATCCCGGACATTCAACCTTGGCGTGGAACGACACTTCTCAGTGGTTTACGCCCGTTCTGAATTTCATATCGTTTGTTACTGCCTACAGATCTTCGTTCCGAAGGTTCCCATACTCATACCACCCCTAGTCTATTTTTCTCATAATTCAGCGAAGCAAGACTCATCGAAGTCGAACCACGGGTGTCCCCAACGATAATGTATTAGGTTATTCTCATACAAGCCTGAGTCCTTCATATGAAACCCGATATGAGGTCAGTGAAGAGGTCATCTTGTTTGTTAGATCGCAGTAAAGCCTCCACCCCGATCTGCACGGTCCATAGGAGACAATTGCACGGCTTGAAATTGCTGCGCATCTGGCATAACGATTTAAATACCGTGCGATTCATGAAACTCACGCGGTAACATACAAGCAATTGAACTAGAGAATGAATACAAGCCTGAAGTCTAATCCCACCGAAGAGTCACATAATTTAATTCTAAAATTGATACTCTATAGAACGCCCGCGTGCAAAGTGAAGGCAAACGCGATATTTTCAGTACACCATTAGCTTTTCATTTAAATTGTCTAATCAGTGCTTCCTGCAGCAAAAGCCCGCCTTAGGTACAAGATACAAACAATCCGATCCACTGCGCAGCAGCGCGTATCCCCACACCACGGACTCATAAAGTGATCGTCCTCGGCCATTCGCCACGAGGCCAAGGTTCCCAAGACATAAGCTGGTCGTTGTCTGTAGACGCCTGGCCAGAACTTGAGGAAGCCTCGCTTGCTTCCCATGATGTCTGGACTGTGCTCCCCCTCCATGATTTACTTTGGACTCCAACGGTGGTTGTTGGTGCTGAAAGTCGATCGAATACAGGTTGTGGCACAAGACCCGCTCTGCGCGCCGCGAGAACGCGCTGCAAAGGCGAATCTTCTCCGCTAACTTGGGGCGGACGGATTGCAGATTCGCTTGAGTGAATTACTTGTGGAGAATCTGCCATCTGAGCGAGTGGTTGGATTTCCAATGGTGTTTCCACGATGGACCTATTGTCATGAAAGCACATCGAAATTATCAGCACCCCTGAATGTGTAAATGATTTGGAAAAAAGATACGCACGATATCATTTCGTGGATGTGTTGCAATTGACCGAATAGAGAGCACGAAGATCCGAACTCGGGACTCTCCGCCTGATGCTCCGGGGAAGAGCGCATACTATCCAGCGCTCTGCGTAAATGTGGAGTAAGCTCGCGTAGAATGGAACGCGCTGATGGTTGTTCTCTGCATTGACACTGGGAGACATGAGACGCGTTTTGTGAGTCCTGCTCCATGATACGAGCGAAAACCCGCTCCAACGCGTCGCCTTCACCAGGTCCAAATCCGTTACTAGCGAAATCAAAGATCACATCGATATCCATTGCACTATTCGCCATTGACTTTAGGATATCAGGTGAAAAATCAAGATCACCAGATTGGGAGATAGATGATCCAGAAGTAGATTGCGGAGGTACATCGCTGGTCTGGGCTGTAAGGAAGACCGGCTCATCTCCTTGGACTGACGGAGTACAGGGCAGATTGTCAGATTCAGAAGAGCTTTCGGCGTACGAAGTTACTCTGATTGGCCGGAGAGACCTTGCGTCCTTCGAATCCGAAGAAGAATCACTCTCTGCCCCGTTGTCAAAGCCAAGGCCCGATGGAATGGAGGAACCAAAGCGCTTCTTGGCATTGGTAGACAAGCGTGGATGTGGCTTCCGCTTGTATTCGCGAATGAAGCCTTCCAGCTCGGCAATCCTGTTTTTGAGAAGGGTAACCTCGTTTTGTGAAGGATCCCTAATAGATGCATCAGTGTTGTAAGTAACGGAATCAAGCGCGTATAAAGGTTGTAACAAAAGTACCTTCTGTTTATATCATCGACCTCGTAGACGCAAGTTCCGCTCTAGAGAGAGAAATGAGATGAATAGGCAATTAGTGTGGATAGTATGAATAGGCAACGTACAAGCCCAAGCTTGACACATCGACCACAGGCTGGGCGTTTCCTAACCCATGGTGTTCTGATGAGCATTACACTTTGCGAAATTACTACAGCGAAGTGTCTACCTATCGCACTACAAGGATAGTTAGAATTGGATTGACTATGTTCACAGTGATGACTAACCATTCGTTTGGATCCATGGCAGTTCAAGCAGGATTGGGTTGTCCTATTACGGCGTCGTTTGCGGTGGTCAACAGGCTCTTGAACGTCATCATCAGACATACGTCTTTTCTCTTCGGCTCGAGAAGACATGGGAGAATGAGTTGAACTGGGTACGAGAAGGGAGAGATACGGTAATTTGGAGGTTGACTGAACGATGGCTTTATACCACTGGGGAGGTAACCAAACCGGCGGAGAACCTTAGCTCCTGCCAAGAGAATCGTGGGAAATGACGAAGTTTGAGCCTGGAAGAAACAAACAAGGACCGCACTTATAGTTGGGCCTGTTAGACTGAGAAGTCTGCGGAACTTCTCACCGATGGCGCCCAGGGCAACGGTGCTCCAAGACACTGGAAACGCCGCGCTTTGATTGCAGAGATACGACTATGACTTCTAGTCATTGTTTTGCTGTGTCGCCTCGGAAGATATGACTATCAATGACGCCCCAAATCGAGCCCCGATCGACCAAATCCAGTAAAAAAATAGACAAACTTGTAATGCTTGAATTGATCCCGTTGCTCCACTCTGGACTCTTCCGGCTTTCCGCACGAAGATCACATGATCTCGTTTGATTGGGCGAATTACTGGGAAACAACAATTCCCCAGATATCAGGCAGCATGCAATTGAATCCTCCTTTGTCCTCACACTCCGCAGGATAATTATCAGTCAAAAAGGTCAAGTTTGAATCGACTGAATGCGCCGAGGCGTAATCGTATCTCGCTGGCAGATGTCTAGCTCGGTGGCAAAGACGCTAAAAGCAGAATTATGTAGAATTCCAACCTTGTTGCACTAGGAAAGCACGAACCTGGATTGACAGAGATAGGCCCTACAAGGCCATATCTCCACGGATCATTCGTGTAGGCTGCCAAGTATGTTGACAACCTTTCCGACGTCCTCGAGACCAAGCTGTCATGGTAGATGATGTGCAGGGAGCAAATTCCGGCACTCAATAATTACCACAGTACTAGTGCAGCTCGCGGACCATTATGGCACGCCGAAACTTCTGCAGCCACCGTATCAGATGAAATAATACATTCCGACTGCAGACAATGGAAGACAAACGGTACACGAAGAAGACGTCAAGTGGGCCTTGCACTTAACTGATGCCAAGGATAATTCCGGACATCGCGGAATGATTTCACAATGCTCTGCAAGCGTCGCCGTCCGGTCGCTCAGTCGCTACAATCAGTTTACATACGAAATAAGACGGTACGTAATCTTACCAAGTAACGAGTTTATCATAGCGGAACATGCATGATAGCATTCTAAGTTCATGACACCTGCATGTGGCATAGAACACGATAGTCTCCGAGAATCAAGGAGCGATGCGAACTTCTTAGAGGATACACAGATTTCCCGTCGTGATTGACTCCTGGAGGAACCGCGCGAAGGCGTTCTGCATTAAGTAACGCCTCGGTGACGTACAGGAGCACTATGGATATTTGACATTAGCATAATGATATGTGTGCAACGTGGTATCGTATACGCTTTGATGGAAGGCGCATCTCACCTGCAAGTTCATCATATCCGAGGTAGGGTTCACTTCGGATTGCCGCCCCGCCCGCAGACTCCTGGGGCAAATCTTGATGACCTTATTCATAACCAGTCGAGCATAACACTATTAGCGTAGTGTCCTGCAAGGTCCCACGCTGGGAGTTTCAGTCAGCTAGGCGTAAATTGAATGAATGATTAGTGATAAGCTTTGACTTTCACCGTAGTGTGAAACCTTGGCAGAGTTAATAGTGTTAATTGGAAACACCTGTAAAAGTATAACGGCCTTGCACTGTTTCCGATTAGAGAAAAACCAAGACCACGTTGGCCTTTCGGGGCATGCCATAGAGTCAACGTTGCACAGAATCAGAGGTGCCCGTGTGCCAGCGATAACAGCTGTACTCAGCCTCGGAGGAAGCATAAAAGGGGAGTTCCGACCTCATCCTCGTGGCGCGTTATACCATCCATTGTAGCTCGGAGGAAGGAGCAGAAGCGTTTACTTTTTCACATAATGAAAGAGCAGTGATCTGGTACGGAGTGTGCCTTCATAATTGGGCCGGTGCGGGTTCTGCGACATCACAGTACACTAGAGATTTGGAAGACTGATATGCCAAGAGTTTAGCTGTCAAGGAAGTCATGTGTGAGGACCAATCCAGAGCGGGGGCGAAAACGCTAATAAAATAATCGTGAATTCTGGTATCCTTTGGTTGTGTCTCATACCATATGAATTTGGAAGGATAAACAGATGATAAACATGGGACGAAGCGGACTTGGCAGTGCAAAAGTGGAAATGATGATATAATATTAGATTAGATATATAATATACTTATGTAATTCATCCAATTTCGTCCATGACGTCAAGCTACTCTGGGCTTAGACAAGACTCCAACAACTCTCTCAGTCATGGTGCATAATGCTCGCTCGTAATGTCATCTATCCTCTCTTCAAACACCCACCATGTTCTCTCAGCCTGCAGCACGACCAGCAGTCGCGCGGCACAATAGTGTCTCTTATCCAGGCTCGCACAGGCACAGGCATCATTGGTTTTATGTCTGGATCCCCCTGGCAGCTGCAGTCATGTGGTTTGGAACAATTCTTGGTGAGTATAAGCGAACACTTTTTTATGCTTCTTTCCTCCCGATTTTGTATTGAATCGCTCATGTATTCTCTGAAGCTCTGCTTGTAACCTGGCTCGCCTCGGGGCGACCGCACTATGTGTCCATGGATTCAGACCAGACTATCGCATATATCTCCGATGTGGCGGCCGATATTCTGAAGCCCCTCTTCATAGTCGGGTGTTCTATCACTGCAGTCGGATTTTTCCTCAGTCTGGCCGTCGAGAGATGGGCAAGACACGAGGGAAGGTGAATCCAGTTTCCAATATGAAAACAAACAATGTCTGAATATTAGTACTTGCCAGGCTGCTTCCAAATATGAGGCGACGTGAGAAAGTCATGTCAAGCCTTGCGATCGTATGGTCCTTCGTTGGCGGTGCAGGCCTAATTTTGTTATCTATTTTCGACACGAAACGCCACATGAGGCTCCACCGAGTATTTCTCCTAATATTTGTTGCCGGAACAGCATTCAGTGCTATTTTCACTATCATAGAAGTATGCAACACATCTCAAAGAATTCTCTCCATTTTACTCGCGTAATAACCGTCACTATGCTTGCAGTTCCGATGGCTTGACAAAACGTTCGGATACAGGTTCCGCAAACTCCGCATCGCGTATCTTTTTAAAGCTGCTTATGCAACGGTGCTTATCATCCTTGCTATCGCCTTCGGTGCTCTCCTCGATTCCAAACCCAACCCAGGAGCAGTCGTCGAGTGGACAATCTCCTTCCTTTTCACGCTCTATCTACTTTCCTTCTGGTATGATCTCCGGCAGAGTCGGAACCATGCTAAGGGCGACTTGAGTCCGCAACACCTCATGGGATATAATGGGCAAGTGGATCCCGGAATGGTAGAGAGGGGCTCTGCGTTATAATTTTGAACGAAGGACGTCCTTATTATGTGGTTTAGATAAAATCGGCCAAATGGACCTAGAATTGCATTGCCCTTTGCTGTGTTAGAAACACGACTCATCCATGTATCTGTATCTGTATCTGTATCTTCACGCCGACGTTTGTAGCTTTATTATAAGCATGCGAATTGGCAATTCTATCCTAATTCATTTTTGCGGGGAAAAAAGTCCATCCAGGTAAAAGCTTTACATATCAGAAATAATGTCGGAACGACTTTTCTAAGGGGGGAGGAGTGAATATTAATATGCCTTCTTGCAACTGCACTATTTAACTAAAGCGATCAATTCTCTATCTGTATAGCATGTATTCTGCATACACATACAGGTAATTGAGAGGGTCACAATGCATTCTCTGCCTACCAAGAACCTCAATAAGAAAACCCATCGACCACGGTTTGGTTAGTGTACACAGAGGATTGTTGATATGTCAAAATGAGAATCATAGTCTCTTAAATCTTTGAGAACAGGTCGTCCCAGACCGGCCATCTGCATCGGGACGGATTAGCATCGATCAAAGTAATTCGTTGGCCCCACAATATAAAAGTATATCGCGCGTGTCTAATTGCATGTAAAGCACATAGATGACATCCATCACATTCATGTCTGTAAATGACTCGCATTCCCATATCTATGATGACACTGGGTAATAGAAGATGGCTTAGTTAATTTTCTGATTTACTTATCTTGCCTCAATAAAGAAGTGATGGATGCGAGCATAATCTGGCCCAACTGTCTTGTTGACCTTGTTCGATACAAAATAAACCACGTTGCTCTGCAGTACTACTGTTAAAGGAGACAGATTTTATTATTTCGCGTATAGCAGATCGGGTGGCATCTCAAAATATTAATATTACTCCTAAATCGTACAAGATCGAACCCCACGTCTGCGTTAAATATCATAGCGTTTTATTCCCTTCCATGAATTTCGGGGCTGGTATACGTGGAAGTACCAGTATAGAGAAACTTGTGTCTCTGTCTCCACTGAAACACAATTCCGTGTCTCATGCGGAATTGAATCGGACAAGGATTGTGAGGATGTGGCGCCTATGCTACCCTCTTCTGCTCGCGAGCAGCGCGAAGCTCCTCAGCTTCGACTACATCTGCATCTCTACCTTTTACCTCGGGTAACAACAAGGTGAAAAAGGCACCAGCAATGCAACACGCGAAAAAGACTGTATGCCGGAAACATGTATGAGTAAGTAGGCCATAAATATGACTGAAGCTTTCGAAAGATAGGATGACGTACTCCACAACACAGCTGGCGTCCCAATTTTCTTGGAAAGCGTGTTGAACGCTAGCGCTGATATGATTGCGCCTGCCTTTCCAGATGCAGCGCTTAACCCATGTGCAAATGCTTTGAAGCGGGTAGGGAAGACCTCCGCTGGATAACACTATAAATTTATACCGAGGGACCACTTTAGGTAGAGCTCACGAGGTTGAAATTATGTACGTACGTATGTTGTCGTGTTCGGCCCAAAGTTGAAGAAAAACTGCAATAGAGCGAAGCACACTATGAACGGCACGGTGCCTAGCGTCGTGAACTTCCCGGCAAGGATGCCTACTACAAAATTTATTCAGCTTAAAGAATTCCGGGAATTGCAGACCTAAGACTTACAAAAGAGTGCACACAAGAGGAACCCTTGTATTTGGATCCACTTGCGGCCGAGGTATTCGATAGTGAAGACGGTTACGTAATAGCCTCAATAACAAACGAGATGAACAAACGTGTCGAGAGTCGATATTAATTCACCAGATAACTTACCTGGCACAAATCCAAGAGCAGTTATGATGAGGTTTCCAGTCGCAATCTTGAACAGCTTTTCCCACGGTGTGCCCTCATTACCGTCGAACCCAATCTGCTCAAGACTGAGTTTACAAACATATTAGAACAACGACACAAAAGAGCTAGCCCAGCACTTACACAACGTTTTGGTTAAGATTGATACCATAGAACGCGATATCAAGTAGAAACCAGCACATGGAAGTCCCAATCAAAATCTTCGCATGACGCCATTCGCAGAAATACTCGAGGAACTCTATGAAATGCGACTTCTTTCGTCTCGTGAGCTCGCGAGTGCCAACACCTTGCTCCTCCTCAATGATTTGTTCCGGGGTATGTGTCTCTTTTTTCGGGCTGGCCTGGGGTGACGAAGGGTCTGTCGGTGTGGATGAACCGCTCCCCGTTGTGCTTCCGTTTGCATGAACGATTTTGTCATCGGCTACGATACCTTTCTCTGCCTTCTCACGTGCTTCGTCTTCTCGTCGTTGGGCTCTTTTCTCGCGTTTCAGTTCATCATCTTCCTCCTCCATCTTTCGTGCTGCTTCATACCTCCGTGCTTCTGGAAGCGTCAAGCGCTGGTAAAGCGTGGCAAAGGCTGGAATCAAACTCAGTCCGATGACGATCCGCCAAACGCCGTCGACCTTGCTTGTCTTTCCTGCTTGCATCACATTCTTATAGCACTGGAGCACGATCATGGTGACAATGCTACCAACGAAGCTACCCCATCCTTGATTCGCGAAAATATAAGATAGCATCGCTCCTCGCCTCCGAATCACAGCACGGTCGCTAGTAACAGTCGCACTCATAGGATAGTCACCACCCACACCGACACCAAGCAGTATCCGGAACATTCCAAGATATATCAGAGAGCTATTTGGAGAAATAGAACCGGTCGGAGTTGTGAGGCAGAGTATGGTTGCAATGATAATGAGCATGAGCTCCTTGCCATAGACACGACGGCGTCCGAGCGCATCGGCTAGATATCCGAATAGAAATTGGCCAATGACACTTCCAATGTTCGCACTGGCCTTGACAAAACCCTCAAGGTTTGCAGGAAGGGAATTTCCGCCGTATAGCCGATACTGTAGCATTGTCGCGACAGGCTAAAATGAAATTAATTAACTGAAAAAGATATAGAGCTGTAATGGCTTGTTGGCCCACGTTGATAATGAAAAGATCGTAGGCTGGCGTAGTGTCAGACAACAGATAAAATGTTACTTCTTACGTCCTGGGCTTACCATCAAGAAAGAATCCAATCCCGGCTATCCCGAGCAACTTCAGCTCAGTGGTTGTCAGCATCCAAGGTGGCCTCCCCTCCAAGCTACGTTCATATTCTTCAAGGCCTGAGCGAACATGATTGTGTTCATGCTCTGTATCGTCTGTCTTCGACGGGGGATAGGTAGTTGTGTGGTTCGACATAGTCAAGACGGGAATCCTCCGCTCGGTCCCGACCAGATTGAAATGGCTAGTATAAAACAGAGAAAATGTGAATTTGAAATAACGGTAAGCAATATGACGCCAAGACGCACGTTCGCCGTTGCCGCTCCAACGGCGAATAGGGGGAGTAAGCGAGAGATGGCGGATTGTGGAGACCACACTCACTTGCGCTATTTTCACCCCGACCATATTCTTATCTCACGGCTTCATCGGCCGCCTGATCATTTGGATCACAAGTTTTCACGACCACGCCGCCGCGTGACAACATGTAGCCAGCAGCAGATACAACGCAAAAAGAAGTTTTTCAAAATTCCCTCGCTCTCGACAAACATATCCTGTGCAGATAGCTTCGACAGCGTGGTGTCTACATCAGATTGACCTTCGCGAACCACAACTGAGACAAGTACTTAAAAGTCTCGTCCCGAACCTCTGATTGCCTTGGCTTTCTTGCCTCAATGCATCCACCGCATACGATTAACCTTTACTCCGTGCCAAGCATCGGCTGTGTATCAAGACACTTGCTTGACTTTGATAAGCTTCTGTTGACCGAATTGCCTTCATACCTACCGAATCCTTGCACACTGTGTTGATCCTCGCACGTGATACAGAAACTTGGTTTTTGGTCATTTTGTAACGCTTAGTCGGAGGCACCTTTCAAAAAGCTGCAGGGGTTGATGTCGTCCTCCCAATTACCCATACGTGTACATCCTAAGCATTTAATGCTGCTCGCTTTAAACGACGAAAACATGATATCTAAAAGGGTTTAAATTCTTCTGAAGCCTTTTATTTGCACATTGTTGGCGTAAGCAAAATCTCTTTCCCGGTGATTGCCGAATTCCCTTGTCACCATGCTACTTGCTGTGAATCAGTGTGATGAGTGGCACAATGCAAACTCCCATATTCTTCGTCTGCAGAATAGTCTAACACAGCCCTGTGAGGTGTACCTGCGTAGCTGTGCACTTTTATGACTGTTCAGTACACAACCACTGACTAGGCAGAACAGGTGGACAAGACACTGTGTCCGTGGCGCAGATGTTTCTCATCTCGCCCAGACTTCTTGCCATGCCATCATTTCAGGTATACAATCCTGCCAAGATTGACGTCCTTCGTCGCATGAAGATCCTGCAAGGCTGTGCCAGAGCGTGATGGGTTTCCTCCTTCAAGTCACTACAGTTGTCTGCCTCGCCAGGTGGCTAATCACCCTTGCCGAATGCTGGGGCAAAGTAGACCTCGTCAGTGACTGCAAGAACCTTACTGTCACATTCACTCCAGTTCATTTCTCGCTTTGGACAAAACGTGACTAAATGGCAGTTCCATGCTCAGCTTACGTTCTCCTGGTTGATGTTTGTGACTTCTCGGCATGTACTAGATTATGCTAACTGATTCTGGTTTTATTAGCGGTGTGTCCATATACTCGAGGGCACATATCACAAGAAGCAAAATGACGTACCCGTTAAAATCGGCCATACAATTGCCCTCATACCTCTTTTTGACCTGTTTGCTGATATAGACTGCTCGAAGCCGTATTCACCGACTAGCAAAGTCTTGGCAACTTTGACATTGCATTTGACATGACCGTATGCATACGTCTTTTTATGAACGCATTTTTTGATGGGGAAAGTACACTGTCTCTAATTAAAACAGCTATGCATTGTATAAATTCAATTCGCAATTTCAGAATGACTAAGCAATCATTGATCATGATTTTTGCCCTCATTCCCAAATGCACCCACTGCATTAGTATTCATTAAAAAGACAATGCGACCAAGCTAGGTCTGTGTATTGAAGATGCTCAGGAAATAGACTGCAAAATAAATAGGCAAAGCAATTTGCCGGAGTGAATACTCTGCAACAAGGCTTCCACTGATTGTACACCCACTTGCAGCCAATACTTTTTACAAGATATTTGAGAATGGATCCCGAAAGCCAGTCAGCAAGAGTACACAGCAGGTAATAAAGCCTTCAGGCTCTGTAAGGCACGTTAATTATTAATGCTGGGGTTAACAGGCATCCATCTGGTCAGGATTCAGGCAGAAACTCTCGTCGATCAACAGGCTTAACAAACACACTGGAATTCACACAAGAAGATATGAATCTCTTGAAAGTATATGAGCAACTACGTCCATCAGCCTTTCACCCAGAAGACCGGAAAGACTTTGTCACAAAGGTTACACTCATTAAAAAGATTATGAGAGAGTACAAAAACAAGCTACAAATGCATGATTCTAGAATACATGAGCACAGGAACACTATCAGAGACTGCCGAGAAGCCAGAGAGAAATTTTCGAGTGGCTCTTGGAACCCTGGCCATGATTTTGACTTTGCTGCTATTTCAAACAGACCTATCACAGAACTCAAACAAGATGAGCTTGTAGAGCTTTTGGACTCAGCAATTACAGTACAGAGTACTTTCTTACAAAAGGCTGAAGCAAGCAAGAGCAAGTATATATCCAAGGCAACTACAAATGTTAAAGTGTGTAAAGAGTTCCTCAAAATCCATAAATGTATAGACATGATTCCTCAAGACAGAGAAATCACACAACCTGAAATTGAGAAAATAAGTACTAAGATTCAGAGTGACTGGAAACATTAAGTATATTTACAAAATGGCAGGTAAATAATAGAAAAATATACTGACATGAATAAAACAAATATTAAATGATTAACCAATACCTAGTGCATTTGTCTTGCTAGAGTTGAGTTGTATTGTCAATTAGTTTAGTATTACAATATATGTGTAAAAGAGACAGTGTTCTTGCTAAACAAGGCCACTAATTTACCAATTCTGTAGAAGTAAACTTTAAAAATAAATAAATAACAAATAAAAATAGCAGAAAGTAAACATGTGTTTTTAAGGATAGATAACAAATGTGAGACTCTACACATGTATATACTTTATTAGAGAAGCTTTTAAATGGTATAAAGCTTGCAGTACACTTTAAAACAGTGATGTACTAGTAAAGGTCAGTAACATCATCTGTCTGAACGAGTCTTTCTAAGCCACAGATGATCATGTATTACTGTGAACTTTTCCTGTATAATTATCACACTTATATATAAGTAGTTCTAGTATAGTACTGCACAAACATAAGTATTGAGTGATTATTATCAAAGGCCACAGTAGCATTAAGTACAACATCACACTGTCTTGCTGAGAGGCACTGAACAATTCGACTGTCCAACAGTGGATCTTGACATACTGCACATTAAAAGATAATAAATACGCCATTCATTATGTAAGCATTCTTCATCTATCATTCGCATAAGCCCATTTATTTCCGGAATATCCATGTAATGTTACAGGCAGACTCAGCAGATGTAGCACTAAATCAAGAAAGAAGTAATACGCTAGAGAAAATATGGAAAAGACAAAAGAAAAAGGCAGGAAAAAGATAGAACGCGGATTCAGAATGTACAAAGAAAAACGAAGACACCGTCATAGTTTTGTTGCGGACGACTCATTCACCGGTAATGAGTCCCATCGGATTGTATTGTCCCCATGTCATATGTCATCATTCCTGGTGCTAGAACATCTTGCATAGCAGTATCTTGGTCCGCCGACTGTAGCATTCCCATCCAATTGAAGCCTAGCAAAGGATGTTAGCGGCTGCCAAGCGACTACGAAATCTAGTAAACGTGAAGCCTTACCTGACATGCCTTGCCAGACTGACGAATCTGACATCGACTGCATCGACTGCAGCAGCTCGCCGTCAAATGGTAATGGCGGCTGGAAGAATTCTGGCACATTCATTTGTAAGGAATTTTGCAAATCGTACATCCCTTGTTGTCCCTGAGGAGGAGCCATCATGGATTGTGAATTCGCTTGGTAACCATGTGGTGCCTGGCTTTGCCCAAAGCCATATGCCATATTGGATGTTGCATCGTTAGTTGTCGAATATTGGCTGTCTGAGGACATTTGATGTAATCCAGGCGGAGGTGATGTGGCACCACTGATTCCCGATGCAGGTGAAGTTACATACATGTCGGATACGCGAGGAGGGCTTGCAGACTGAGCGGGTGGGCTTCCTGCATCTAGTTGAGATGGTGAAGCCAGTGAAGGGCTTCCTCGTTTCGACGAAGGACTTCCACTTGTTTGAGTAGTCGGTTTGCGCCCCGGACGACGTGGAAGTGAATGTCCACCCTTCATTGCGCTCGGGGAAAGCTCTACCTTTGCCATGGGCGTGTTAAGGAGTCCGTCGAGGAAGCTTGACCACAGCTTTGGACTATGTCTGTCGTCGACTACTACCTCTGGCGAGCTGAGTAAGTCGATAATCCCACGTACGAGACTCTCGATCTCTTTCCGCTGTTCCAGTCTCAGATAGAAAGCATATTTGGGATGTAAGAGCTGCATTCTATGAGTAACGAGGCTGTAAACAGGAAGAAAAGTAACGAATACCTTGATAAGGAATGCAGATGCAAACGTCACGAAGACGCATTGTGCTTCAGGGCCATGTCGGATGTACTCCTTTTGTGTTGACAGCTCGTCAATGAAAACGCGGCAAACATCCGCCGCTGCGCGATAGCACTATAATCCAATGATTAGAGAGGAATTGGTAAAATCCAACTGTAAGAGACATACACGGTCGAAAAACGATAGTTGTTCCGGATTACCAGGACTGCCCTTTCCAAAGGAATGTTGGAATCCGAAGGACAAAACGGTAAGTCGACCGTAACGATACGCAAGCTTGACCAAGCTATTCCTGAATCTCCCTTGCGGATCCTCAGGATCTACTTTTTCACGAAGACGCTCGTTCCATTCCTGCTCTTTGTCCACGAGCTGTTGGTCCGTCTCCGATGAAAGGCTAATAAAATCAACGTCCTGCGGGTTTATGTCAGACTTATAATGCTTAAGTAGGACAGGGGGTTACACCAACCTTATTCAGGCCCGTTGGGTGATTTGGGTTGTTGTAGATTTTCTCCTTAAATGCGCGCATCAGTCGGAGCTCGTAGTTGTATCCACATAACTGAATGTCGAAATTCGGCAAGTTGTACTGCGACGTCTCGTACCAGTTCTCAGAATGACTCGCAATGTAATCTTTCGATGGGATTGTGCTTGATTTCCCATGCCAACTTGACGTCGATATGTCAAGGTTGCAGCAATTGAGCCATATCCGCGTCCGGTTCAGTAGTGCGCGTTCATGCAACTCATTACGAGGCTTCGTGGAAGTCGGATGATGCAAGTTCAGATCCGTGGCAACGCGAATCGCCAAGCCGAGATAGAGCCATGTACGATCCTCTTCCCATCTCCGCATAGGGGCCGGGTACAAGCTCAACAAGATATACGCTGCAACAGTTTCAACGGTCTTCGGGCCGCTGATCAATGCGGTTCCTGCTGCAAGCTGGGCATACGTTATTAACTCCTCATAAAGACCAGGATGGTCGGGGTAATAGCGAGAAGCAACAGCACAAACTGGAAATGCTTAGACGAGAAAACAAATAGAAGCGACGTGCTACTTACTGACAGTGAACAAGAAAGGTGAGCGCCAGTACGTCCTCTGCGCAGTGCAAAGGACTGGGTCGAGAAGGGAACAAGACAAGTTCATCTTATCAAAGTAACTAGTTTACACAGTTAGAACGCTTCAGCTAAAGCATAAGGCGTGATTTGACATACATTTTGAACAGGATCTCGACCTCTTGAGGAGTAACGATGCCGCGCATGAGAATGTGAGGAACGGGGTGCCTCGCGGGAGCTAAACGTGAACTATCCGGCAAACTACCGCGTCGTGGTTTGAAAAATCCTGGTGCAACAGCACCATACTCTCCGTCTTTCTTCGACTCCTGCGTTGTTTCGTCCTGCATTTCAGCACCGGCCTCCTGTCCATTAGTCTGAGGTTTCTCTGTGCTCCTGCCAGAAGATTTTGGCGATGAGCTAGCTGCCGAGGCACTTGGAAGATCGAGTTCGATGCTACTTTCTCTGCTATGGTTGCTCATCGCCTGAGTAGTTGCACTCTTCGGACTCTTGCTCCCATGCCGAACGGTAGTGCTCAGACTAAGGCCCGCAATTAACCGCATCGGGGCGGCCGAGGTCGAAGGAAGCGTCGCAGGAAGAGGTTGCGGTGTCTTACGTCGACTTCCACGCCTACGGGGCTGCGCCGAACCCTCGCGAGATGCACTTCGAACGGTCGTAGCTGGTGAAACATGTCGCATCGAGCTTCTGTCTTCCTCGACTTCTGTGCCATCTGGTCCTTCGATAGCGATGCTACCGTCCGTATCTGTGTCGTGCTCGCCATTAGGTTCTCTCCATGTCTGTTCGTCGTTTTGTTCGTCGTCGACCTCGTATGCGTCATCACCATCCTCATCCTCCCTTTCTTCTTCGATGTCTTCCTCACCCTCAACGAAAGCGCCGATTGCTTGAATGGATTCCCGAGCGCGTTCAATCCATGCCTGTACATCTGGTCTGGGCACACCTCCGGGAACGAAAGACGAGGATGCTCGGCCAGCACCTGGTGTTGTACCGGACACGCCAAGCGGAGTGTTAGATAGTGACAGGCGGGCCGGTTCTGAAATAGTCAGTTAGACATGTGACATGACAAATACTAGAAATGATATACCATTGAGGCGAGCACGTCGATGTTCCTCGAGTTGCTGCATGAGTTTGTCTATTTGCTGTGCCTGATCCCTTATCTGGTTCAGCAAGTGCTCACGTTTCCTATGCGATACATCCCATTAATTTTCTATTTATCATAGCGACTGAGATTAACTTACGGAGGCTGCCTTCTCTTTTTTCTACCGGGAATAGCGCATTCATGGCCACCGTTGAGACAGCGACGGCACGTGTTCGGGTCGGTTGGGAACTCACAGCGCACCTTCAAGTTTTTACAGCGCACGCAAGCAGCCCTGTGTACACTGGCAGTTCAAGGTAAATTTCAATTGATGTTCCGAAGAGACTGCTCGAGATACGTACGGTTTCGGCTTGCCATCTGGCCCCAACTGTTGGGCTTGGCCGCCTCTTTGATCCGCATTCGGTGGAAAGCGTGTACCCTGGCTATCAGAGCCTAGACCCTGATGAACTTGAGAAAGCATTTCGGGTGATTGCAAACCCATTCCTCCTTGAGCAAGTCCTCCATTGTAATTTCCAAAAGAGGCATAGCCATATCCACCTCCGAAATCTCCGTCTTCGTCGCCAGACCCTGACGCATCTGGCGACGTAAACATTTCAAGCCCAGTGTCTTCGCGACGCCGTTTATGCTGCGGCGCGTGTCCACCTGTATTAAGATAGTCCTGTCCGTGTTGAGAGGATTGCATCTGTTGGTGATATTGCTCATGGGGCGAAACACCCTCGGTGATTCTTGTGCCTGCTGGATTGGATGCAGACACGAAATTGAAAGCAGTATCGAATGGCTGCTGGGTATTCGACATAGAATCAGGGCTCGTATTTGAGCCTTGGGAGGAGTTACCAAGCTGCTGTCCAAATTGGAAAGCGCCTGTTGGATAGGCGCGGGCAGCGAGTGCAGTTGCAGTTGGTGCAGTATATCTTGGCTCGGCATTTCCGGGTCCCTGACCTACACCAAGAACAGCACCGTTCTGAATGGTATTTTGAGGCAAGGAACCGTACGGCAGCATGCCAAACCCTTCCATCCCACCTTGGTCATGGAAATTCTCGAGTTGCAATTCCCGTTGGCGCATATTGTATTGCCCGGGCATGTGATGTGACGAGGTGAGGAGGAAATGAGCATGTTGTCCTTGACGCAACTCTTGGGATGTATGCATTTGGTGAAGGCTCTGAGTCTGTGTCGAGGAAAAACGTTGGGTGTGCCTTCCTGCAAAGATGGAGTGAAGTGCCGCGATGAATGAGCGGTTGATATCTCTGCCGTAGAGTTCTGGCCCGGAAAATACAGCAAAAGGGCTGTCAGTTGATGAAGATTGGAAACTCCATATTTGTTTCACTGAGACCAACCTAATACCAATGAACTGTTCTGTTAAATCGAATTACTTAGGGATTAGGCGATGCTACTGAATCTGTAATAGGGATTGGGGAAGACAAAGTATGAGCACAGATTATGTTGTGATGGCCGAATGAGAACGTTAGGAGGACACATGACAAGTACACCGTCATTAGTGATCTAACTCCGCAATCGCAACGGCCAGTACTGGCGATTGCCGTACTGAACCGAACTATAAATAGGCGTGGATCAATGTATGTACTCACAAATGACAAGGCGTGACAATGCTCGGCCTGCAGACGCTGTTGTACCAAATCGGATCCAGGCAGGTGCAAGGGAACTGATGTGCTGATAAATGTTGGACGTGCCGCAACGTGGCAATTCTCGCAAGCAGATTGCTAGAAAATGATGCGCGCAGTAATAGACAGACGCGAACAAGTACTGGTTAGCGACGAATACTTCGGTGAGAATGTGATCATTAGCGCTCACAATAATGCGCGCGTCAGATCAACTCCGAGATGCCCTTCGTGTTCTGCTCTGAGAAAGCGAGCACAATAACAATGGCCAGGCCAGGAAACTGTAAGGATGCCCCGGTATTATTAGGACTACTAAGGGTGGGCCGAGTTTCCGAGCTGTCGCTGACAGCGACGAAAGTAAATTCAGTCGACCGATAGGATGTAAAGTAGAGGAGGTGAAAACGGTACACACGGGTTGCTACCGGCCTTTTAAATGATACGTCCTCGAGCAGATACAGCTAGAAGTATAGGTCTCTCTTGCCTCTGTGCGTTTTGCGAGGGTTCCGGAGAAGTGACGGAAGTTGTGATTTGCTATGCTGCGACGCGAACGGAGCTGGGGCAGATATCTGCAGATGCCGCCCTCTGGATCTAGAGGAGCAAATTATATTAGTTTGAGTGATACTAGGCTGTTCTTACCAACACAATGCGCACGTAAATTAAGGAAAAGATAAATAGTAGCAGCAAGATGGAGGATGAGACGAGAGAGGGAACGATGACCTGCTGGAAAGAGGAGTGCGCGTGATCCCAGGTGTTACGTAATTATGATCGGCGCTACGAATCACCTGAAGGGTCGTACACGTGACTTTAAACTTTGCTCGGCATAGACTTTCTCGTCTGAACTGAGAGGTTCCAATTGGCGCAAGTCCACCTCGTATCCCTCCTTATACCTTTTCAAACGACGGTATCGAGCTGAGATCTCTTCTTGTTCGAACAAGGAGGTCGCTATGAGGCTATGCAGTCTGCACAGCTACCGCTGTCTTTTGCTTATACTCTACTTTTTATCAGAGTAAGATAAATAAGCTGGCTGTGCTTCATCGCTTGCCTCGTGTCGATCCTCGTCTACTGAGGGTTGTCTAAACGTAGCCGTGCTTCTTCAGCAATCGTCTCACTCTCATCGCATTTGACGGCTTCGCAGCTTCTAAAGTTCTATCGATAGCACCTGCATCCGAAGCCTACTGGCCATGACTAAGTTGCCGAAAATCAGGCATACGGGGCAAGTAGATGAACGCGATTGGGGCAGGCTAACTTTATCCACAAATGCATCAAATAAAGACAAGATGCTTGCACGGAGAATGCGGCGAAGAGAGCGAATTAACTCAACGTCCCTTGAATCCCACAAGGTTTCTGTATGTCATAAATATTCTGTAAGGTTTCGCGTATGCTGACATCCCCCCTTTGTCCAGTCTCTCACCTCGCCCCTGTCCTATTACACAGCCGCCCTGAAACATCGTACCTTCTGAATTGCAAAGTTCTTGTCGGAAGCTGTGCCTCTCCAAAAGGCACTTCCATACCTGTTCATCACCTGATCTACTTCCGTTCGTTAGCACCGCATTAGCACGCGGCTCTATACCGTTCAATTGTTTTGTAACCGTTTTTCCAGCCCCGTGCTATCAACGGGGAATGTCTCCACTCAGAAACGACGTAAATCCAGCCCGGCGCTACCGAAGTTTGTTTACCAATGAAAATGCCCTGCAAATGACGCTGGTTATAACCCGTATGATCGTATCATGACGTGCAGATGGAATTCCAAAAGCGGGTTGACAACTTGACATGCATCAATACCACAACGCCTCAATTCGTACTACAAACCACACGCATTAGCTGTGGTACCGCCTCGGAAACTCCGAAAACTCGACCGCAAGTAAGTTTACACGACAAGAACATCCAGAAGGGACTGCGTTGTCCAGTGTCCACCCGAAACACCGCATCAAACAACAAACAACTTCTTTTCTCAAACTAAACCATCAGGATCACTTCGATTGATTCGAAGTGCTCTATTCTTGCTACTGGTTTCCCATATCGTCCCAAAAACATTAACATATTTGATTTATTAAACTGAATATGGGCGGCACTCCAACTAGATAAGCGATTCTGTGGTAATGACCAACCCTCGTCTCGGACAGGCCTTATTGCAAGGAAAACGGTTTCCTATAACGAATGGCATACTGGTCAGTGAGGAGAGCATTGCGCTTGTTGATTATACGCCGTTTCAGGCCTTAGCACCAGGCCGGATTTTCGCAAATTTCTGCTGTCCGTAATGCTGACTGGTACTCGGGCCGATCATTATGCTTTAACTTCACTCGATTCACAGCTGTATACAACAGGGTATGGACGTGCCTTGTTAGGGTTAGGACACATTACACAAGCATTTAAGGAAGAGGAAATGCAATATCTATATCAGAGACAATAAGATGTATGTGATAATGTTCGTATACGCGGGTATAGGTGGCAAGAATAACATTATAGGAAATCTACAGTGTCTTAATTCAATGTTCGCCAGAATGTCAGCACTCAAAGCAGTGGGGATAGCTATCCAACCTTTCCTTTCGGAAAAAGCCGTTCAAATCTTCGAAGGCAGGATCCTCTGGGGAAAGTAAGATTTAAGCATTCCATGCGAATCACGTAAAGTGGAAGTATTACATACCCAGTGTAGTCTATCAGGCGTTGCAGGGAAGTATTGGTAAAGACAACATGAGGTATTTGCACATAAGAAGAAATGGGCCCCTAACATACCATAGTTGTTTGTAAATTTACACGAACACTCTCCAAGATGGTGTGGTTCTCCCCTGGGACAGTGCTGGAATGGCGGATGCTCGTATCCAATTTCGTTGAAGAAATGAATCTGCGAGCGTGGCAGGAAGAGGGCGGCGGCTATACTGTGTATGGGAGCATCTCCCCAGCGCTCGTAGTAGAAATTACCCGTCTCATCTAGGAAGTCGAAGAAGGCAAGATACTCTGGCGAGCGGAAGAAGTCGAGATCCGCGATTTCAAAGTTCGACCAAACTGTTTGGGATTGAGACGGAAGAGACAAGATTAGTCTTTTTAGCTCAAAATATATCCGCAGACAAGTTTTCGTACAGTGGCACAAGTTATATGATTCGCCATTATTATCTGTGATGAATCGAAATGCATTGTCCTTTGCAACGACTTCCGGGTATGTCTTACGGAATTCTACCATACGAGTAGCTTAGCCGTATGTCGTTGCAGATACGATGACGTCATACCTTTCACAGAATCCCAGAGGCTTGGAACTGTTGGCGCAACCTCCTTCAACGCAATTGTAAAGGAGTACCGCTTATTGTTTTCGATCATGTAGACAAACGGGTCGAAATACATGTTGCAAGAGAAGCTAACACCTGGTTCGACTCGCCAATACCACTTGTATTGCTCCAAAAGCTCGTGTCTAAAGAAAAACTGGAAAGGCTGTGAGAATCGCAGAAAGTACGCGCAATAAGGAAACCTACCCCAGAATTGAAACGACACATATTCCTATAGGGTACACTACCAGCATAGGGTATAGGCCAATCCGCTTTTACGTTTTGTAGATCGACTCTGCCCTTCTTAGCGCGCTCTTCATCGATCCAGCTTGGTTGGTACCAATGCTCAGGTGGAATGAGTCCAAACTGGACGTTCGAACTTGTCATCCCGCGCACACGAGCAATGAAGTCTTCCGTAAATGGCACCTCGTTAAGAAAAACCCACGGGTAGTTGTGCTTGCGATTGAATCGCTCTTCGATAGACCGCATAGAGGCTTCAACTCCATCGATGTCACTGTTGCGTGCGAGCATCAACAGTGTTGCATTTGCCCGATGAGTGACTGGGTCAGCAGGAGGCGATACTCTCACGTCTATTGGCTGAATCGGCTTCGGAACGAATCTCAGGCCATCTCCGACAATAATTCCTGGCTCTACCACCTCCTTCTGTATCAAAAATGGTCTTTCTGATGATGATATCATATACAGGCTTGTCTGCCGAAATGTAAGGACAAGTGTCTGCAGAAAAAATGAAACGGGTCACTAACAAATGCCATCAAGCCGACAAGAGCGATAACATATCGTATCGGCTTTGCCGTACAACAGAGCTTGCAATACTCTGAGAGTCCGTCCATTTCTTCATGTATAGACCGATGCGAAAAGCTAAGAAGGAATAGTTCCCGAGTATTGTGCTTTCTTATCGACACAGCACGTCAGTTGAGGAATTGACTCGGATCCTGTGGTCAGAGAGAAAAGAAAACACTGAAGTTCACGACAGCATATCTCGCCGCCAGTTAAGAGGACAGCCTTGCACCTGCGGCGGGCCGACGGTTGAGAAGTAAGAGGAGAGGAAGCACAACCAAAGGAAGTCGTGCCGCAGTCCGTTAAAAATAGAATAAACTTTTATTCGCACTCGCTACTTGCCTCATTAGGCAGGCTCGCTATCCTCTTTTTTCATCACATGCCATGCCACGAAATATCGTCTTCCTTTTAGACCCTGACTTATTCATAGCAATACGCGTTATGGAGAAAATCTGTGTGTATGCTATCATGAAGCTAATACTGTCCTTTTAGGAATGGTTTTCTTGCTGAAAGACTCCCAAGCAAAGCAGACACTGTACAACTGTAGCAGGACCTAGTGGCAGGTCTCGACTCCTATAAATCCTCTGCTGAAATCGTCGATCTATATTCTGCTCCATATCTTCCGTCCCCTTGAAAAGACTGTATTACTGGCTTGCTTGCTGAGATTCTCTAACACTGCTTCCTGACACAGGCCTTGGCAAAATGTACTGCTACATTACACAAATTGTATTTTTTATGAATTTCACTCAAAGTCAGGACTCGATAACAGCCATTATTTGTAACCTCTTGGGTAATAGAGTCCTGAAGATTGGACCCTGATAGATCTACATTAACCAACATTCCAAGTAGAATTCATCTATGCCTACAATCTCACTAGTTATTTACGTCGGCGAACTTATATAAGTGGAATATGCAGAATTTCTGCACTTGCATTCTTCAGTCCCTACATACTTGCAAACAGCTGTTATAGTCTGACGGTTATTCAGAGACCCTCTCGCTTCAACTCGATCACTCGGCTTCTCTAGGAGCTGCACGTCGAGTGTATCGCCACTAGTAGACGTGACATGTTGTGGCGACTCGAGAAGGCTGACCTTCTTGAATTCATCAAGTTTGAGACTCTGCTTAGACAGTCGGTTGATAAAACTAATGTTTACATGGACAATTAACTTACCTGGTCACCACTTACTGCGGCTTTGAGAGACAACCCTGCGCCATATCGCCTACTTGTCCCTGGATCACAGAGCCGGGAATCGCGAACGCAAATGTCCTGGGAGAAAGCCGATGCCCATGGACTTACAAACTTCACTTTATATTTTGTATATTTGTACCGCTTGCCATATTATATCACTTGATAACTTGAGGGGTGAAAACATTACAAGGACATATGGCTTTATAAGCCAGCAGATTCTGTACAAGCAATGTTCATGTTTCTATTTTTGTATTCTACACATCAGAACAATCAGTTTACAGGGAAACCAAGGATGCAAACATGGTCTAAATACTGTTAACATCAACTAATGAAGTCCCTCCCTAACGACTGTCCTCAAATTCTCTTAACCATACAGGGATGCTTTGCGAGAATTAGTACTCCCATCGTTCAGTATGATCTATTTCCATGAAGCTCACCATGCTCATGTATGCAAAGGTATCATCTATAAAATATGAAAGAACATGTGTGCATGTGTGCTGGTGATAAATAATCCGAGTCAATGACTCAATGACGCCTGGAGCATCAATGGAGCAAGTGTTTAAGTAAATGTTGCGTTCAAGGAAGTCCTTGAATACTTTGTTAATTGGCGGCCTGGTGTTGTTGGTTATATTATAATATAACTAGACTTGATGTATGAAATTCGCTTTGCTTTTAGCTCTGCACTCTGTCATAATCACAATAATAGGGAGGTTGTTGAATTAGTTCTGACAATATGGTAAAGAAACTTGGCTGCTTGTTACTGTTTGTTCAATCAAGAATAGTGCATTTGTTAAATAGGTACTATTACCTACCAACTTAAACAGAAAACATGAAAATTACAGTACTAGTCTATCAATTTGAGAAAACAATAGCAGGAGTGGTCAGTATCTATCCCTCTACTGTTTTCGATCCACTCTTAAATGCAGTACAGGAGCTCGTAAAATCTCTTGCAAATATATACTTAACAGAGTGCTGAATGTAATGTTATGTCAGTATATTTCGCTTACACAAATTGATACTTGCTCAAATAATGCCTAGGGAATAGAAATTATGTGTAATATCTTAAAGTACAATAACATTAGTGCCTTCGACTAGCACTTGGCTTAAAAAGACTATGTTGTATACTCTATACCATAATTGCCTTTTAGATATCACCTAGTACTTTATTTTGGTGAGCTTATATAAGTAGAGCCTGCTGAATTCTTGAAATCGTATTCTTTAGCATCAATTTTCGTGCATGTAGCCGATATAATTTGTCTCCCATTCAGTGCTCCTGTTACTGTATTGGAACTACCTGACTCCTCTGGGAGCTGCAAATAAAGTGTACCACCATTGTCAAACAAAACAACCTCTGGTGACCCAGTAAGAAGGATCTTCTCGAAATTGCTGAGTTCGAGCATCTATGTGAATAGTTAATGTTGAATTTGTCGGATAAATGATTACTGTAATGGCTTACCTGATTGCTCTTTACAGTAGCTTTAAATGTAAGGCCGACACCACTACACCTGCTTGTGTTGGGATTGCAGATTTTGGAATTATGGACACAAATGTCTTGCTCGAAATCGCTTGTCCAATTACTTGTAACTTTTATTCTGTATCTTGTACTTGTATGTGTCACTGTGTCACTTGCCATAGTATTGAATGTGCTATTGATTGAAGCAACATGACAAGAGGCTCATACTTTTATACTGCAGACAAGTCCTCTATATGCAATTTTTACAATGCTGGTTTTCCCACAATAGAATTGCAGCCTGGCAAGGTAGTCAGTTTAAAGAACATGTAAAGGTGCAATGTGATGCAATTTGATGAAACATGTCTCGGATCATCACAGCTACATCAATTTATGAGTCTTAGTTATAGATTTGCTTACATACATAATATTAGTTTTTTTTAAACACTCTTACAGTAGTTATTACTCTGTCTTAAGGACTGGTCTGAAGTATTACCACACTATATATGCCTAATTAAAAACAAAGTACTCTGAGAATATGATTGGTTAGCACTAGCTGGTTTCTACTTTGACTTTCTATCAGCTAGAGAAATCAAAATTAACTACACTGTCACTTAATGTTCTAGTTGATTCTAGCACTTTTGTTACAATCCTCCACTCTCTTACCTTCAGTTCCAAGGGTTCTGCACCCTTCTGTACTAGAACTCAGGACTTCTGTCCCTCAGGGGCACTGTCTATGGACTATATGTGTGCTGACTCTTACTACTACCCTTCCTTACTTCATCATTCCATTCCTTTGACCACTCCTTCATTCTCTGTTCATT
>NW_006760387.1:4483399-4487379 GCF_000271605.1 Fomitiporia mediterranea MF3/22
AGAGTAGAGAATTATAACATCACCCCCCCTCTAAAACCAATCATCCTGATTAGTAAACATTGGGCTTGGTCAGTAGCTCAGACATAGGTCAGAACAGTAGGGTTTGGAAATCTGTGAGGCAGAGTTGATGCAGAGCACCCAGATGAAGTTGATAGAAGTCTTGGATTGCCTTAGTAGTATGGGTGAGATTCTCAGCAGGTTCCCAAGTACATTCTTCAACTGGGTATCCCTTCCAGTAGATAAGGAACTTGAGTTTTCCACACACCAGCTTAGCATCCACTATGTACTCTACTTTGTATTCTGGTTCAGAACCAATGAGTTCTGGTGGAGGCAGTGGGGGTCTTTGTTGTAAAGGAAAACCTGGATCATAGTATCAAGACAGTAGAACCTTGTTAAACACTGAGTGTATGTGCTTCCATGTTGCCAGAAGTTGGAGTTTGTAGGCAGAGGCACTGACCTTCTTTTCAATAACAAAGGGTCTGAAGCACTTGTTGTCCAACTTCTTCATTGGGCAATCTGTGGTCAGGTTAGTGGCTTCTAGCATAACTTTGTCACCAGGCTGGTAATCCTTGGCCATGGACCTCTTCCAATCATAGTTCTGCTTCATAACCTGTGCTGCCTTTTCCAAAAGAGCTTGTGTGTCCTCCCTGGTTCTGTACATCCATTCTACAAAGTCTGTTACAGATTCAGAACTACTGTTCTAGTTCAGAACTGTCCCCTGGTACAGATGTCTCCTATGATTGAGGAAGAACAGGGACTGTCCTGTTACAGAGTGTTGCTAGTTATTGTGCACAAATTCTGCCAGAGCTAGCTATTCAGACCAATCTGATTACTAATGATTGATGAACATTCAGAGGTAGAGCTCAATCTCCTGATTGACTCACTCAGTTTGACTGTCAGTCTGTAGGTGATAGGTAGTAGAAGGGTTCCCTTGAATTCTGAGAAGTACATACAAGTCCTGTATGAATTTTAACTTGAATTACAGTCCACAATCATGAATGAGCTTCTAAGGGAGTCTGTGCAACTGAAAGACATGATCCTAATAAATGTATGCTATGCCTTTGGAAGTGAGTTCTGTTCAGGTCAGAACTGTATGGACTTGCTTGGAGAATTGGTTGACAATCATACAGATAGTATTGTAACCCTAAGACTCAGGTAGCTTACTGATCAGGTCTACTGAGACTTCTTCCTAAGGGTGATCTAGAATCCAATGTGGATGTAGAGGAGCCTGAACCCTTGTCTGGTGGGCCTTAGTCTGTTGGCACATATTACAACCAGTCACATACTTTAGGATTTCCCTCTACATTCTGGGCCACCAGTAGTTCTAAGTAATGAGTTCCTGCATTTTGTGTCAGCCTGGATGTCCTACAGTCAGATTGTTGTGATAAGCTCAGACAATGTCCTCCTACAGTTTCTGATCCTTCAGAACATACAGTCAGCCTTCCTAGTAAACCTGTCCATCCTCATCCTCCTCCCAATCTCTAGCCTGCTTCTTCAGTTGCTTCACTACAACCCAGTCCTGTATGTGTCTCAGAGCTTACTGTATGTAGGTGACAAAGTCAACATTCTCAGATTCGAGTTGGATCTCTCAGATTGTCTCAGACACAAAATGGGAATTGTCTAGAAGAATGAGATTTTTGTTATCATTCTCCCCCCTTTCATGACCTACTTGTCTCAAGAGTAAATCAGCTTTTGTCATTTGTATTCTGGGTTTGTGGGTCAGTACAAAGTCAAAGTCCTACAGTTCTAACATCCAGCAGGCTTAGTAGTGGTTGAGCTTCTGGGGAGCCTGGAAGTACTAGAGATTAAGGTGATCACTCCAAATCTTAAACTTCTGTACAGTACTAAGGAGATATTGACACTACTCTTCTAGGGAACAGACAATTGTGAGGAGTTCCTTGTCATAGATAGGGTAGTTCTGTTCTGTTACAGAGAGGGATTCTGATCAGAACACTATCAGACACTACTTTCTGTCAATGAACTAGGACAGTACTACTCTATTCACAAAGTCAGAAGAATTGGCTTTAACTCAGAACTTGTCTACAACTGTTGGAACTGCTAATACAGGCTCACTGGTAATAGCCTGCTTGAGGGACTCAAACACAGACTGCTGCTAATCATCCTATTGCTAAGGAACATCCTTGCCAGTGAGATTGTGAAGGGGCCAGACAATAGTACTGAAGCCTTGAATGAAGCATCAGTAGTAGTTTACAAACTCAAGAAACACTTAGACCTGTTTCAGGTTCTAAGGTTGTAGCCAGTTCTGAACTGTAGTCACCTTTGCTGGATCCATACAGACCTTGCCTCCACCAATCACAAAGCCTAGATAATCTACTGACTCCTGTACAAAAGAGTACTTTGCTTCTTAGAGGAACAGTTTATTATCTTGGAGCTATTGTAGAACTGCTCAGATCAGTCAGTAATAGTGCTTGACTGTCTGGGTGAAGATTAGAATGTTATCCAGATACACACTAACATGTTCTGAGTCAATCAGATCTGTAAGGATGTGATTCATGAATGACTAGAATGTTACAGGCAAGTTGGTTAGTCTGAAGAACATTACAGTCAGTTTGTACAATCTGCAATTGGTTTAGAACACAGCCTTCCACTCATCTCTGTCTTGGATCCAAATATTATTGTATCCCTATCAAATGTTCAACTTAGTGAAAATCCTGAATGTATGTGTCTTATTAATGAGCTCCTGAATCAGGGGAAGCAGGTACTTGTTTTTGACAGTACCCTCATTGAGACAATGATAATCCTGGACTGGGTAGAGCTTCCTATCTTTCTTTTTGACAAAGAAGAAAGGGGAGGCCATAAGGGACTTCAAGGGTTAGATCTGGCTGTTCTAAAGATTTTCCTAAAGGAACTCATCAAGCACCTCCTGCTTGTCTCTGTTGAGTAGGTAGACCTTACAATCCTTAGGTTGGAAACCCTCAGTCAATTCAATTGTATAGTCCCAGGGACAGTGTTCAGGAAGCTGGTTGAATTCCTCTTCACTGAAGACTTCAGGGAACTCTTGGACAAAATCTGGCAGGCTGGGTCTGTGTGTGTTCCAGAGTGGAGTTGTTCTGAGAGGGTTCTAGACTGGTTCTGTCTTAGATATCCTTCAGATTGACTCTATTCTGCCTTGACTAGAATATGTATCCACATATCTATCCTAGTTGAAGAAGAACAATCAGTCACCTTTATCAGAACTGTCAGTAACATTAGAAGTGTCTGTATCCACTTGGAACAGTAGTGTAAGGTAGCTGTAAGACTCAGAACACTGATCAAACATAAGTGTCTACTCTAACCAGTCAATAGTAGGGTTGTGAGTCTTGAGCCATTTGAATCTGATGAAGATGTCTGTCTTTCTGAGGTTGGTGACTCTGAACTCAATACTTTCCTCATGATCCTAAATGGTCATCTGTAGTTGGACAAACTTAGTGATCCAACCATTCTGGTTCAGGGTTCTGTCTGTATTGTATACTAGGATTGGAAGTAGAACATGTCAAGTAGGGAGGTGGTGTTCCTACACAAAGGCCTTATTAATGTATGAACCAGTGTATCTACTGTCTATCAGAACCATTGTTCAGATCTGGCAGGATCCTGAGAAGGGAGCCAAGAGGACAGGGACCTGTAGCTAGTACCTAGAACATTCTTAGATGAACTACTGCTTGTTCTGAAGGGAATGTACAGCTTGTGCAGCCTTGTTGTCTAAGAGGGTGAGTATATACACTAACATTTCCTTATTAACCTCTCTCTTTCAACAAGGACAGACCCATGTTCTCAGCTGTGAACTCAGCTGAGGCCATCCCTGCTTGATACTACAGACAAACTACTGAGTAGTGAACAGGGCTGAGTAACATTCCAAACATTCTAAGATCTTAGAATGTAGAAGTGGCAGGTCAGATTGTGCAGATTTAGACTCAGATGAAGTATGAAGAGAAGAATCAAAAGAATCAGAAGAAATAGGAGAACTATCTACTTTTGTTTTC
>NW_006760387.1:4493665-4529069 GCF_000271605.1 Fomitiporia mediterranea MF3/22
CCCTGAGTGCTCTTGTGTAGTTTAGTATATATAGGTGTACAAGATTAGACTGGTCCTGTAGTCTTAATCTTGTCTACTCCAGGTAGTCCTGTACTCTTAGACTCACTCTATATACTCTACTCTTGTCTCACTCTCTCTCTCTACCTGTTCTGCAAGTTCTAACTACATTCTGGTGCTTACATTCTGTATTTCTGTTGTGTAGGATAATTGTAGCCTGGGTCCCCTTGCTGAGCCTTCAGGTCCCCTCTGTACTGTTGCTGACAACTTTGCTACATACATAATACTATATATGGCTATTGTATACAAACTTGAAGTTATACAGTACTTGATTAAAAACAGCTATAGAAAGTGGAAAGGGAATCTGACTTTAGTAACTAGAAAGTGTATTTCACCAAACAGAGTTGGAGTTAGAGAAGATACTGACTGTATAAAGAGGATGTAATTCAGTGTTCAAATCACAAGTTATTACTGAATATTTCACAGATTACAATATGTTTCTCAACATGATACAAACACAAAAGTAATGTAGGAATGGTAGTGATGTAACTTGAGTAGCTTTGCCTGGGAACATTAATGCCAAACTTGTAATGATGAAGTGCCCAGGTTTGCTACTGTCCTGTTTCTTGATTATAGTTGCTAATAAGGGAAACGTTCTGATGAGATCTATGACATACAATATAGTGCTGATACTGTCTTATAATGCAATCTTGCAAAGTATGTAAGATAGTGAGTCACAAGAACAACATATTTCCTGTTACCTATCAACTTATAGTATAGGTGATCCTATCATGTCAGACAAGGACCACTAGTCAACTGACAATAAAGGCTACACTGAGATCCCTTTCACTATGTTCACTATGGGAGACAAAGTTCCAGGTGTCAGCAAGAATCTCTCTGAATCTAGGGCAAAACTGCCAACAGTGGCAGATCACAGTCGGCCACAGGATAATAAAACTGAAAAGGATGAAGAAAAGAAGTAAGTCAACTCTTCTAATGATTGCAGCTCAATCTATGCTCACTTGGAATTTTAGATGAGAACCAAAGAGATCAGACACTTTAAACATACCAGGACAAAAACGACTGAGTTCAGAACTGTATACAGGAGTGTTGTCATTGTCATGTCCTATTGTATATGGGCTTAGACTGTTATAATATGTAGAACTTGTCCAATAAAGACACGTTTGTTTTCTATAATAATGTGTGATAATGTCTAAGTGTCAAATAGCACAGCCAGCATAAATAATCAGCTTATATTGTGTGAGCAGGGATTAAGCTAAGCAGTCACAACTCTATGAGTATATATTGTCTGTTTGAATAGACAGACCTTGCCACACAACTCAACAAAGTCAATATGAAGAGAATAGCCCAAATACCTTCCAATTTTTCTTTGCTTGTGAACTACTTGCAGCTTACGAGCGTTGAGAGTTCAAAAGCATTTTTGTAATGTCTATACAGAGGTACATATACAAATGCTGAGGCTTGCTGTGTCTGGGAGAGTGTAACATAGACAGACAACTTTGCGGCTGTGTCAAACACTGTTCTCGTTTCATGTTTCATTTCCGAAAGTCATTTCTGGAAACCCTAGCTTTCCGGTCGTTGCGCCTGAGAATTTTATATCCGGGGTGGAACGGCTCTCCAAGCCCGTCGCGGCGTGTGCAAGCTCCAGTATACTCGCGTCTATTTTGCAGCCAGTCGCCGCCAATGGCCGAGGGTAGCAGTTATAAGTTCACAAAAGCAGGATTCAAGACACATACAATAAGAACTCTTCTCGGATAAAATGCCAAGGGAAGCGAAGGCAAAGGAGATGAAGAGTATTGACAATTCCTGACCTGTCCCGATATATCTCGTTGAACCCTCCTCTTCTGAAGATGAAGACAAGGAGGAGGTAAAGTCAGAAAAACAGGGAGATAAGGAAGACAAGGGCACTAATAGAGGAAGGAATGCGCATCAAGAAAGCAAAAAGCCCAGGAAGTCGAAAAGGAACAGGAGAGCCGCCGAAAGCAAGGAGGACCACTGACGTGCTCAAGTATTCATGATGCTCTCGTGGTCATGAAGTTTCGGTTCTAATAGTACCTATATTTCCCAATGATTTTGATGCTGCCTGCAATAAACAGTGTATTGACAACTTGAAGTTTCGCTAGCCGCATCCATTTATAAACCTATGTCATTGAAAGTGAGTTTGCGTCTGTAACAACACCTGTTTGATTTGTGCAAAATTTAACGACTTCCGCATCTAGTGTTGCTTCTGCTTTGAAGATGAGATATTAAATGAGTGAGCAGCGTTGATTTACTATGGATTTAGTTTGTCACTGTCTGCCTTGGCTGAGAGATATTTTGAGGGAGGGAAATTGAGTCAAATTGACGCGTACGCTCCTGATAAAATTGGGACATGTCATTTGAGGAAAGCAATTCCCACACACGAACTTCTAACTTGTGCTGCCAGCAACCAGTGAGCCAGATCACACTCAAATCGTACTTATCTCTCCCGTTGTACAGACACTACAGTGTATAATGCTCTTGTTAGATAATTCGTCCATTCTTTGGCGGCAGTCTCGTTTTACCGTCATGTTTCTTCTGTCTGGACACACGTCGTCCGAAACACGGAGCTTAGAGGCCACTTATTTCTAGCTTTAGACTTCTAGGGTGTCTACTCTCTCATGGTCTCGCCCTAAAGACATACGTTTCTCTCGCACAGTACTCTTCTGGATCCGCGTCCATGACCTCTGTGTTCGCTACGACTGACCTGTTTCGGTACTGCTTTCGTGCTTCTTCCAATTTGACGCGGATACATGACGACTCGAGCATATGTCGCTGAGAGTATGGACGGCCCGCTTCATGAGAGATTGTGATGTGCCATTTTTTTGTCGGGTACATATAATGCTGCTCGTGAGCTGGACCCGTGGATATCAGCATTGGTACTTTCGCCATGTTCACCGAACAGCTGTTTACTCTGCTCGCTCTTTCCGCCAGCCTCTTGCCAGCCCTCGCATCACCAAGCATCTCAACACGTCAAAGTATCGACACCTCTGTACACTGCGGTCAATTTGACAGCACCGTCGTAGGCCCCTACACCCTCTTCCTCGATCAATTTGGTTCGGCTGGTGCGACGAGTGGTTCACAGTGTGCACATGTTACTGCACTTAGCGGATCGACGATCAGCTGGGTGACGAATTGGACGTGGACGGGTGGGAATGGTGTGAAGAGTTTCTCGAATATTAACTTGGATGCGAATATTGGGAGGGAGTTGAGTGAGATTGAGAGTCTTCAGGTGCCTGTTTACTTTCCCCGTTTTTCTTCTTCCTCTTCATTCTGTAAGATGTGCATTGACTGAAGCATTGATTGCGTTTTTTGACCATACACAGTCCACGTGGGAATGGTCGTACGATATTACGAGCACCTCCGTCGCAGACGTCGCTTACGACCTGTTCACGTCAACCTCACCAACTGGAGACAACATCAATGAAATAATGGTCTGGCTCGCAAACATCAACGCCGGGCCTATATCAGCTGTGTTCAACGCACAGGGACAAGCGGTTCCTGCGGTGACGAACATCAGTCTCGAGGGGCATACTTGGTGAGTACGACTTAGTTCATTGTTTCATTGTTTCGCGGTTTCAAAGTCCTGTGATGTGTTGAAGAGAAAGGCTGATATGGTGATGACCTCTGTGTAATTTGAAGGAATTTGTTCATCGGATCAAACGGTGCAAATAACGTATTCTCATTCTTGCCAACGAGCGGAGAGATCATGAGTTTCAGTGCGGATATCAACTCGTTCTTGAAGGTACGTCGTTCTTCAGACGTTACATTTGTTGATCCGATTGAAACAATTTACTTTTTGCAACTGTTTAGTTCCTTATAGCGAACGAAAACCTTCCAAGTTCCCAATTCTTGAAGACAGCTCAAGGCGGTACGGAGGCGACTTCTGGTACTGGAACTCTAACTGTGTAAGTATCAACTTGTTTCCTTGATTAACGCCTCTTTGCGCGTGTTTACTAATTAAATGAGATTGAGATGCTGATATTTCCCTTCTTCCTTTGACGTTTGTAGATCGGAGTTTAGCCTCGTTTTGACTTGAACTGAACATGCTTCGCGCTTTCGGTGTTCAGTGGAGTTTGGTTTGTATGGCTTGGAGGCGTCTGATGTTTGATTTTGATGGGTCTGGGTTATTTGTGTGCTATCAAGGGTTTCGTAGACGCTCGCCCTTAGTTGTAGTCTGGTACGAGGTAAATTACATACAAAACTCCAATTGAGTTATCAGTCGATATTCCATTGCCTTTGACGCTCCAAGCCAGAGCTGAATACCCTTCACTCGTCCGGCGTTCTGTGGAGTTCGTATGATTTAGATGGTTCGCTGGCGTCTGATGATTGTTCGATATTTAATGGGATCGAATTATCAGTGTGATATCAAGGGTATCTTAAACGCTCGTCTTAAATTGTAGTTTGGCGTGAGGGTAAATTACATGCAGGATTCCATTGAGTTATCTTTAGATATTCCATTGCCTTTGATGCTCGCAGGTCGGTGTTCAACCTCGTTTTGACTTGAACTGAACAACCCCCGTTCTTTCGGTGTTCTATAGAGTTCGCATCGTTTATATGGTTTAGGTGGCGTCTGAAGACTGTTCGTGATGTTAGTGTCATCAAGGGTTTCATAGACATTCTCTTTAATCGTGGTGTGGTACGAGGTAATATATTACATACAAAATTCCGATTCAGTTACAGGTAGACATAGATGACCCAGGCGAATATGATATTACACCAAACCAAACCAAACCAGACCAGAAAGAATTTCAGACGTTTGGGATCGTGAATTGATCTTAGTGAAGTATCATCAAAGATTCAGGTTCAAATGTTCAAGAAGGCCACCAAGATCGCCGGGAAGACCGCTACCAAGCCCATTTTCGCCGCAGACAAAACGTTCAAAGCGTTGGCGGAGTTAGGAGAACCAGAGCCAGAAGCACTTGTGGTTGGTGGCGGAGCGGTCGTAACTGGTACAGCGACCATTGGGATTGTTCCTGTGGTGATTAAAGTCGATGGAGCTGCGTCTGTTTCGGTGCCTGTACCAGCACCAGCGACGACAATGGTGCACGTCCCGACGCCTTGGGTGTTGTACCCGCATTGGATGTTCCCGCCGATACCTGTTGCGAGGGTGAGTGCTTCGGAGACGTGTGTTGCGTCTTGGACGACTGTCACTGTTCAGACCCCATGAAGAAGAAAAGAAGAAAAGAAGAAAAGAATTTAGTTGTTAGAAGATAATTTAATTGAAGATGGAAGCGATGGTGAACGTACTTGTGAATGGGATATCGCCTGCGTCAGTTCCGGAAGCGGAGATGACATACGTCGTCCCGTCCGCGCCTGTGCCGACGATTTCACCTGAGATAGGGAGAGATTCTGTGTCGAACCCGGGAAGAGCGATACTTGCGTTCGTTTGTGCTTGGATGCCTGCTATCAAACATCAAACAAGAGCACACGCATATGTCAGTGACAAGTACGCGAAAACAGAGGATATGAACAAAACTCACCGGTGAGGGCACCGAGACCGAGGAGTAGCAGCGTTGCGTACATGATTGATCGTTATTCGTTTGTGGATAGCTTCGACACGTGCAAAGCTAAAGAACGACAACAGCGCAACACGAGAAAAGGTGATGAGAGAACGAAAGAGAGAAAGAAGAGCGGTAGGGCTATGTAGACAAGCGGTTGTACAGTCCTTTTTATGCATTACACATTTTATAGCCAAATGGCAACGAGCGTTTATCGGGTTGTTAGATCTTCTTACATTCCTGGCATTCCAGAGCTCGCGTGGTGATGTAATTTGATCGCCGCAAGAAAGGCGCTGTTGTTTGTAGTCATTTGAATGTGATCTTGTTTTAAGTGAAGGGGGAAGCGGCAGTGATGCTGCACAACATGCATATGAGGACGAGAAACGGGTCCGTGGATGACCGTCACATCAGAGAATAGACGCAGGGAGTGATGTGCCTGGTGTTTGTGAAGAGACGAGCAGATGGTTGCAGGCGTCTCAAACAGAACAAGTCCTACTGAGCTGATCGGCATGATCGACCCTTTGGCGGGTGGTCACCATCGTCTCCGTTCTGTCCACGACGGCGAACATGCAAATGCCGCCATCGTGGAAATTATTCTCCTTCCGAGTTGCACAATTCTAACGATATTACAACGTGGTCTGGTTAAGATACGCCGCATTTTCTGCACCAAGTTTGCCGCAACCTCACAGCAAACCAGTACTGTGCAGCTCGGGTAAATGATGACTACGCAGAGTACACACAAAAAGACAGTACCACGTATGAATCCTATGGTACCTGGATCACAATTGCAATGCAACAAATGATTACAGAGGGGTACTTGCACAGCTGAAGTGTAGTAAGCTGTCCAGATTTAATTTTGAAGACCATGTGTTAGAACAGGGAGTTTGGAATGGCACTTAGATATATGCACATATATGCGCGCCCTTATATACTAGATACATTGTGCTATACTAGTAAATGAGACGTAAAACGCAGTGTGTCGAATACTCCCCTTCAAGCCCTAATATTCTGTCGTTAACGTTGAAGACCTATAAGTTCTATTAGGTGCTTGATTTGAGGGATGTAAAGTGCTTTTGTAAGAATGTCTGCAAGTTGGTTCTGTGTTTGAACATAACGTATGTCAACATAGTTGTTCTGAATGTAACAGCAGACAAAGTCCTTTTGCAAATCAAGGTGTTTTGTTTGAGTGTTGAAAGTGATCTCCTCAGATTTGACAGTTTGTATTGCTCTCTGATTGTCACAATAGACTGTAATGGGTGCCAATTCTGTCTGTAGTACTTCCTCAGCAAGTTGTTTGAGCCAAATGGCCTCTTGAGTTGTGTACACTAGTGCTTGCAACTCTGCTTTGTAAGTCAATAGTGGTACCAGATTCTGTTGTTTGCTTGACCAAGATATTGTTTGCTTTCCCAGCTGGAATATGTATCCATTAATTGATCAGTGTCCTTCTGTCATTTGTCTGTCAGCATTACAGTACCCTTGTATGGTCAATGTATTTGTGCCTCCAAGATGAAGCCAGTAGTTTGTAGTTCCTTTTAGGTACTGGAAGCAATGTTTTGCTACTTTGTAGTGGCTCATATTTGGTTGTTGTAGATAGTGCACTAATTGGCCTGTAATGTATGCAATGTCTGGCTGAGTGCAATCTGCTGTGTAGTGTAATGATCCTACCATATTCATGTACAGTATTGTTTGCATAAATTGTTTGTTGTCAATTGTATCATTCATACTTGTTAAGTATGTCCCAGGCATCATAAGAGTTTGTAGTGGTTTTTTGTTCTTAAGCTTAAAACATTGTATTATACTCTGGATATAGTGACTTTGCTGTAAGCAGATTGTTCTCTATTGTCTATTTCTTTGGATTTCGATTCCTAGAAGCCAGTGTATTTCATTTCTGTCTGTAAATGTAACATATTGTTTTAACACTTCTTTGAATGTATTCACTATAGTAATGTTTTCACCAATAATAGTGATATTGTTGATGTGCATGAATGTTATTAATATCGTTTTGTTATGCCTTTTCTTATAGAATACAGCATTGTCATAGTTTGCTTGTTACAATCCTATTTTGTGTAGTATATCTGTAATTTTCTTATACCATCATTGTCCTGCTTGTTTTAGTCCATATAGTGCTTTATTTAATTTTAGCACTTGACCAGGTTTGATATTGTTTAGTAATTTACCCAGTGGAGGTCTTACATAGATGTGTTTGTCTTTGTTTAATTCTCTGTAAAGATATGCGGATTTTACATCTATTTGATGTATTTCATAGTCTTTAGACACTGCCCAGCTTAATAACAATTGTACTATAGTTAATTTTGTAACTGGAGCAAATAGGTCATCTGAATAGAAATCTATTCTGTCCTTTTGGGCATAACCCTGTACTACTAGTTGTGCTTTGTATTTGTCTATATTGCTGTTAGCTAGTTGTTTTAATTTGTAGACAAATCTTGTTCCAATTATATTTGTATCTGTTGGTGGGTATGTGTATTCCCATGTATTACATAATTGTAATGCTGTTATTTCTTTGTTCATAGCTTTGATCCATTGTACTTTATCATTATTTGTTATAGCATTGTAATACATTAATGGATCATTATATACTTCATTAAGTAGTTTGTTAAATTCCATTAGATATATTGCTAGATTTATTTCATTGTCATAGTTTAATCCTCTAGCACATTTTGTTACTTGTTGTTCACAAGTTGATTATTGTAACTTGTTATTGTTATCATTATTATTTGTTCTGTTTGTTCTGTTATTATTGTTATTATTATTATTCGTTCTGTTCGTTCTGTTTGTATTATTATTACTGTTGTTCATTCTGTTATTTGTTCTGTTAGTTCTGTTCGTTCCATTATTATTGTTATTATTATTATTCTCCCCTTCAATTCTAGATGATTGTACATCTATGAATTGCAGGTTTTGTTCAACTGTTATTTTATTATTGTGCCATGTTATATGGCCTTTACTTTTGTTATTGTTGCTTAACCATTGTGTGTATTTACCTCTAGGCTCTAGTTTGTGCATATTTTCATTCTGTATGATGTAATATGCTCTGAATTCTTGTATGTTATCAATAGTGTATTGTTTGTTAAACTGTTTGTAATATAGTATTGCAAAATTTATTACAGTACATGGTGTTTGATTATGAATAAATGTTTGGTATTGTGCAGCATATACCCATAATTTCACAGGTAATTTAGACATTAATAGACACGTTTGTACTCTGTTAAATATTGTTTTGTGGATACGTTCTACAACTCTGTTTTGTTGTAGGGTATCATGTACCATTAATCATTGTATAGTTCCTTGACTTTCTATGTACACTGTAAAGTCATTACTTAGGAAGACAGTATTATTATCACTTTGTAGCATTTTTACTTTTACACTGTATTGTGTAAATAATTTTGTAGTGTATTTGATGTATTCAGTAAATGCATCACTTTTATGATGCATGGGTATCATATCTGCCCATTGTGTAGCATCATCAACAATTGTAAGTATGTATTCATATTTGCTGTATGCTTGTATAGGTGCTGGACCCTATATATTAATATGTAGACATTCTCTGTATGTTTTAGAAATTGCAGACGTTTGTATTTTAGGTATATCATTACATTGTATGTTTGCATACATACAATCATTGTATTGGACATTCTTATTGTCTGTTACTTTTCGTTGTATTATTTCAGGATGATTTTGTATGAGTTTGTGTAAATACTCAAAGTTAATATGACCCATTTGTTTGTGTAAGTCAATTATAGTTATTGTGTTAACGTTCTGTTGGTAATGATGATGTGATACTATCATATATAACTTATTGCATACTTGTATTTCTCCAATCTTTTTATTTGTAGGTGAATAGATAGTACACATATTGTTCGTTTTTACTAATTTGTGTCCTGCTTCACATAGTAATGCTTTACTGATTAATGTGAAGTTTAGATTAGGGTGATAGTATACATTATGTAGTATGATACTGCTTACATTCGTTTTGTTCATTCTGTGTTTGTTGTTTGCATCTTGTTGTATTCTAATTATCATTACTCCACTTTGTCTGAGTATGATTATTGTTTTGTTTGCAATTGTAACATTTATAGGGTTCATATATTGTACATTTGTTAATCAAAATAGATAGGGTGTAGCATGGATATTAGCACCTGAATCAAGTATGTTAATGTAATGTGTAAGTTTTGTTGTTCTGTAAGAACATGTATTAATGTATACATTTGGGTTATATTCCTCAAGGAATTTGTCAATCATGAATTCCCCCTGTATTTCTTACATTTGTTTGTCATTTATAGTGTCTAGTGTTAGCATTTTGTTTACTTTGTCAATAAACACTGCTAGGTCTGTAAGTGTAGCACTCATTGTTTGAGCTGTAATTTGTTGTGATGTAGATGCATTTGTCATTGTCATTGTTTGCTTTTTTCGTGCTTCCTTTGTAGTGTCTGTTACTGGACTACAGCACTCTTTGGACATATGTCTATATTTGTTACAATTGTAACATTTTGTTGTCTTGTAAGGCTTTGCATTGCCTCTACTGTGTCCTTGTCCTCTTGTTTGACCTTGTGTAGGCCCTAAGGATAGAGGGTGATTATTTGTTATTTTATTATTATTATTTAGTGTACTATGTTTATTCTGGTGGTTCTGTGTTTGCCACTCAGTAAATACATTGCATAATTTGTGAATTAATTTTGCTAGTGTAAACACCTGACATTGAGCTACAGTAACTGTGGGTAGGCTATTGTAATGTGTGTTCTGCCTATCAATCATTGTTGCAACCCACTTGTACTCTCTTGGAGTAGCAAGATTTATTGCTGAGACATAAGTATTATCATCTGGTACTTTGCTGTGAGCTACCAGTTGTGTATAGACTTGTTCTATTTGGTCTAGCATCTTGTCAAACTGTGAAACGTGTCCTCTAGCTGTGAACAGTACTGATATATTAACTGTGTGAGTCAATGTGGTTTGTGTATTGTATCAATCAGCTAGTGCCTGCATGAGGTCTTTCATTGTTTTGTGCATTGTAATGTTAGCATACACTGTATCTGATATTGTCTTTGTTATGAAATGATACAATAGTTTCCCTGTGTGTGTACTGTCTGTATCTGTGCTAGAGGGATTGTTTGTAAGATGGTCACTGAGCAGTATTACTGCTAGTGCATTTGTAATGTGTAGTTGCCATATCTTATAGTTCTTTTATTAGATTGTGCTCTGGATTAGGAAATCCCCAATTGCCTTATGAAGAATTACTGCTCTTGGAATGTCTTGGATTATCAGACTTCACTATGTAATATATAAGGTAGATACTTGCTTGATGTCTCAATAAGAGAGAGTACTTGGGGCACTCCTGCTACACTAGTCAAAAGGTTATGAGCCTTGGTGCCCATTGAATGCCCCCACACACTTGCTCTTGCAGAACGCCTTTGCCTCCTGCCAGACCACCAAGCCTAAGACCTCCCTCTCCCCCCAAACTCATTACAATGTCGTCTATGACACATACCTTTGTTAACACTATGATGAAGGACTCTGACGTTACAAAGTTCTTTGAGGGAACAGAAAAGTTGGCTGGTGTGAAGGGATACAAGATATGGTGCTTGTACATACACAGTGCACTTGCTGCCATGATGCTCTTAGACCATCTAGAGCACAATCCCCCTTCCTCTGATGATGCTGGCATACATACAGGCAATGTTTTGTATCATTGTATAACGAAAACAATAACTGATACAATTTATACAAACTTCATAACACATACAAGTGTTAGAAGTCTCATGAAGGTGCTTTCTGAACAATACAACGTTCAAACAACAATGACACATGCTGTAGACATATCCACGTTGTTTACAGTAAAAGGGCATGTATCACAGTTTGATAAGACGTTAGACAACATTGAACAAATCTACAGGCAGTTGTCTGCACATAATAAAGCCCCCAATAACAATACATACATCTCAGCAATTAATCTTGCTACTCCTTGTGAGTATAGATGGGTAGCAACAATGCTAGACAGGCAGATTACCCATTATAATCAACTACCAACAGTTACAGCAGCTCAGAAAGACATTCTGATGCCAGCTAAGCTGATACACAAATTACAAAACACATATACTGAGTATCATTCTTAGTACTCTCAAACAAAACAAGATACTGAACAAGACAGCCTACAAACGAAAGGCAAAAGTGTAGCTAAAGGCAAAACAAAGCCTTACAATAAAGTTAAATGCTACAACTGCAACAAGTACAGGCATATGTCAAAAGACTGCTGAAATCCTCCAACAAGCAAAACAACAGAAGCTTGAAAGAAAAAGCATAGGCAAACAGCTACTGCTTCTACTACTGCTACTACACTGTCTCAACCTGTACTTAATACAGTAGTATTCATTGGAGACAATAACAAAACAGCATTCATTGAAGACATTAATGAAATGCTGATGCTAGAGTCTGCAATTGCAGAAGCCTCAGCATCAAGTTCCAGCAGCTTACCTGTTCAATCCACTCTATCTGCTGAATCCAATGTATTTTCAGCATTCAAAGTACAAGAGGATGGTGTCATGCAAGTAGACAACTTCATGAACTCATTTGACAATACAAAAGAAGTCATTGAGGAGTTCAGTTACAATCCAAACATATGTATCAACACAATACATTGCAATGATACTGAACTAATACATTGTATTAATATATTGGACTCTGGTGCAAATGTACACACTACTCCATACTTGTTCTGTCTTACAAACGTTTGAAACTCAACCCTAATAAATGTTACAATTGCGAATAAATCATCATTCTCACTTAGCAAAAGTGGAGTGATGACATTTAATGTAAAACTACAAAACAAAGCTGATGAGCATACAAAGGTGAATACGATTTCACTACAAAACATATACTATCATCCCAATCTGAACTTCACACTTGTTAGTGAAGCACTATTATGCAAAGCAGGATATGTTTTAATGAAAACAAACAATGAATGTATTATTTATTCTCCTGCTCATACAAAGATTGGTGAAATACATGTACAAAATAACTTGTATATGATAGTTTCTCATCATAACAAACAATCTATTAACACAATCACTATTGTTGATTTACATTAATAAATGGGTTATGTTAATTTCGATTACTTGCACAAACTCATACAAGAGTATCCTGAGATTATAAGTCAAAGGATAACAGACAATAAAAATGCACAGTGTACAGATTGTATCAAAGCAAACATACAATGCAATGAAATACTAAAAATATGAACAACACCTCTTGCACAATCCTATGGAGATCATCTCCATATTGATATATGGGGACCTGCCCTAGTACAAGCTTACAGTAAGTACAAATATCTTTTTACCATTGTAGATGATACTACACAATGGGTAACTATGCTACTTATACAGCATAAAAGCAATGCTTTCACTGAATATGTAAAGCATACAATGAAACTCTTTACACAGTACAGTATAAGAGTAAAAACTCTCCAAAGTGATAACAATACAGTGTTCCTAAGTAAAGACTTCACTATGTATATTGAAAGTCAAGGAACAATACATAGATTAACAGTACACAATACACTACAGTAGAACAGAGTTGCAGAACATATGTATAAGACTATCTTTAACAGTGTATGTACGTGTCTGTTATCAGCAAAATTACCTATGAAATTCTGGGTATATGTGGTACAATATCAAACGTTTATTCATAACAGAATGCTGAGAGCTGCTATTAATTTTGTAACACCATATTACAAACAGTATAACAAACATTATCAAATAGATAATATTCAAGAATTCAGCACATATTGTATCATACAGAACGAACGAATGTATAAACTACAACCTAGAGGCCAACACACACAATGGCTAGGTTATGATAACAACAGTAAAGGTCACTTAGTGTGCCATGATAATAAAATTACTGTCAAGCATAATGTACAATTCATAGACAAACCAATGTCTAGGATTGAAGGGGAGAATAATCATAACAATGATACATCAAACAACAATGAAACTCTTCCTAATAACAATAATAAAGATAAAGAACCTGTCATACAATACTCTACACAAGAGCAAAGACTGGTTAAACAAACTATAGGTTTAAATTACAAAGACAATATAAACCTAGTTATGTATCTAACAGAATTTAACGAATTCCTCAACAAAGTCTATAACAATCCATTAATGTATTACAATGCTATAACACGTATAGACAAAGATCAATGGATCAAAGCTATGAAGGATGAAATACAGTCACTTCAACAACGAAATGCATGGATATATACTATCCCCCCTACAAATACAAATGTAATTGGAACGAAATTTGTCTATAAAATCAAAAGACTGGCTAACAGCCAAATAGACAAATATAAAGCATGATTTGTAGTGCAAGGATACACTCAAAAGAATGGAATAGACTTCTATTCTGATGACTTATTTGCTCCAGTAACAAAACTATCAACAGTACAATTATTGTTATCTTGGGCAGCATCTAAGAACTACAAAATACATCAGATAGATGTAAAATCTGCATATCTTTACAGAGAATTAAATGAGGACAAACTCATCTACATGAAACTGCCACCAGGCAGGCTACTTACAGATATTAAACCTGGACAGGCATTACACTTAAATAAAGCATTATACAGATTGAAACAAGCAGGTAGACAATAGTACAAGAAGATTACTGAACTACTGCTTAAGATTGGATTAGAACGAGCTAATTACAATCACACTGTATTTTACAAGAAACAAAATAATAAAACAATTCTTGTAACATTTATGCACATCAACAATATTACAATTATTGGCAAAACTATCACTATAATAACAGCATTTAAACATGCATTAAGACAACACATTGCATTTACTGATGGTAACAAAATACATTGGCTACTTGGTATTGAAATAAGCTGAGATAGACTACAATGAACAATTAGCTTACAGTAAAAGCATTATATTGAAAGTATAATCAAGTGTTACTACTTCGAAAACGAAAAGGCACTACAAACACCTATTACTCCTGGAATAGATCTATCTAACAATACAAACAATATGTACAATACAAATGAAAGTAATAATGAAACAATGCCATACATGAATATGGTAGGATTGTTAAGATATGTTGCAGACTGCACACAGCCAGACATATCTTATATTACTGGGCAATTAGCATGCTACTTACAAAAGCCCTAAATGCATTACTACAAAGCAGTGAAACATTGCTTTGCATATTTAAAATATACAACAAATTGTTGGCTTCAACTTGGAAGCACGAACACCTTAAAACTACAAGGCTATTGTGATGCAGACGGACGAATGATGGAAGGACATAAAGCAATAAACAGTTATGTCTTTCAATTAGCTAAATCAACCATATCTTGGTCAAGCAAACAGCAAAACCTGGTACCACTATCTGTTTACAAAGCAGAGTTGCAAGCACTAGTGTATGCTACTCAAGAAGCCATTTGGCTCAAACGATTCGCCAAAGAAGTACTGCAGACTGAATCAGCACCCATTACGATTTATTGCAATAATCAAGGTGCAATAAAGACTGTAAAGTCTGACAAAATAACATACAACACTCACACTAAACATCTTGATTTACAAAAAGACTTTGTGCAATGTTACATTCAAAACGAATACATCAATGTATGCTATGTTCAATCACAGAACCAATTAGCAGACATCCTTACGAAGGCTCTCCACATCCTGCAGATCAAGCATCTAAACAAACTATTAGGCATACAGTCTTAGTTCTTAATTAATGCTTGAAGGGGAGTATTAGATTGTACTCTGGATTAGGAAATCCCTAATTGCCTTATGAAGAATTACTGCTCTTGGAATGTCTCGGATTATCAGACTTCACTATGTAATATATAAGGTAGATACTTGCTTGATGTCTCAATAAGAGAGAGTACTTGGGGCACTCCTGCTACACTAGTCAAAATCTTTACACCTGTAAGCTTCTCTATGTCTTTAAAGAATGTAGCAAGTTGATTGTCATCAATCTTTAGAGACTCAAACGTTAACATAGATTGTGCCATTGTTAGAGGCATTGCATTTGTAGGTGGAGCACTAGTACTAGGAGGGGGGGTAGATGTCTGAGGTAGAGGTTGCATTTGTAGTGTTGTTTGTGTTGATAGTGCTATTCATAAGCCACCAAGGCTTATAACCTGTTAGAACAGGGAGTTTGGAATGGCACTTAGATATATGTGTATATATGCACACCCTTATATACTAGATACATTGTGCTATACTAGTAAATGAGATGTAAAACACAGTGTGTCAAATACCATACATCACAACAAGTGTATATTTATTCCACAGCTCTGTTTCCTTCTGTATTTTATTTTTATCCTTATTTTTACTCAAATGGAGAACCATACCTGCACCTTCCTCAGTAAGCAGCCAATTTTAAAAATATTACTCCTTTGCTACAAGTATGAAGGGTTCTTTTCTTTACTGGTGGCTACACACATTTACAGGATGTAGGGCCAATTGGATTTTTGACTATGTACTTGAAGAAGACAACTGAGATGCTTGGGTAGAAAGTATTACAATTGTACCCTTCAAAATGTCTAAGATGAGTGCTTTCTCAGTACAATGGACAGACAAAGATAGGAATGAGTCTATATTTATTGCAGAAACCCTAGGATATACTCTACAATAACAAATACTGTTCAAATTCGAGTCCTTGCACATATCCACCTGTTGTGTCTTCTGCTAAACCAAGGGATTTCAGTCGTAATTTACGACTCGTTAGTAAGATGGGGTCCACCAGGAAAGTGCAATAACCTTGCACCAACAGCAAATCTCTGTTCAGAAAGTTGTGTTTCAATGAAAATGAAAGGTAGAGTTAGTTAATCAGCCCTAGACTAATGATCAGGTACAATGTCAGGCTTAAAGGACAATGCTTCATCTTATCAGTACAATTTACCTTATAAGATGGTTGATATTAAGTGTATATGCAAAAAGTCACCTTTGCTCTCACTATTGTCTGTCAAAAAGTTTACATCAACTAATGACCATAGATGTTTGAATGCTTTTACACTCATATTGAAGGTGCTCAGCAGCATATGTACGTGCCCTGTACCCTACATAGGTGAGTTGGATATTACACTTCAATTGCTATTTAACCATAATATGGTACTGGATAACCCACAAGAGCCATTGCTTTCGTTATGTTTCTATTGAATATTCAGGATGACAGATACAATTCTACAATGGCCTCTCTGCCCTAGGCTGTAGCACAGAAACATATTTTAGTCTTCCCTGTCATTCACTGTCTCCATCTGGTGCTCTTTTGAACAACACATCTATCAGTAATAGAACATCTAGATTAAGTCAAGACAAAGTTACCTTTGTAATGTCTACAGTAGCATACTTAACACCACTAATTGACTGGATCCTGTAGTTTGTTCCCTCATTAACTCCCAACTCTCTAGCTTCTCTTAGATTGAACAATAACCGGCTGCCGAGAGTAGAGAGTAATACTGGGTTCGCCAGCCAAATAATGACAGTTGCTAAGACTGTTCTGTACCCAAATATGCTGTAGCTCAACACATTAAGTACAGAGTATACTATAAGGCTAGTAAACATGTTAGTTCTGTAGTATAGAGTAGATTGTCATACATACCATGAGAAGTAGAAGATCTGATCACGAATAAGAACTTTCACAAGCACGAATCCTTTGAAGCCAGCTGATATTCTCCAGTACTCTGCCGCCTTGTAGACTGCTAGTACCATAAGTACTACTCCATACACTATTGGAAGTACCCTATCAAAAATATATAAGTGATTGTCTCCGACTAATTGAACAATGTACCAATCAACTACTCCTAATTGCCAGAGTGCATTCCCATATACTCCACAAATAGTAGCGCCATTTGGAAATAATCCGAGTGTGACTAGTCTAGAGTGAGCTTGTGTGATTTTCTGTGGATAACAACCTACCTTTGTAAGATATTACAATATATATTGCCAATACTGTCTTCAAACAGATCTCAAAGCCAAAAAATGACTTTAGGAATATTGATAAACTCTTCCCTATCAAGAGTATAAGTCAAATACCCGAATTACTCATATAACACACCTTCAGAGTAAAGTGCAAGGACTCGGATCATTAGTACGTCTTTAGAAACAATTAGTTGTTGGTTTCTATACGCCTTTCTACACTCATCACTAACAATCAATTGATATGATTGTACACCAATCTTTCTTGTTGATTAGCAAATTTCTATGTTGAGTAAATAAACTTTAACACACTAGAAAGGCATTGCATCCAGGCTGAAAAGTTGCCTGTAGACAATCAACACAAGTTGGCCTGAGTCGAAGTATGCTAGACTTACATCTAGACGAATTAATTCCTGTATGCATACACTAAATAAAGAGGGAACTCACAATTCAATGTCTACTCCGTATAAATTCCCTTACAAATGCTTTGTGAAGTTTCTTCAGTGAAGCAGTATCATAATCTTGACTTACAAACAATTGTTGATATAGCACCAACAATGCCAATATATCGATTCTTGAGGAATGTTTATAAGACTCTGTTAATCCTAGACTGCTAATTTACTCACTACAAAGTACACAATGTCAACAAGCTTCACAGGTGTTTTCTTGTGTGTACAATCTCTATATAGTCAATGACTAATAACACTAATACTAAAATACACACCCAGAAATATTTGATCTAAATAGGAACAATCATTTCATATAGCAAAAGATGTGAGAAATAAGAACTTACCTCCTTATCCATTGTAATAACTCCATAAGTTTTAGTAATTTGAGTAAAATTACAATTAACCACTATCTGTACTTACTTGCATCATAGACCAACACAGTTACTGTTGCTACTTGGATGCAATTAGTAACAAACGTTTCAAAAACCCATTCTGGGATTGCTGCTGGATTAAAAGGTTCAGCAGTAGAGCGAGTCAAGATATTCATGTTGTAAGCAAGTTGTATGAGCCTGCCAGGCCTTACAGGTCAAGGGAATTGTATACATATAAAGAGAGTGAAGAACGTCTCTTTATATTGTTTCTATTCATGATACAATCATGAAACTTGTTTCAGTGATAGTAACTTTTAGGTGTGCTTCTTGTATTGCCTAGCGCCTATCTATTACAATCAAGTTACTTATTTATCTGGTATATGTTAGCTGTGCAGTCAAACTTCACGAGACATAACCTGAAGATGACTAGAGCTGATAGGGAGAGCCTTCCACACAGTGATACGTTTAAGGACTGTACTGAAGCCAAAGCATAGGTTAATTATATCAGAACCATTCGGCTTCAAGATAGGTATGAAAGAGTCAGCTGAAAAACTACATCAATTTGTCAATATTGGTTTACTCGGACTTATTGTTCCTCTAATCGTCTCTTCGCCATAAGGGTACCTACCTTGCCAAATAATGTCTACTATGAATATATTTCAATCTCAGCATCCTTGTGGTGTTACCAACATGCATACATCTGTCTACTTTGACAAATGGAGTGTCTGACACTAATAAGATTGGGAAGAACTGTTTCACTAGCATGCACACATTGCCTGTTCGACTGAACTGAAGATGGTCACTGTGTCTGCATATTTGAAAGTATGAGAAAACACAGGAAAACCTTACACATGGTAAGTACGCCTCATAGCAAAAATACAAGCAAATCCAATAAAACAGCAAAAGAAATGATGCAAGGTGAAACGAAACAATAACCTGTCAAGATGGCTGGTCTCAGTCAACTCTCCACGCCACAAACGCTGAAACGATGAATGTGCGACGGCAGAAATGTTATACACCTATTCTGTATACCATGTAATATGCAATATACTCTACAATAATAGAACTGTTCGTTCGAATCGAGTCTGCATGGAACTCCGCCTGTCGCACCTTCTACCCAAACAAAATATTCCAATCGTGATTTACAGTCCATTGGCAAGGCGGAGTCCGGAAGCAAAGTGTGATAATCTTGCATCACTAGCAATTCCATATGCAAGATCATTCGTATTTCAAAAAGAAAAGTTTTGGTCAGCTATGAATTGACGGAACAGGTGCGATATTGACAATACTATGCCCTCCCAGCATAATTTACGGAATACGAAGGTTGTTGTCATAGTTGGGTGTATATATCCATAAAACAAGTAGACATGTGTATGGAGCAACTCATCAGATAAGTTCGCGGGCTCCAGAACGCGTTTCGTGATATGTTCGCCTCCGTCTATCTTAGCGTCGCTAAGTTCGAGTTTTTCAGGGAAGGTTACACTAAGTACAATAAGTTCCATATTTGCTGTCGTCATTCCTACGTGAATCAGCATTGCATAAATCTGAGGTGTAGTGTGTCAGGATAGTTGACGGCGGCAGGAGACAATTCGATAACGCCATCCGCTTTGAAACCTGTTTCATCTTTCAGTTAGTTCTCGAATGGCTGGTTGTTCTGTTGTGTCGCCTTTGTCGATTAGGCCTATTCTTTCGCTCGGTTAGCACGTTCTTTAATAGCACGAAGAATTGGTTTACCAGAGGGAAGTTCTGTGCGAAGTGATACGAAGTCTGAAGGAACAAGAAGAGCATAAAGAAGGTGAAGAATGCTACAAGAGGGTGACTGTGGATGGTGGGAAGATGTTCTCGGAGGATTTGATTATTACAAATATCGCGACGACTTATCGATAAGCATCAATGATAGACCTGTCAGACGATATAGATGTGGGGGCGAATTCGATACTTACCATCAAAACTAAGTCTTTCGCTCGGCGCACTCCTATTTTCTCTGTCGAAAGATCAGGCAGGTGGATGGAGAGTGTCAGAGCAGCTTACACAACTTACTTTCTTGCCATCTTGATCTTGCCTTTCCACTTCTTTCGACGCGATCCACATAGAATGTGCGAGATACAGCATAACAGCATCATCAATTTTACAAATCAGTTTAGTGAAAGCAGAGAGGGATTTGATTTACTTTGCTTCTGAAGCAGGCAGTTCACGAGATTTGAGTATTTTGGGCTGCCGTGCCATCTTGCTCCCGCTTACACTCCTTGAAGAGTATAAGAGAGAAGAGCGATGGACGAGATTACACCGAGCTCCGGTGGAGGCTAGACACAACAGAGCTCGATCTGTGGAAATGCGCCATTGGTCGGGGTTACGCCATTGTGATGGTGTCACATTGTGCTGTTGAAATTCGAAACAAAGAAAAGTTTCAGTTCAGTGACATTTAGTTAGTAGTGCTCTGCACCGTAGCGTAATTACGCACGACAGCCAGCATATACACTTACACGACCGTATCGTAAATGCATTTCAAAGCCAACTTTACAGGCATATATTTACAAGCGTATACATAAACAATGTGGGGGAAAATCCCGTTTATGCTGTATATGCATTTACACTAATCAAAAGTTAATCAAAATTCCTTGTGACGTCAATCATTGATAAAAACACAATGTAACTATATTAAGAAGCACATATCTTCCAGACTCTTCCTTGCATGCCTAGAGCATTTTGTGTGCTAATAGTACACACTCTACCCTTGTTGCCCAATACTCTATCTAATCTAGAGGAGCCATGGAATTCTGTTAAGATTTGTTTTACAATGACATTTTTCTGGAATACAGACTATGCCTTTAAATTTTCTTGATCCTGTTACATGATTTGTTCACCACTGATTAGTATAATGACTAGTTGTTACAAAGAAGGACTATGTGGCATTTCTGATAGTATGTAAATCAAGATGTAGTGGGTAGCTGACACTAGCATTGACTAGCACAAGCAGGACATCTTAAGGTAATCTATCGTGCACGGTTCTGCTGTTGCTATTGAGTGTATTTTCTCAGCTGGACACAATACAATTGCATTTCACTGTTCTAGTCTTAAGCCTGGAACAATTAGTGACCTTATGGTTGTTAAGCAAGTGTTGAAGGCAGAAAAGTAACAGTGACAAGTTTAATATATCTAGTTTACATTCATTTGATTAGTACATACAATCTTTTATACTTGTCTTACCTATCTATGTTTCTCTATTAATACCATAATACAGTAACAGCTGTCTTAAACAGATAACTTTAAAATATACATAGTGTATATGCTGTATACACTGTTTACAGCCTCAGCGTATTGTAAAGAGACATTTCTAGTCAATTTATGCTTGTAACTTTACACCTGTAAGTGTATACTCCAGAAAAATTACACACATAAGCATTTACAGTATGCACAGAGCACTAGGCACCTCTAGGAGGAGTACAGGGACGATTACATTCTTTAATACTGTGTAAAAATAGACGAATATAGGGAGAGTATTTGATAGCATTTAGGGGGAGGAGGAGGAGGAGGAGGAGGAGGAGGAGGAGGAGGAGGAGGAGGAGAAAGAGGAGCCGAAAGAATTGCCAGGATGCAGTGAGGGTGGAGATGACTAAGCGATGTTTGTCTCTGCTCTGGCATATGCGCTGCTTACCGTGCACGTCCTCTCTCACATTCTTGCATTATATATCACAACCCATCTCATTTGTTCCTTTATAGTCTCAAACGAAAGAAATAACATGTTCTACAACTTTATAGAGGCTGATAATATATGTATAGAGTACATAAAGTTCTCAGTCAGTTTGCTTGTTCCCTGATAGCACCTTAACGAGTTTTTCGACCTCCTCATCTGAAAACATTTTCCTACTATAATGACTGTAATCAGCCACAATAGAGATCTTATCACGAAATGCCTTATGAGCCTCTCGTATATTTGTCTTTTGACATCTTTTCTTGCCTACTATATTAATTTTGCGTTCTTGCTTTTCTGGGCCTGCAAATGCAGACAATGTACCTTCAAGCATTGAGATATCCTTGCTCAGACCATTACTACTTAGATCCCCAAGTGTTGTTCTCAACTCTGCTTCTGCCTCCTTTACTGTTTGTTTCTTGCTCTCAGCATTATCAAGCTTTGCTAAGACAAGGCCCAAATTTGCTAAGACTGTGTTCTCTTGCCTGGTCAATGAATAATCAAGGGCTTTGTCACTACTATGCTCTGACTCTGTTGTGTTACTAACACTTGGTGTTTTGGTATGGTGTGACATGCTTCTGTCAGTGTTTAAAAGATAAGCTCAGGTAGTGTAGGTAGGATAAAATCAGAGTTAGATATCCTTTACCTCCTTTAATGTTATATATATTACAGAACTTTGTATTGCTTATATGTGCATGTGGCGTAGAACTAAAAAGTGATTAATTACATCAAACATAATTGATTTCACCAAATACTGTGTAAGCCATCAAATAAATCCAATGTGTCTTAGAAGTCAGGCTAGTATGCTAGAAATACAGGTTTCTCCAGCAAGCTAGTATATTTTGTCAATACTCTTTAAGAGTATGGTCTCAGTGTACTCTGTACTTTGTACAATATAGACCATAATGTTGTCTTTGTTGATCCACAAATATTAGCAGATATGTATATAGACTGGCTTAGAAGAATATTATGTACACAATCTATAATGTCTATCCTATACTTTTTGGTAACAAGAAGACCATATTACAGGCCTCTATAACACAAGTACATATACAATAAGAGAAGCTTCTGTAGCAACCTCATAATAGCTAGTATACTGTGACACACCTTTCAGATAAAACTAGAGTGAGAGAGTAAACACTTGACTCACCTTAATACATACTCAGATCACATACAGTTTGTAACTTACAAAAAAGAACAAAAGAAACATAATATGTTAAGAACAACACTAAAGACAAACAATCACAACAATAGGTAAACATCAACGAAGAAGGAACACTAACACTGTAGGAAAAAAACTAGAGACAGAAAGAAAATGAAGGGGGAAAAAGTGAATAAATATAAGAAAACAATACAAGGGAAGAGGAAATGGAACTACATCCACAGACAGACAGAACCGCAAAGCGTTGCTTTCTTCAAAAATCAGCAAGCATATACACAGGATCAAATAAATAATAACGAAGCAACTACTGTATTCCTCAAACCTAAAGCTATGCGTGATTGCTGATTGCTACTCCTTAATACGTTTCTTCTTGAAAGTCCGTAAATCAAAGCGAGTCGACCAGACCAAAACGCTATTTCGAACCATGGATGGACACAAGCAATAGCCGCTGGGCTCTAACCTGAATTACGAATTACGCAGTAGCAGCACTCGGCGTACAGATCCTCTGCCCACATGGTCCCTCCGCTTTCATCATAGCAGGAGGCGGTACGTCAGAACACGTCGCCAGCTTCTCAAATATCTAACTCCCCCAATTCAATCAGCATAAAACCAGTAAAGAGGACAGGCTGACCTTATAATAACACTCCGGCTTCTGACACCCACTAACCGCCCATCGTCCATCAATAACGGTAAACGGTACACCAGCAACACCCTTCCTCGCCGCATTAGCCGTCAAACACCTCACTTCCTTCTCCAATTCCGCCCCCTGTATCCACTCAATCGCTTCCTCATCACTGTCGAATATCTCCACACTCTCGTCGTCTGCATGTGGGTCGAACTCTCCTTCGTTGTTCTCTGTACGAGTTACCGTGATTTCCAGAGAAGAGTTGCCATTTTATCTAAGCAGAGTGAAAGGGTGGACTTGAGAAGACCTGAGTTTAGCTAGCACACTAAACCAATGTCCCGCTCGTCTTCGAAAAAGGTACGGAAGAAACGCCGGATGCGTGCAGCCTGCGCACGCTGCTCACCGTTCAAGTAGGCTTTGCAAGAGACGTAGAGAGAGTGAGTAATGTTCCCGCCAAAGACGACAGACAGACAGACAGACAGACAGACAGACAGACAGAAGCGGACATGAGTAAGCAGTCTCAATCACAGCAGACAGACAGATTCATAATGCGGAGCCTAGACAGTGGGCAGGCTCGTTCGCAATAAACCGAGGCGAGACTCAGTAAGCAGCCACACTGCTACTCACTCATGCATCCGAAAATTAGTAGCTTCCGACGACGGGTCAGCCCACGTCGGCGAGGTGGACCTGGTGCATGGCGGTATCCGTGAGAAGCGCTCCGGGTCGACAGAGACGAGTAGAATCTTTGCAGGCGTCAGAAACAGGACAGGCCGTACTGAGATGATCGACGTGATCTCATACTTCTCTGTCCACGACAGCGAACATGCATAATACAGCCGTTGCGAAAATCGTTTCCCCTCTACGCAGCAAGGTCCTCCAATACAACAAGGCGCTCTGGTTAAGACACGCTGCATCTCCCGCACCAAGTTCTCCGCAACCAATACTGTGCAGCTCGGGTAAATGATGACTAGACAGGATACACTTATAGTTGCTGAAGTCCGGTCCTGGTCCGGTCCGGGCATACTTCACCTGGACTCAGGACCGGACCAAATCTGCGGTCCGGGAGTGTCCCGGACTGGGGACCGGACCTACAGGTATGTAGCAAAAGTCTTCGTCATTCCTCAAAAGGTAAGTGTATCTGTAAGTGATTTGCGTTGACTTATAAGGCTGTAAGAGACACATCAAACCTTTGTCTTACATTTCTAGCATACATGAACACATTATACACACAAAAAAACATGAAAATACAAGCCATTTTGTGAAATTAATGCAAAATTCTGTATTTGTTTGTACTTCACAATGTGTCGATCAAAGCATTGATCTACATCTAATTTCTATGTATGGCATGCAAATCACTTACAAATACATCTACCTTTTAAGGAATGATGAAGACTTTTGCTACATACCTGTATGTGGACGGGTAGTGGACCGGACCCAAGTTCCAGTCCGGTTCTGGACCAGTCCATAACTGGACCTGAGAGAAAAAAAATTTAAGAGATGAGTTAGAGTATTATTCTTTGTATCTAAGTACAAAAGTAATATATTTTTGTATGTACTACATAATCTACAGACTAGACACTGTAGTGGTTTTCCTGACACAATTCTGAGGCTTCGGTGCGAGCCTTGCGACACGAGTCCTGAAGCTGGACTACAACTGCCTCTAAGCTGGTTACTGCGATTTACGGACACTTAGTCGTCGGAACATGAATATTTAGGTACTTAACAGCAGACAGACCTGTCTCTTCGAGGGTGGCAATATAGTTGGCACGGCGTGCACGGAAAGCAGCCTGAGCGTCGGCGTTCTTCTTCTTTCTGAGAGCAATTTTGGACATCTTGTCTAATTTGTCGGGGGCATTGGCATTGGCTGGCTGCTTGACTGGGGAGGGCAGCTGGGACTGTGGTGTCTTTGGCATAGGATGGGAGAGGAGTGAATATGGAAGAGAGAGAGAGAAGTGTGGCTTAGCAGACTAAAAAGAGGGTGAAAATAGGAAATGGGAAAGAAATACACATAAAGGGAATAAATATTTCAGGAGACAATAACCAGATAGGAAGAGTCAAGTTTAGTAAGCCATACATTGAACAGTAAAGAACAGGAGTAAAGTTTTGCTTTGCTTGGACTGCCAGAAACTTGTAAAATGTACTATGTAAGTGCTAGCTAATATTCAAAGATCCTTAAAGGAGTATGATCTGTTTTAGTATAGTGAGCTAGAGATATGGGAAACAAGATTTGAGACATTAGTTCAGGTTATTCAGGTCCAGAGTCCAGTCTGGGTCCGGACAAGTCCATCAGTCTGGGAAATTTCTCAAAATGATGGACCCAGGACCGGACCTCTCCTGGACCCATGAGGACCGGACTGCAGAGGACCAGTCCATCAGTCCAGTCCTGCGTCCAGACCGAGTCCGAGCAGTCCGGGACCGGACATCAGCAACTATAGATACACTATTACACACAAAAAGAGTAGTATTACATGTGAAATTCTCTAGTACATGGATGATGCTTGCAATGCAACAATTGATCATAATATGATAGTTTCTCAGCTCAAGCAGTGATACACAGTTCAAAATTTAATTCTGCCCCTGTAAAGGATTACACGTTCTTACTTTGTGTCTTACCATTGTCAAGCTTGGCAATGTCTTCTCTGATAACTCTTTCATTTACTTTCAAAGATGCAACCGTTGTTAGGTCTCCTTAGCATGTATCTCAGTTCCTTGAAAGATTACTGCATTGTCACAATTCTAAGGAATTTGCTTTCCTCATTTCAAACTGATCACACTGTAGAACATATGTACAGGACAGCAAACACAACTCTACAACAGCCTCTCTGCCCTAGACTATAATGAAGAAACATATATCAGTCTTCCTGGCCACTCACTGTCTCCATCTTGTGTGCTTTTTAGAAATGCATCCATTAGTTGTAGAATATATAAGTTGAATAAAGACAAACTTACCTTCATTAGGTCCTCTAGCAGCAAACTCAATGTCACTCATTAATTTGATTCTGTAGTTTGTTCCCTCATTAACTCCAAACTCTCCTGCTTCCTTTAGATTGAACAACATCTGGCTGCCAAGAGCAGAGAGGAATAATAGGCTTACTAAGCTGTTAACAAGAGCCTCTACAAATGGAAGTGACTCACATATCCTGTAGCTCAGTACATTTAATACAGAACATAATATCAGACTGAGTAGACATGTTAGTTCCATAGTATTGAGCAACTTGCTCAACTTACAATGGAAAGTAGATGATCTGGTCATGAATGAGAACTTTCACAAGTACAAATCCCTTAAAGCCAGCTAACATTTTCTAGTACTCTACAGCCTTGTAGATTGCTAGTACTATAAGTATCAGACCATACACTATTAGAAGTATCCTATCCAAATTATGTAAGTGGCCATCTCCAAATAGTTAAGATAATGTACTAATCAACTACTCCTAACTGCCAAAGTGTAACCCTATCTGTTCTACAAACAGTGACACCATTCAGAAAAGATTCAAGTACAACTAATCCAGGGTAAGCTTGAAAGATTTTATGTAGGTGACAACTTACCTTTCTCAGACAACAAAATGTATATTATTGTTACTACCTTGAAACAGGTTTTGAAACCAAAAAACACTTTCAGATACAGTAATAACTTCTTATCTTTTAACAGTGTAAGTACAACATTAGGATTACTCATATTGTATACCTTAAGAGTAAAGTACAAGGACTCAAACTATTAGAATGTCTTCAGAAACAATCAGTTATGTACTTCTGTATGTCTTTCAGTATTCACCACAAACAATTGATAAATATGACTGTACACTACTCTTTCTTGTCTATTAGCAGGCTTATATGTTAAATAAATAAAATTTAACACACTAGCAAGATTTTGAGTCCAGGCAGAAAAGTTGCCTATAAATAATCAGTACAAGTTGGCCTGAGTGGAAGTATACCAAGCTTACATCTAGCCTTATTCAGTTTTGTATACATACACTGAATAAAGAGGGAACTCACTCTACAATGTTTACCCTGTATGAATTCCCTTAAAAAGTTTTTGTAAAGTGTGTTACAACTTGCAAGTAGTAGTGTTCTAATTTTAACATACAAATAAGATACACTATAGTACTAATGACACTAATGTACTAGTTCTTGAAGAAAGTTTATAAGACTCTGTTAAGTCTAGAGTACTAATTCACTTACTAAGAAGTAGATAATATTGATAAGTTTCACAGGAGTCCTCTTCCATACATAATGTTCATACAGTTAATAGTTAATAAGACTAACATTATAATGTATACCCAGAAATATTTTATCTAAAAGGAAGCCATCATTCTTTGTGTTAGAAAATGTGAGATTTCAGGACTTACCTCCTTATCTATTATAATAGCTTTGTAAAGTTTAGTAATTTTAGTAATATTACAACTAGCTGTTATTTTAACTTACTTGCATTATAGACTAATACAGTTACTGTTACTAATTGAAAGTACTAAAATATAAACTTCTTGAAAACCCATTCTGGAACTACACTAGAGTCAATTAGTTCAGTAGTAGAGCAAGTCAAGAGATTCATATTGAAAGTAGCTTGTATGAGTCTGCTAGGTGCTACAGGTCCAGGAGAAAGTACAGATGAGTGTGAGTGTAAAGTGGGTGAAGAAGGTGGCCCTATATCTTTCCTGTTAATATTGCAATCATGATACATGATTCTACCTTAGCAAAATTTTGTTGTAATGATTGGTCTATCTAATACATACCTATCTCTATCAAGTTACTAAGTTGTACAGAAAATGATCACTGTGTAGTAAATCTTTACAACAAGGCCCAAATCAAAGAAGGCTGAAGGCTGATAGAGCTAGCCTTGTACACACTGATACTCTTAGAGACTGTGTCAAAAACAACCCTAAATGAATTTTATCAGAATCTAATATCTTTGAAGATAGATGTAAAGGAAGTAGTCACAAATTCACATCAAATGTATAAGGTATATAGGTAATGTATGTTGCACAGACTGTCTATTAAACTATCCAACTTGAGAAGAGTAGTAACAAGGTACAAAGGTATAATAGAGAATGTGCATTCAACTGTACTTGTTTCTGGAATTCTCAAGCCTTCATTAAAACTTGTACTTTCATTAAGCACATACAAATACTGTCTTTCATTCATTTTAGCATGCAATGTATGCATGCTGGTGAAAATGTAGTTCCCAATTTTGTTATGATCAGACATCTATCTTGCAAAGTTGACAGAGGTACACGTGTTGGTAGCAACACAAGGATGCTGAGATAGAAATCTGTTCATAGTGGATACAATTTGATGGGCAGGGTATTCTGGTAGTGTAGGATCAATCAGATGGATCCGAGTAGTCTGATGTTAGCTGTACTGAAGGGGATGGATCTAGTCGTGAATGCCCTAGGTGACACAAGTATGTGTGTGGGAGGATGCACTTGTAGAAGCTACAATTATGGTGTAAGGGGTAGGTAGTTGCAGCTTGATTGCTGTCCTAATAAGAATGCCTGTCCTCAACGTGGACGTCAATTCTTCACAAAAAGTGAACGTACGAAGGCAGAAATTAATACATTTATTCTGAGTGCTATACGAAACGTGATATACTCTACAGTAACAAAACTGTTAGAACCCAAGTCTCTCTGAATATCATCCTGTGACACTTTCTGATGGAAACGAGATGTTTCAATCGTCGTGATTTACAGTTTGTTGGCAAGGCGGAGACCGGAAGCAAAGTGGGATAACCTTGCGTCGACAGCGAATCCCTATTCAAGAAAGTCATGCTCAGTTCTGAAGGTCATGGTGTTGGTCTGACATCAGTCATAAAAGGAGAACTCTTCACCTTTTCAGCGTAATCTGCATTACAAGGTCGTCAGGTTATACGATCATATATTTATAGATAAGGAGGTATAGGCGTGCGTACGATGCAGTTCATCAGATAACTTTGACAGTTCGACAACGCGTTTCGTGATATGTTCGCCTTCATCTAGCTTGGCGTCGCTCAGCTCGAGTTTATCGGGGAAGGTTACGCTGAGGATGATAAGTTTCATATTCGCTGTCGTCATCCCTACATGCATCGGGATCACATTAATTGAGGCACAGTGTGTGAGGATGTGGGTAGGTAATTCGTACCAGGATCGTTAACGACGACTGGAGACGATTCGATGACACCGTCAGCTTTGAAACCTGTTTCTTCTTCGAGTTCTCGGATGGCTGTCTGTTCGGGTGTTTCGCCTTCGTCGATTAGACCTATCGCATCAGATAAGTAAGTAAACTTTTTCTCTAATCGGATGGCACGGAGAATTGATTTACCAGCAGGCAGTTCTGCGAAGGTACAAAGGTACAATAATAAGAAGCCAAAGACCGTAAGAAGAATGCCATAAGGGAGGTGAGTTAAGTCCGAAGACGCAAAAGACGTACCGACTACGAAGTTCCCGATTGGTGGACGGAATTGTTCGATGATGACCGTGGACGGTGGGAAAGAGTGATTGGTGGATTTGATTATTGCGAGTATTGCAACGGCTATTAAACAATATGTATCAACGAAAGCCTCGATAAATGATATGAATAAGGAAGTGAATTTGTTGACTTACCGTCAATGCCAGATGACCCGCGAGTCTTTCGTTCAGCACATTCCCATTTTCTCTGTGGAAGCGTGAAGGATGATCGAAAGAGTAAGCAAATGGATTGTGAGCGTAAGATAAGTTTACGCAACTTACTTTCTTGCCATCTTGATCTTGCCATTCTAGTTCTTTCAATGTGATCCACCTAGAATGCACGAGATATAATCATGATCAATTTTACGAACTTGGTTTACTGAAAGTAGGGATGGATTGGGTTACTTTGCTTCCGACGCAGGGAGTTCGCGAGCTTTGAGTATTTTAGGCTGCTGCGACATCTTGCTTCCGCTTACACTCCTCAATGAGCCTGTAAAAGAAGAGCGATGAACGAAATTACACCGAGCTCTAGTGGAGGCTAAACGCAACAGCATTCGTCCATCCAGAACCGTCGAAGTTGGGAAATCATGAGGTCTGTGGCAATACGCCATTGATCGGGTTACGTCATCCAGATGGCGTCACATTTGTGATTGTTGTTGAAATTCGAAAACTCAGAAAAGTTAATCAATTCAGTTCTGTGGTGGGAGGTTTCTACCCAATAACGCTCTCGGTATTATTAAGTAGAGGGTATGTGGTGATACCTCGGGGCTATGATGCACCGGTCTACTTTAGGGAGTTAACCGTAAGACGAAGGTTGCCGTCGGAGGACGGCTTTCTATTTCCGCCGCATACCGTCGAGGAAATTCCGCGCTATGAGTCGAGTGGCATCTCTGGGAGGAGTACAGGGACGATTACAAGTCATTATTTTACGTGAAAAAATCGACAAATATGGGGAGAGGAATTGATAGCATTTAGTAGGTAGGAGCCGAAAGAATTGCCGGGATGCAGTGACAGCAAGGTTGACTAAGCGGTGTTGTCTCTGCCCTGGCATACGCGCTGCTGACTGTGCACGTCCTCGGTCCCCTTCTCATTCCATTCCAGTATTATATATCACAATCCTCCTCATTCGCTCCTCTTCCTCGCGCTCTTCTGCCTCTTGCAGCCTCCACTTCTCCGTCGTCGGAACCATCCTCTTTGTATCAATCAACGCGAATCAACTTTTACTGCAAAGAAGAGCATCGTTCAGAAACAGTGTCTGTGAAACCCTGTGTTTGATTCCTCCCACATATCTCTGGCCTCCATTCACACAAGGATGGCTGCGCCCAAGACCATAAAAATTGATGTTGTCTCAGATTTCGTGCGTCCACCCACCCCAGACTATATACTTCTCCCTACTCCTACTAACCTATATGCGTCTATTCAATAGGTATGCGCATGGTGCTACATCGGACATATCGAACTCGAGCGTGGCATGGCGCTTGCAAGGTCTCGCGGTCTACCTGTAGACTTTGCAGTCAAGTACCACCCGTTCATCCTATTCCCGAACCTCCCGGAGGATAGGCCTGTCAATAAGGAACAGTTTTACCAAGTCAAGTTTGGGTCGATTGAGAAGGCCCAGGAGAGGTTGGGGTTGGTGAAGATGAGGGCGAAGGAGGATGGGCTTGACTTGTGAGCGTCTGTTTTTTCTCTGCTTTTCTGTTTCTGTGCTTCTCTGTGCTTGCTGTATGCGTTTCCATTCCATTCGGGACCGTTTACCTTCGCCACCGCGACGGATCTTCGGGCGGATCGCTCGAGGAGATCGGTCGACTGGGAGCGCTTCTCACGGATACCACCATCCACCGAGGTGCATTACCTGAACACCTTCTCCATGTGGCTGACCCACCGCCGGAAGCTACTAATTCTTGGATGCATGTGTGAGCAACGGCACTGCTGCTCACTCATACATCTCGGGCTGGGCTTCGCATTATGAATCCGTCTGTTATGATTGTGACTGCTTACTCATACCGACTTTCCGTCCCTCTAGCTCCTTCGGCGGGAACATTAGTCACTCACTCCGTGCACACCGTCTTTTGCAAAGAGCCTACCTGCACGGTGGGCAGCGTGCGCAGGGTGCACTCATCCGGCGCTTCTTCCGTGCCTTCTTCGAAGACGAGAAGGACGTTGGGGACCTCACTACGTTAGCGAAGTTGACGTCTTCGCAAGTCTACCCTTTCACTCCGCTTAGTCAAAACGGCAACTCTTCTCCGGAAATCACGCTAACGCGTACGGAGAACGACGAAGGAGAGTTCGACCCACACGCAGACGACGAGAGTGCCGCGATCTTCGACAGCGAGGAAGAAGCGGTTGAGTGGATAGAGGGGGCGGAATTGGAGAAGGAAGTGAGGAGTTTGACGGCTGATGCAGCGAGGAAGGGTGTTGCTGGTGTACCGTTTACCGTTATTGATGGACGGTGGGCGGTTAGTGGGTGCCAGAAGCCGGAGTGTTATTACAAGGTCATTTCTTACTTTTTTTAAGGAGGTGGGAAGGACAGTACTGACTGAATTGCGGATGGGGATTAGATATTTGAGAAGCTGGCGACATGTTCTGACGTACCGCCTCCTGCTATGATGAAAGCGGAGGGACCGTGTGGGCAGAGGATCTGTACGCCGAGCGCTGCTACTGCGTAATCGTAACCAGAAGCAGGCGGTTATTACTTATGTCCATCCATGGTTCTTCGAAACGGTGTTTTGGTCTGGTCGACTCGCTTTGATTTACGGACTTTCAAGAAGAAACGTGTTAAGGAGCAGCAATCAGCAATCACGCATAGCTTTAGGTTTGGGGAATACAGTAGTTGCTTCGTTGTTGTTTATTTGATCCTGTGTATATGCTTGCTTATTTTTGAAAGCGACGCTTTGCGGTTCTTTCTGTCTGTGGATGTAGTTCCATTTCCTCTTCCCTTGTTTTGTTTTCTTATATATATTCACTTTTTTCCCCTTCATTTTCTTTGTGTCTCTAGTTTTTTTTTACAGTGTTGGTGTTTCTTCTTCGTTGATGTTTACCTATTGTTGTGATTATTTGTCTTTAGTGTTGTTCTTAACGTATTTTTGTTTCTTTTGTTCTTTTTTGTGAGTTACAAATTACATGTGATCTGAGCGTGTATTAAGACGAGTGCACGTCAGGTTCTGTAAAGGCGTAGTTAGAAGCAGGTGTTTAAAGTACTTTTTCTTTCGTTCTTTCGTTATTAGTTATTTGTAATGTGAGCATGTATTAGGAGAATCTATTTACTTATTCACTCGAGTTGGACTGTAAAGCAGGTTGGAGTATAGAACTGCAAACATCTATATATGTTTATTCAACCTTTTCCTTCTGTGTACTTCTGGTTTATGTAGTCAATGTACCTGTGCTTGTCTGCTTCTGGTCAATATAGGCTCGGATATGTCTAAATGACAAAGTTGAGTTTTCCTTATCAAGGACACCAGAAATATTATCCGGTTTAATACAAGGACGATTTGGTGTGGCACTGTCTTTGAGAAGTACTAGTGATTATACTAACTCACAGAAGAAAGGTGTGTTTGTATCATACTAGCCTGATTTTTCTATATTTGATATGCTTTGCAACAATTCATTATTTTTGATAGTATCATGAATCATTAGCACTATGCCACATATGCATTTGTACCGAGTGCAAATATCCCCATCTTGCCCCAGCATTTAAGGAGACAAGAGTTTCTCGGATATCCTGCCACTCACCTAGACTGTGCTCTACATTGCTTGTACCTGCTAGAGGGAAACACAGACTACAAACATGTCACACTACTCAAACCACAAATCTCGGTCAAGAACAACAGATGGTAGTACTAAGGGCAAAGAGAACAATAAACCTCTTAATTATGAAATGACCTAGGAAGAATCAATTGTTATTCAAAACTTGGCCTATGTCTTGCCAAAGATGATTCACAATGATGCCGAGAAAAAGAGAAGAATATTTTCGACTGCAACGTCTGATCTTAGCAAAACACTTAGTGACCTAAAGGGTGAAATCGAGTTCCTTGAAAGTAATGTAAAGGGAGATAAGAGTGTAGAAGACAAAACGCTCAAGACACAAATTAAAGGAAGGAAAAGGTACCAGAAGACACAATTGAAAAATGCACATGACAAATTCTGTGAAGCTATCTTGCTCATATGTGACTAGGACACATACAGTCAGAGTATATTTACAGATGAAGAGGTTGCACAATACACTGGAGTTACAGCAGAGGAATGAACTTGAGCTGTATGAGATCTTACTAATATAGTACTTAGGGACATACTACCACAGTTGTTTTAAAAATATATAACTGTGCTATTACTTTATTTTAGAGAAACAAATAAAATGTTACTTTCAGAGTGTAAGTTTGTAAGCTTTAAGGACAATATTGTCTACCTTAATATTTGTGCATGTCTACATTTGACTCTAAGATAGAATATTCTCAATAAGGTTTTCCTAAGTGTCTCTAGTGTTCTTAGATGAATTAGTGTTATAGTTCTCTACTCTTGTACCCTTAGTTCTAAGGATTCTATACCCTTCTGTACTAGAACTCAGGACTTCCATCCTGTCAGCAACAGCATAGAGGGGACCCAAAGGCTCAGCAAGGGGACCCAGGCTACAACTATCCTACACAACAGAAATACAGAATGCAAGCACTGGAACGTAGTCAGAACTCATGGAACAGGTGGAGAGAGAGAGTGAGACAAGAGTAGAGTATATAGAGTGAGCCTAAGAGTACAGGACTACCTGGAGTAGACAAGATCAAGACTACAGGACCAGTCTGATCTTGTACACCTATATATACTAAACTACACAAGAGTACTCAGGGAGCATGAGCCACTAAGAATGATAAGCTATGAAGAATGAAAGAAAGGAATGTCAAAGATAAAGGTACAAAGAATGAAGGGATGGACAAAGGGTAAGAGACCATAGAATGAACAGAGAATGAAGGAGTGGTCAAAGGAATGGAATGATGAAGTAAGGAAGGGTAGTGGTAAGAGTCAGCACACATATAGTCCATAGACAGTGCCTCTGAGGGACAGAAGTCCTGAGTTCCAGTACAGAAGGGTGCAGAACCCTCAGAACTAAAGGTAAGAGAGTAGAGAATTGTAACATCACCCCCCTCTAAAACCAATTGTCCTGATTAGTGAACATTGGGCTCAGTCAGTAGCTTGGGCATAGGTTGGAACAGTAGGGTTTGG
>NW_006760387.1:4529089-4543705 GCF_000271605.1 Fomitiporia mediterranea MF3/22
GTAGACAAGATCAAGACTACAGGACCAGTCTGATCTTGTACACCTATATATACTAAACTACACAAGAGTACTCAGGGAGCATGAGCCACTAAGAATGATAAGCTATGAAGAATGAAAGAAAGGAATGTCAAAGATAAAGGTACAAAGAATGAAGGGATGGACAAAGGGTAAGAGACCATAGAATGAACAGAGAATGAAGGAGTGGTCAAAGGAATGGAATGATGAAGTAAGGAAGGGTAGTGGTAAGAGTCAGCACACATATAGTCCATAGACAGTGCCTCTGAGGGACAGAAGTCCTGAGTTCCAGTACAGAAGGGTGCAGAACCCTCAGAACTAAAGGTAAGAGAGTAGAGAATTGTAACATCACCCCCCCTCTAAAACCAATTGTCCTGATTAGTGAACATTGGGCTCAGTCAGTAGCTTGGGCATAGGTTGGAACAGTAGGGTTTGGAAATCTGTGAGACAGAGTTGATGCAGAGCACCCAGATGAAGTTGATAGAAGTCTCAGATTGCCTTAGCAGTATGGGTGAGATTCTCAGCAGGTTCCCAAGTGTGTTCTTCAACTAGGTATCCCTTCTAGTAGATAAGGAACTTGAGTTTTCTGTACACCAGCTTGGCATCCACTACATACTCTACTTTGTATTCTGGTTCAGAACCAATGAGTTCTGGTGGAGGTAGTAGGGGTCTTTGTTGTAAAGGAAAACCCAGATCATAGTATTGAGACAGTAGAACCTTGTTAAACACTGGGTGTATGTGCTTCCATGTTGCCAGAAGTTAGAGTTTGTAGGCAGAGGCACTGACCTTCTTTTCAATAACAAAGGGTCTGAAGCACTTGTTGTCCAACTTCTTCATTAGACAATCCATGGTCAGGTTAGTAGCTTCCAGCATAACTTTGTCACCAGGCTGGTAATCCTTGGCCACAGACCTCTTCCAATCATAGTTCTGCTTCATAACCTGTACTGCCTTTTCCAAAAGAGCTTGTGTGTCCTCCCTGGTTCTGTGCATCTGTTCTACAAAGTCTGTTACAGATTCAGAACTGCTGTTCTGGTTCAGAACTGTCCCCTGGTACAGATGTCTCCTATGATTGAGGAAGAACAGGGACTGTCCTGTTGTAGAGTGTTGCCAGTTATTGTGTACAAATTCTGCTAGAGCTAGCCATTCAGACTAATCCAATTACCAATGATTAATGAACATCTGGAGGTAGAGCTCAATCTCCTGATTGACTCACTCAGTTTGACTGTCAGTCTGCAGGTGATAGACAGTGGAAGGGTTCCCTTGAATTCTAAGAAGCACATACAAGTCCTACATGAATTTTGACTTGAATTGTAGTCTGTAATCATGAATGAGCTTCTAAGAGAGTCTGTGCAACTGGAAGATGTGATCCTGATAAATGTGCACCATGCCTTCAGAAGTGAGTTCTGTTTGGGTCAGAACTGTGTGGACTTGCTTAGAGAATTAGTCAACAATTACACAGATAGTATTATAACCCTGAGACTCAGGTAGCTCACCAATCAGGTCCACCAAGACTTCTTCCCAAGGGTGATCCAGAATCCAATACAAATGTAGGGGAGCCTGAACCCTTGTCTGGTGGGCCTTAGTCTGTTGGCACGTATTACAACCAGTCATGTACTTCAGGATTTCCCTCTGTATTCTGGGCCACCAGTAGTTCTGAGTGATGAGTTCCTGCATTTTGTGTCAGCCCAGATGTCCTACAGTCAGATTGTTGTGATGAGCTTAGACAATGTCCTCCTGCAGTTTCCAATCCTTCAGAATGTACAGTTGGCCTTCCCAGTAAACCTGTCCATCCTCATCCTCCTCCCAATCTCTAGCCTGCTTCTCTAGTTACTTCACTACAACCCAGTCCTGTGTGTGTCTTAGAGCTTACTGTATGTGAGTGACAAAGTCAACATCCTCAGATTCGAGTCAGATCTCTTGGATTGTCTTGGACACAAAACAGGAATTGTCTAGGAGAATGAGATTTTTGTTATCATTCTCCCCCCTTTTATGACCTACTTGTCTTGAGAGTAAATCAGCTTTCATCATTTGTATTCCAGGTTTGTAGGTCAGCACAAAGTCAAAGTCCTACAGTTCTAACATCTAGCAGGCTTGACAGTAGTTGAGCTTCTAGGGAGCCTGGAAGTACTAGAGATTAAGGTGATCACTCCAAATCTTGAACTTCTGTACAGCACCAAGGAGATATTAACACTACTCTTCTAGGGAACAGACAATTACAAGGAGTTCCTTGTTATAGATAGGGTAGTTCTGTTCTGTTGCAGAGAGGGATTCCAATCAGAACACTATCAGACACTACTTTCTGTCAATGAACTGGGACAGTACTGCTCCATTTGCAAAGTTGGAAGAATCAGCTTTGACTCAGAACTTGTCTACAACTGTCAGAACTACTAATACAAGCTCACTAGTGATGGCCTACTTGAGGGACTCGAACACAGACTGCTACTGATCATCCTATTACTAAGGAACATCCTTGCTAGTAAGATTGTGAAGGGGCCAGGTAATGGTACTAAAGCCTCAAATGAAGCATTAGTAGTAGTTTGCAAACCTAAGAAACACTTGGACCTGTTTCAGGTTCTAAGGTTGTGGCCAGTTCTGAACTGCAGTCACTTTTGCCAGATCCATACAGACCTCACCTCTACTGATCACAAAGCTCAGATAATCTACTGACTCCTGTGCAAAAGAGTACTTTGCTTCTCAGAGGAACAGTTTATTATCTTGGAGCTGTTGTAGAACTGCTCAGATCAGTTGGTAATAGTGCTCAACTGTCTGGGTGAAGATTAGAATGTTATCCAGATACACACTAATGTGCCCCAAGTCAATCAGATCTGTAAGAATGTGATTCATGAATGACTGGAACATTGTAGGCAAGTTGGTTAGTCTAAAGAACATTACAGTCAGTTTGTACAATCTGCAATTGGTTTGGAATGCAGCCTTCCACTCATCTCTGTCTTGGATCTGAATATTATTGTATCCCTATCAAATGTCCAACTTAGTGAAAACCCTGGATGTATGTGTCTTATTAATGAGCTCCTGAATCAGGGGAAGCAGGTACTTGTTTTTGACAGTACCCTTATTGAGACAACAATAATCCTGGACTGAGTAGAGCTTCCCATCTTTCTTTTTGATAAAGAAGAAAGGGGAGGCTATAGGGGACTTTGAGGGTTGGATCTGGCTGTTCTGAAGATTTTCCTGAAGGAACTCATCAAGTGCCTCCTGCTTGTCTCTGTTGAGCAGGTAGACCTTACAATCCTTGAGTTGGAAACCCTTGGTCAATTTAATTGTATGGTCCTAGAGACAGTATTCAGGAAGCTGGTTGAATTCCTCTTTACTAAAGACTTCAGGGAACTCTTGGACAAAATCTGGTAGGCTGGGTCTGTGTGCATTCTAGAGTAGAGTCATTCTAAGAGGGTTCCAGACTGGTTCTGTCTCAGATATCCTTTGGATTGACTCTATTCTGCCTCAACTGGAATATGTATCCACATATCTATCCTAGTCAAAGAAGAACAATCAGTCACCTTCATCAGAACTGTCAGTAACATTAGAAGTGTCTGTATCCACTTGGAACAGTAGTACAAGGTAGCTGTAAGACTCAGGACACTAATTGAACACAAGTGTCTGCTCCAACCAGTCAATAGTAGGGTTGTAAGTCTTGAGCCATTTGAATCCAATGAAGACATCTGTCTTTCTAAGGTTAGTGACTCTGAACTCAATACTTTCCTCATGATCCTGAATGGTCATCTGTAGTTGGACAAACTCAGTAATCCAACCATTCCAGTTCAGGGTTCTGTCTGTATTGTATACCAGGATTGGAAGTGGAACACATCAAGTAGGGAGGTAGTGTTCCTGCACAAAGGCCTCATTAATGTACAAACTAGTGCATCTACTGTCTATCAGAGCCATTGTTTAGATCTGGCAGGATCCTGAGAAGGGAGCCAAGAGGATGGGAACCTGTAGCTAGTACTCAGAACATTCTTGGATGAACTACTACTTGTTCTGAAGGGAATGTACAGCTTGTACAGCCTTGTTGTCTGAGAGGGTGAGTATATGTACTAACATTTCCTCATTAACCTCTCTCTTTCAACAAGGACAGACCCATGTCCTCAGCTGTGAACTCAGCTGAGGCTATCCCTGCTTGATACTACAGACAAACTACTGAGTAGTAAACAGGGCTAGGTAACATTCTGAACGTTCTAAGATCTCAGAATGTAGAAGTGACAGGTTGGATTGTGTGGATTTAGACTCAGATGAAGTATGAAGAGAAGAATCAAAAGAATCAGAAGAAATAGGAGAACTATCTACTTTTGTTTTTGACTTTTTTCTTTCTAATAAATAATTTTGTTGATTTATTTTTTCTACTTTTTCTACTTTTTCTACTTTTCTTACTTTATTTACTTCTAATCCTACAGTGTCCATTGAATCAAAAGTGGCTATTAAAAAATCTGAGTCATAGCCCTTCAGTGCTGCATTCACTGTTAGGCCTCCACAAAATCCTAGAGTATGTAGTCAGGGTCTGGGAGTTCTGAGGTGACTTCTGGATTTGTGGAAAAGGCTTCTCACTACAAATCCTGCTTGTTACTTGTCATTACTCTAATGACCTGACAGATATGCTGTTACTTCTACAGGCAGTCCTTAATTTGGTGCCCTGACTTTCTGTAGGCAAAGCATGCTCCTTGCTTTCAGGCTTCTCTAATGTTTATTAGAACAGATTGATTATAAATTACAGGCAGATTGATCTGAGGGCTTGGAACTGTCAGAGCCAAATGTATGTACAGGCATTCTGTACAGACTTGATACATCTGAGCTATAGCTTGGTTGAAAGAGATGGCACACATCTTCCACTCAGTGTAGGTGACTAGTTCCAGCATTATTCTAAGAATCTTATCAACCAGTTCTAGGTGAAGAGCTTTTTCAAGTATTCTAATGAGGACATTATTAAACCCAAGCATGAATCCTGCCTTCCAGGCCAGGATATCAAACTCCTGAAAGAAGGCATCAGTGGAACGTTTGCTCTGTCACAGAGACACAAGCTTGTTCTGTGTATTGTACTTCTCATTTGGATCAATGAAGGAAGCACAGAGCTGCCCTATGAATTCTGAGTACAACTCATTGTTCTGAAGTCAGATCAGGCTTCTGATCCAATAACCTTTGATCCAGTTCTAGGCCCAGGTGGCCACATTACCTTCCTTCATGAAGGAGAGGACAAATAGGACACAATCAAGATCTGAGGATAGATTGGTTGAAGCAGTAGCCACATATAGTTCAACTTGGTGCTGGAAGTCCTTAAAGTGCTGCCTATTGAAGTCCAAAGGGTAGGCTACATGCACTTTCTTTCTGGAACAGGTTGCAACTTCTGAAACAATCAGAACAGGTTCTAAAGAGGCTGGGGGCACATGGTTGGCAAAGGCCTCTTAGATAGAGGTCTACACATATTGAGCTAGTTCTGCTTGTAACTACTGATCTGGCAGGACAGCAGGGGTGGTGGTCAGTGTAGTAGGGTCCATGTCTACACTACAAAGGGATTGGCACTAAACTAAAAGGGGTAATGAATAGAAGAAGGGTGGCAAAAGTTTAAAAGGGTTTAGAAAGTTTAAAATTTAAGAATGTAGAAGGGTTAGGACAAAGGAAAGAGATCAATGCAACAGTAAGTACTAATGCCTAAAACATAGGAGAGTTGTAGGGTGGTAATAGGTAGTCTTGATCTGATGTCAGCAACAGTGTAGAGGGGACCTGAAGGCTCAGCAAGGGGACCCAGGCTACAACTATCCTACACAACAGAAATACAGGATGCAAGCACTGGAACATAGTCAGAACTTGCAGAACAGGCAGAGAGAGAGAGTGAGACAAGAGTAGAGTATATAGAGTGAGTCTAAGAGTACAGGACTATCTGGAGTAGACAAGATCAAGACTACAGGACCAGTCTGATCTTGTACACCTATATATACTAAACTACACAAGAGTACTCAGGGAGTATGAGCTACTAAGAATGATAAGCCACAAAGAATGAAAGAAAGGAATGTCAAAGATAAAGGTACAAAGAATAAAGGGATGGACAAAGGGTAAGAGACTATAGAATGAACAGAGAATGAAGGAGTGGTCAAAGGAATGGAATGATGAAGTAAGGAAGGGTAGTGGTAAGAGTCAGTATGCATATAGTCTATAGACAGTGCCTCTGAGGGACAGAAGTCCTAAGTTCTGGTACAGAAGGGTGCAGAACCCTCAGAACTGAAAGTAAGAGAGTGGAGAATTGTAACACATCCCTCAGGAGTACTGTCTATAGACTATATGTGTACTGACTCTTACTACTACCTCTCCTTACTTTATCATTCTATTCCTTTAACTACTCTTTCATTCTTTGTTTATTCTATAGTCTCTTACTCTTTGTCTATCCCTTTATTCTTTGTTCCTTTATCTTTGACCTTTCTTTCTTTCATTCTTTATAGCTCATCATTCTTAGTAGCTCATACTCTCTAAGTACTTTTGTGTAGTTTAGTATATATAGGTGTATAAGATCAGACTAGATCTGTAGTCTTAATCTTGTCTACTCTAAGTAGTCCTGTACTCTTAGGCTTACTCTATATACTCTACTCTTGTCTCACTTACTCTCTCTGTCTGTTCTATAAGTTCTGACTATATTCTAGTACTTGTATTCTATATTTCTGTTGTATAGAATAGTTGTAGCCTGGGTCCTCTTACTAAGCTTTCAGGTCCTCTCTATACTGTTACTAACATTAGATTAAGACTACTTATTACTACCCTACAACTCTTTTATGTTTTAAGTATTAGTACTTACTATTATGTTAATCTCTTTTCTTTGTCTTAACCCTTTTACATTTTTAAATTTTAAACTTTCTAAACCCTTTTAAACTTTTACCACCCTTTTTCTATTTATTACCTCTTTTAGTTTAGTACTGATTCCTTTATAGTATAAACATAAACTCTTCTACACTAACTGTCACCCTTACTGTCCTACCAGATTAGTAGTTATAAGTAGACCTAGCTTAATATGTATAGACCTTTATCTAAGAGGCCTTTACTAACTACATACCTTTAACCTCTTTAGAACCTGTTCTAATTGTTCTGAAAGTTACAACCTGTTTTAGAAAGAAAGTGTATATAGTTTACCCTTTAGACTTTAATAAGTAGTACTTTAAGAACTTCTAGTACTAAGTCAAACTATATATAACTACTATTTTGACTAATCTATTCTTAGACCTTAATTATGTTCTATTTGTCCTCTCCTTTATAAAGGAAGGCAACACAGCCACCTGGGCCTAGAACTAGATTGAAGGTTATTAGATTAAAAGCCTAATCTAACTTTAGAACAATAAGTTATATTCAGAATTTATAAGGTAGCTCTGTACTTCCTTTATTAATCTGAATAAGAAGTATAATGTGTAAAACAAGCTTGTATCTTTGTGACAGGGCAAATGTTCTACTAATACCTTCTTTTAGGAGTTTAATATTCTAGCCTAGAAGGTAGGATTCATACTTAAGTTTGATAATGTTCTTATTAGAATACTTGAAAAAGCTCTCTACTTAGAACTAGTTGATAAAATTCTTAGAATAATACTAAAACTAATTACTTATACTAAGTAGAAGATACACACTATTTCCTTTAACTAAGCTATAACTTAGATGTGTTAAGTCTGTACAGAACACTTACACATACATCTGGCTCTAACAGTTCTGAGCCCTTAAATTAATCTACTTATAATTTACAATCAATCTGTTCTAATAAACATTAGAGAAGTCTAAAAGTAAGAAGTATACTTTACTTGTAGAAAGTTAGAACACTAAATTAAGGACTGTTTATAGAAGTAATAGTATATTTGTTAGGTTATTAGAGTAATAATGAGTGACAAGTAGGATTTGTAGTAAGAAGCCTTTTCTACAAATTTAGAAGTCACCTTAGAACTTTTAGACTCTGACTATATACTCTAGGATTTTATAGAGGCCTAACAGTAAATATAATACTAAAGGGTTATAACTTGGATTTTTTAACAGTTACTTTTGATTCAATGGACACTATAGGATTAGAAGTAAATAAAGTAAGAAAAGCAGAAAAAGTAGAAAAAGTAGAAAAAGTAAATCAACAAAATTATTTATTAGAAAGAAAAAAGTTGAAAACAAAAGTAGATAGTTCTCTTTATTCTTCTGATTCTTTTAATTCTTCTCTTTACACTTTATTTAAGTTTAAACCTACACAATCTGACCTGTTACTTTTGTGTTCTAAGATCTTAGAACATTCAGAACACTACTCAGCCCTGTTTACTACTTAGTAGTTTGTCTATAGTATTAAGTAAGGATAGTCTTAACTAAGTTTATAACTAAGAACATAAGTCTGTCCTTGTTGAAAGAGAGAGGTTAATAAGGAAATGTTAGTATATATACTTACCCTCTTAAACAACAAGACTGTACAAGCTGTATGTTCCCTTTAGAACAAGTAGTAATTTATTAAAGAACATTCTAAACACTAACTCTAAGTCCCTGTCCTTTTAACTCTCTTCTTAGAATCCTCTTAGATCTGAACAATAGTTCTAGTAAACAGTAGATACACTAGTTTATATATTAATAAGGCTTTTGATAAGAACACTATCTCTCTACTTAATACATTCTACTTCTAGTCTTAGTATATAATATAGACAGAACCTTAAACTAGAATAGTTAGATTACTAAGTTTGTCTAACTATAGATAACTATTTAGGATTATAAGGAAAGTATTAAGTTTAGAGTTACTAACCTTAGAAAGACAAACATCTTTATTAGATTTAAATAGCTTAAAGCTTACAACCCTACTATTAACTAGTTAAAGTAGACACTTATGTTTAATCAGTATTCTAAGTCTTATAGTTATTTTATACTACTGTTCTAAGTAAATGTAAACACTTCTAATATTACTAACAGTTCTGATAAAGGTGACTAGTTGTTCTTCTTTAACTAGAATAAATATATAGACACATATTCTAGTTAAGGTAGAATAGAGTTAATTTAAAGAATGTCTAAGATAGAACTAGTTTAGAACTCTTTTAGAATAACTCTACTCTAGAATGTATATAAACTCAGCCTACCAGATTTTGTCTGATAGTTTCTCAAAGTCTTTAGTAAAGAGGAATTTGACTAGCTCCCTAAATACTATCTCTAGAACTATATAATTGAATTAACTGAGAGTTTCTAACTTAAGGATTGTAAGGTCTACTTACTTAACAGAGACAAGTAAGAGGTGCTTAACAAGTTCCTTTAGGAAAATCTTTGAAATAGTCAGATCTAACCCTTAAAGTCCTTTATAACCTCCTCTTTCTTCTTTGTTAAAAAGAAAGATGAGAAGCTCTATTTAGTCTAGAATTATTATTGTCTTAATAAGAGTACTGTTAAAAACAAGTACTTACTCTCTCTAATTCAGGAGCTTATTAATAAGACACATACATTTAGGGTTTTTACTAAGTTGAACATTTAATAAGAGTACAATAATATTCAGATCTGAGACAGAGATAAGTAGAAGACTGTATTCTAAACTAATTACAGATTGTATAAACAAACTATAATGTTCTTCAGACTAACTAACTTGTTTGTAACATTCTAGTCATTTATGAATCACATTCTTACAGATCTGATTAACTTAGAGTATGTTAGTGTGTATCTAAACAACATTCTGATCTTTACTTAGACAGTTAAGTATTATTACTAACTAATCTAAGTAGTTCTATAATAGTTCTAAGATAATAAACTATTTCTCTAAGAAGTAAAGTGTTCTTTTATACAGGAGTCAGTAGATTATCTGAGCTTTGTAATTAGTAGAGGAGAGGTCTACATGAATCTGACAAAAGTAACTATAGTTTAGAACTAGTTACAATTTTAGAACCTGAAACAGGTTTAAGTGTTTCTTAGGTTTACAAACTACTACTAATACTTTATTTAAGACTTTAGTACTATTACTTAGCCCCTTTACAATCTTACTAGTAAAGATGTTTCTTAGTAATAGAGTGATTAGTAGTAGTCTGTGTTTGAGTCCTTTAAACAAGTTATTACTAGTAAGCCTGTATTAGTAGTTCTAACAGTTATAAACAAGTTCTAAGTTAAAGCTAACTCTTCTGACTTTACAAATAGAGTAGTACTGTTTTAGTTTATTAACAGAAAATAGTGTCTAATAGTATTCTGATTAGAATCCCTCTCTGTAACAGAATAGAACTACTCTATCTATAATAAGGAACTCCTTACAATTGTCTATTCCTTAGAGGAGTAGTATTAATATCTCCTTAGTACTGTACAAAAGTTTAAGATTTAGAGTAATTACCTTAATCTCTAGTACTTCTGAGTGTCTTAGAAGCTTAACTACTGTTAGGCCTACTAAATGTTAGAACTATAAAACTATAACTTTATACTAACTTATAAACTCAGAACACAAATAATAAAAACTGATTTACTCTTAAGACAAGTAAGTTATAAAAGGGGAGAGAATAATAACAAAAATCTTATTTTTCTAAACAATTCCTATTTTGTGTCTAAGACAATTTAAGAGATTTAACTCAAATCTAAGAATGTTAACTTTGTCACTCATATATAGTAAGCTTTAAAACACATATAAGACTAGGTTATAGTAAAGTAGTTAGAAAAGTAGGTTAGGGATTAGAAGAAGGATAAGAATAGACAAGTTTACTAAGAAGACTGATTATATGTTCTAAAGGATTAGAAACTGTAGAAGGACATTGTTTAAGCTTATTATAACAATCTGACTGTAGAACATCTGAGCTAACACAAAACATAAGAACTTATTACTTAGAACTACTAGTAGTTAGGAATGTAGAGAGAAATTCTAAAGTATATAACTAGTTATAATATATACTAACAGACTAAGGCTTACTAGATAAGGGTTTAGACTCTCTTACATCTGTATTAGATTCTGGATCACTCTTAGGAAGAAGTCTTAGTAGACCTGATTAGTAAGCTACCTAAGTCTTAGAGTTATAACACTATCTGTATAATTGTCAACTAATTCTTTAAACAAGTTTATACAGTTCTAACTCAAACAGAACTTACTTCTGAAGGTATAGTGTGTATTTATCAGAATTATGTTTTCTAATTATATAGACTCTCTTAGAAGCTTATTCACAATTGTAGACTATAATTTAAGTTAAAATTCATACAGGACTTGTATACACTTCTTAGAATTCAAGAGAACCCTTCTACTATATATTACTTACAGACTAATAGTTAAACTGAGTAAGTTAATCAGGAGATCAAACTCTATCTCTAAATGTTTATTAATTATTAGTAGTCAGACTAGTCTGAATAGTTAGCTCTAGCAGAATTTGTACACAATAACTAGTAACACTCTATAATAGAACAGTTCCTATTCTTCCTTAATTATAAGAGACATTTATACTAAGGGACAGTTCTAAACCAGAACAGTAGTTTTAAATCTGTAACAGACTTTTTAGAACAGATACATAGGACTAGGAAGAATGTATAAGCTCTTTTAGAGAAGATAGTATAAGTTATAAAGTAGAACTATAATTAGAAGAGGTCTGTAGCTAAGGATTACTAGTTTAGTAACAAAGTTATACTAGAAGCTACTAATCTGACCTTGAATTACTTAATAAAGAAGTTGGACAACAAGCACTTCAGACCCTTTGTTATTAAAAAGAAGGTTAGTACCTCTACTTACAAACTCTAACTTCTAACAATATGAAAGTGTATACACTTAGTATTTAACAAGGTTCTATTGTCTTAGTACTATGATCTAAGTTTTCCTTTATAATAAAGACCCCTACTGTCTCTACCAGAACTTATTAGTTTTAAACTAGAATACAAAGTAGAGTATATAGTAAATACTGTAAGGAAACTCACTGTTCCTCACAAGAGAATTCTAATTGCCCTTAGTTCACTCGACCACTGACTAGGATAACCTAGTACTCGAGTGAGGGGTCAGGGGAAAAGAATCCCCTTTACCCAGCAGTTGATACTGTCTTTTATAAGGGTATACACATGTAGATACATGAGGAGGAAGTGTAACTAACTACAATGAGAATATATGTGCTTGTGGGTCCTACTGTACAATGATCTGACACAATCAGCAATGTAGTAATAACAAAATACAAACTAGTAAATCAAATCCTTACACTTGCCCTCTAGCATTTAGTCCTAAATGCTAAAAATCAGTAGAAAAGGCAGAAAACTTACTTAAAAGTAACAATTAGTAACAAGTAAATAAAGAAATAACTTGCCCATGTGTATGGGAAACATTGTTGTAATGTAGTACTGCCTCTCTGAAGTGATCCAAAGTTGATCCAGTAAGTATTGAGACAGTGGTGGTGTTCCAGACAGTGAGTAGCATAGTTCCAAACCATGTGAAACTAGATAAAATGTTAATAGAATTAAACATAGTCAATATTACTGTATAGTCAATTAGTAGAAAATTTGCCTCTTGATTGTTACTATTGATACAACACTTTTCAAAGAGAATCAGTAGAGTTCCTGGGGAGATATGGTGTTTTGGCTCTTGAGTATTCTGAGACACACAGTGTAGATCAATATGTACAGAAGTGGAAATTCTAGCAGTATAGTAATTGTAAATATTCTCTTCTCCCATGTCTTTGGGAAGTGCAGAGGTAAATCCCTGATCAACAAAGCTATAGCCTTCTTCCTCAATAGAATGTATTAGTGTTGCAGCTTCTAGCTGACCTTGTGCATTTCTCTACTCCTGTAGAATAGTAATATAATAACAGGTAGTAGAGATGTATTCCAAAATTCCTCTGCTATGTCCTTGATTTTTCCAATAGACTAGTTCCTGCAAATGTAATGCCTTGTGCTTGTATTAGTAGAATATCTCTGAGTATGTACTCTTTTGCATACAATAACCAACTGTGATGCAAAACTGGATATCCTGTTGAGCCCAATGTCCAAATACTAATTGTAGAGTGTAATGTAGAGTGTAATATCTGTCCTTGAATGAAAATATTGTCTCAAATTCAATGAGATTGTGAGGTATGAGCCTAATATCACTAGATATGTGAGTATATGCACAGTATCTCTGTGTACAATGAATGTCCTACTGTATTCTTATACTGTTTCCTTGTATCTTGACTTGTTTGTGTCTTTGTAAGTCAACTGATTCGATTCCTGAATTGTCCAAGTATACTTTCAATGTCTCATGGTGCAATGTTCTATCACAAAATGTCCAAGTAGTGTTCTCTACTTTCCTGAGTGCTGTAACTGTCTGTATACTGTGTAGTCCTTTGTAAAATCATTTTGTAGTATCTTAAGTAAGAAAAATGTATGCTCAAACATGTAGGTTGTATGCTCAAAGAGTGTGTATGTAATGCAATGTGTGTGCCTCTCACCCTCTCATTGAAATATGACTTCATTTTTGGTGTAAAACGTCTGGTACTGTCCTGAAACCTTTCTAGAGTGTCTGGAGAGGTCTTCTGCATGTTTTTGTACTTCAAACTGATTGTAACTACTCATTCCTAGAGTAGATTGAACTGTATCATTGTTCAATAGATGTCCTAGAGCATCCTGATGCTCTGTTTCCTTCTGTAGCATTAAAGTATCATGCCTGAATGCTTGAATAGTCTGATCAATCATTCCTAATTCACTATTGCTCTAATATTTGCTAGCTGTATGTGTATTGCCTTTGCTTTCCCTTGAAGCAGTGTGATAATCTGTTTGAGCAGATTGAGCAGATTGAGCAGATTGTCCAGGTTCTGAACCTGTTCTCTGGCTTGAAGTTGCCCTCTGAACTTCTGTACTTTGTTCCATACAATGTGTATCTGTTCCTGATCTCAATAGTGTCTTACTATCATTATGTTACATAGATTGTAGCAGTTTTACATCCTGTAGATTGTAATTGTCATCCTGTAGCTTGAATATCTTGATTCTTACTATGTATCCTAAGTATATACACACTAGCACATCTGTTTGAGTGCCTGTGATGCTCATAATATGTCTGATAGAGTGTCCTGAGTCTATTCTAATGAATCCTGACTGTCTGAAGATGTATTTCACAATGTAATACCTTATGTTCTCCTGAAACTGTGTTCTGTACAATATATCCTTGTAGTCTGAGCTGGTTCTGACGTTTCTGAACAATTCTTTGTCATGAACTGAATGGTTTCATAGTGTAACATCCAATTGTACCTTATAGAATGTTGTTCTATGCAAATTCCTTCAATTGTGCTCATTACTGACTGTTTCTTCAATCCTGAAGATGGAAATGTCTGTTCCAATGTCAACTGACATAGTTCCTTTGTAGTACTCGATACTAATCCTGTATCTCTTCCTGTACTGAATAGAATCGACTGTGTATGTGTATGTCTGTGTCTTTCTATCACTGTCAATGTATCTCCATGCCTGATGCTTATTCTGAAGCAGTATCATCTTATTCCTGATGTATATACACTTTGCCTTGCTCAATGTACTGATTTCTGTCTTCTGATGCATGATGTAGCCTTCTAACTTAATAGAATACCTGTGTGAATTGTTTGGATTGAAATATTTCTTAGTATCCAAGAGTAGTCGTATTTTATAGTCCAGTAATACTTGATAGATTGTCCTGCTTGTGCAGTTTACTATTTGCATTGCCTTGTAAACCATAATACTATCTGG
>NW_006760387.1:4544062-4560728 GCF_000271605.1 Fomitiporia mediterranea MF3/22
AGATTGAGTGGATTGAGTAGATTGTCTGGGTTCTGGAACCTGTTCTCTAGCTTGAAGTCACCCTCTGAACTTCTGTACTTTGTTCCATACAATGCATATCTGTTCCTGATCTCAATAGTGTCTTACTATCATTATGTTACATAGATTGTAGCAGTTTTACATTCCTGTAGATTGTACTTGTCATCCTGTAGCTTGAATATTACAATCCTTACTATGTATCCTGAGTATATACATGCTAGCACATCTGTTTGAGTGCCTGTGATACTTATAATATGTCTGATAGAGTGTCCTGAGTCTATTCTAATGAATCTTGGCTGTCTGAAAGTGTATTTTGTGATGTAATACCTTATGTTCTCCTGAAACTGTGTTCTGTACAATATATCCTTGTAGTCTGAGCTGGTTCTGACGTTTCTGAACAATTCTTTGTCATGAACTGAATGGTTTCATAGTGTAACATCCAATTGTACCTTATAGAATGTTGTTCTATGCAAATTCCTTCAATTGTGCTCATTACTGACTGTTTCTTCAATCCTGAAGATGGAAATGTCTGTTCCAATGTCAACTGACATAGTTCCTTTGTAGTACTCGATACTAATCCTGTATCTCTTCCTGTACTGAATAGAATCGACTGTGTATGTGTATGTCTGTGTCTTTCTATCACTGTCAATGTATCTCCATGCCTGATGCTTATTCTGAAGCAGTATCATCTTATTCCTGATGTATATACACTTTGCCTTGCTCAATGTACTGATTTCTGTCTTCTGATGCATGATGTAGCCTTCTAACTTAATAGAATACCTGTGTGAATTGTTTGGATTGAAATATTTCTTAGTATCCAAGAGTAGTCGTATTTTATAGTCCAGTAATACTTGATAGATTGTCCTGCTTGTGCAGTTTACTATTTGCATTGCCTTGTAAACCATAATACTATCTGGCTGGTTATATTCTGATTGTCTAACAATCTCAGGTCCTTTCCTGATGTCCTAGTACACATTCCTGTTGTCTGTGAACAGCCTGTATTTCTTAAGAGCATTGTTTCGATTTGTGGCTCTAAGAATTGGTAGTAGTGTCTCTGAAATGTCCATGTATGTGTTGCCTTACACCTGTAGTGTCTTAGATTCCTTGAAACAATAGTTGTATGTGTGTTTCCTAGTCCTGTAGAATCCTTTCTACACTGTATGCCTGTGCTTTCGAGTGTAAAATGTCATTGTATGCTTCATACAGTTGTCTGTGCCTTGATGTAGCTATCTGGTACTGTTTCATACAGTTCTGCTTGTTCACTGTACTATTCCTTAGTCCTGTAGTCTTATAGGGTCTCAAATATACTGAATTTGCTCTTTCAAATGTGTTGTTCACATGCCTGAACTTGTGTTCTGTTACAGAACTCTCTTGTTCTGTTACTGAATCCTTAGTATTACCTTTACAAAGTATCCAAATCAATAAAACATGTATATTGCTGCTAGATATGTAAGAATCTGTGTCATAGTCTGTAATTGACTCCAATTCTATGTAGTTCTCACTGTCCAAGTTGTCTGCTAACTTATCTAAAGTGGTGTAACTAATACTGACATTACTAGATGATGAACTATCATCCTGCACATTGTTCAATGTGATTGTATTGTGAGTAGGACAATTCCTGGCTAAGTGATCATCTTGTTTGCAAATGAAACATAGTCCTTTTGCTCTCATTTTGTCCAATTTCAATTGGGAATAATGTTTGAAACCTGTAGTGTACATTCTCTGATGGTTTCCTGTCTTGCTTTCATGCTGGTCATTGTTCCTAGATGGATAATACAATTGCCTGGCCTTTCCTTTAGCATTTACACTGCTTGTATGTGTAGTATCCTGACTAGAGTCACTGTGATCTGAATCATTACTTTCACTATCTTGTAGAGTACCTTAATTGTTTCCTGAATTATCAGAACTGTCTGTATACAAATAATCACTCTGAGAATCATTACTGTGTCCTTACAGATGGAATTGACGTCTAGAATCTATATGCCATTTGATTCCTATGGATTCATTTGCTTTCTCAATGCTTTCAAGCCTATCCTTGAAGATTGAATAATCTACAGTGTCTGGATTCAAGCAATCTAATTGTAATTGCCTCTGGTACTTGGAATTCAATCCATACCATGCCTGTCTAGTCAAATCTTGCTGAGAAATGTCTCCTAGATTTGTAGCTTTCATCTCTAGATTGTACAAATAATCCTGAACATTCCTATTGCCTTGTTTTAAAGTGTTGAACTCTTTCTGCAGTATTTCAGTAAAGTTGGAAGGGAAACAAAAGTCCATTAGTCCTCTAAAGAATTGAGCAAGTGTCCATCTATACTTGTGGTTCACAATCTTTTGCAAATAGAAATTCATTACTTTTCCCTTAATAAAACCTGGCATTATCCCTACTTGGCTCTTAGGGAAATGATGAAGTCCTGATTGTTTCATGTACTGATTGACTTCAATGACAAACTTTGTGTACTTCTGCAAGTCTGGTTCACCTGAGTATGCTGTAGGAGCTATTGGTTCTGTACTATACATCTGTATCTTCAATTTGAGGAGTTCTTTGTTCTGTTTCTTCCTTAAGCATTTCTTGTGCTTCTTAGTAGCTTCAGTATTACTTGAATCGATGTCTGACAGTTCGAATAAAACATTACTTTGATTGTTGTCATTGGATGAAGAGGAATCCGAATTATCACTATCTGAGTCTGATCCTGGGTCAAAATTTCCCTTTCTCTGTATCCTGGAGCTCTGTATCACTCTGTATACATAGCTATTCTTTGCTAGGCTCTCTGAAGGTCTTACTGATGCAAATCTGCCTTTCTGAACATTATTCAGTGCTTCACTATGCTTGTGTCCATTGTTTGTTCTTGAACTACTGCTGGAACTATTCTTGTGCTTGCTGTACTCAATATGTAGCTTTGAACTGTGTAGTTTGCTGCACTCTGAATCAATATTGTTCTCACTAATACTACTAGTGTATGCCTTGCCTGGGACTGCTTTCAATTGTGAAGTATTACTATGGGATCGTTTGTTCCTTTTATTTTTGTAAGGGATACTCTAATGTCCTGAAAAACTCAATGTTTCTATTTGAGACTGTATATATCCAGGTATTTCACTTTCTCTCTTATTCCTAGACCTGGCTAGAGTGTTGTATCTGTTGTAGTACTCCTGTACATTGCTCCTGTACAATGCATAGTCAATATCTACTATGTATAAGGTTAAACACTTGATTTTGTGGGTTTATGCTTGGTTTTCACTCTCTGGATCAAGTACTAATCCTTGTAGTTCCAATTTGCATTCACTTTTGCTATCCTCAAAGTACTGTTCTGTCAATGCAATGTCTGTTTTGCTAGGATAGTCTGAATCGATTTCACAATCATATTGAATGCCTGGCAGTTCTGGTTTTTGTTCTGTTCCTTGTACTTTGCATTTTCCTTTTGCTTTGTACTTTCCTTTTGCTTTCTACAAATGCAATTGTTTGTCTGGACTCTTGAGTGTTTCTTCTACACTCTTAGATTGATAGTTATGATCTCTACTGTCTGTAGGTACTGTAGCATGTCTGGCTTTTGTCCTGTAGCCTGCCTAAAGTGTTTCACACTTTTCTGTTGCTATACTATCAAGTCTATTCTTGTTTGATAAAGGAGTTACTTTCTCCTCTTCCTGATACATTCTATCAAACTTGTATGTTCTCTTATTCAAATCTTTAATGTCTATCAAACTGTAGAATGGGCTAACATGTTCTATGTCTATCTCAATTGCTCTGGCTCTTGCAATGTGTCTGAAGGTCTTACTTGCCTTCTGGAAATCTAGTTCCTTATTGATTCTCTGTAGTTTCAATGCCTAGCTCTCCTAGCCTTGTCTGTTACTCTTGTTCTTTGAGTCCTGGCTGCTTTCTTCACTGTCTAAAAGGGTCTTAGGTGTCCCATTGCCCTCTACATTGCTGTTGTTAATGTGTTTCTGTCCTAAAGTAAGTACACTTGCTGGATACTTATCCACACTCTCACTGATACTGACTATATACACTCTGTAACTCTTGTATTAGCTTGCAAATTCCTTAATGCTTGCTGTTAGCTCTCTATATCAACTTAGTGAATCCTCAAACCAAATCACCTGTCCTCTATCAAGTGAATCCTCAAACTCAGTAGCCTGAAATCAATCAAGCAAATCCTCAAGCTTAATTGCCTGTACTTGGTGAGTTGAATCCTCAAACTCAACCTTCTGTACTTGATTGGATGAATCCTTGAATCCAATTGCCTGTTTATCCTGAACTCAACTGTCTGAATCCTTAAGAACAATTGCCTGAGTGTTTCTACTCTCTGTACCTTTGTTTACTATTTCTTTGAGCCTAGTAGTGTGAATACTTACTAGTGTCTGCTCTATAGTGTGTGTTTGTCTAACTATATGTACTAGTACAGTTACATACCTTAGTTCTATGTTATTAGTATGTACTAGTTCATCAGGGTGCCTCTAGCCTTGTGTAGACAAGGACTTATTACCTAGTATAGGTTTATTGGGTTGCCTCCAGCCTACAAGGGACAAGGACTTACATCCTAGCATGTTAGTATTGATATCCAGACTTGGGTACCCTCTAGGAATTGTCAGTCAAGGCTTGGCAGCCACATTGTAATCAATCTTCAATGGGTAATCTTGTTGTCCATTGTCTGTAAACTCAATACACACCTGTTTGTTCCTTTTCACTGTTACAGATGCCTGGTCCTCAACCCATCCAATTAATACAAACCTCTAGCATATCCAGTACTGGTCCATATCAATATGTGCTAATGTGTTCCAGAAGTGTTCCACAGTGTTCTAAAGCATTGTGAACCTACTAGGGGCCAATCTAGTAAGTAGTCTCTGTTTCTACTTGAAAATCATAACTTTACTCATGAAAAATTCCTGATAGGTACTAGACAATGAGGGAGACCTAGGGTTGATCAGACCCTTCAGTTCCTCAGCATCCAGCAAGAGGTTTCAGTACTAGGTGGGTACAGTCAAAAATATGTAAGGAAACTTACTGTTCCTCATAAGAGAATTCTAATTGCCCTTAGTTCACTCAACTACTGACTAGGATAACTTAGTACTTGAGTAAGGGGTTAGGGGAAAAGAATCCCCTTTACCTAGTAGTCAATACTGTCTTTTATAGGGGTATACATGTGTAGATACATAAGGAGGAAGTGTAACTAACTACAATGAGAATATATACACTTGTGGGTCCTACTGTGTAATAATCTGACACAATCAGCAATGTAGTAATAACAAAATACAAACTAGTAAATCAAATCCTTACAAATACTAAGTTACTATACAGAAAACTCAAATTCCTTGTTTACTAGAAAGAGTACTTAGTTAAGGAGTACACTTAGGAACCTGCTAAGAACCTTACTCATACTTTTAAGACAATCTGAGACTTTTATCAGCTTCATCCTAGTACTCTGTACAAACTTAGTCTTACAGATTTTTAAGCCCTACTATTCTGACTTATGTTTAAACTACTAACTAATCCTAATGTTTACTAGTTAGGACAATTGGTTTTAGAGGAGGGGTAATGTTACAGTTCTTTACTCTTATACTCTTAGTTCTAAGAGTTCTACACTCTTCTATACTAGAACTCAGGACTTTTGTCTCTCAAAGGTACTGTCTATAAACTATATGTATACTAACCCTTACTACTACTCCTTCTTACTTTATTATTTCATTCCTTTAACCACCCTTTCATTCTTTGTTTATTTTATAGTCTCTTACCCTTTGTCTATCCCTTTATTCTTTGTTTCTTTATCTTTGACCTTTCTTTCTTTTATTCTTTATAGCTTATCATTCTTAGTAACTCATACTCTCTAAGTACTCTTGTATAGTTTAGTATATATAGGTGTACAAGATCAGACTAGTTCTGTAGTCTTAATCTTATCTACTCTAAGTAGTTTTATACTCTTAGACTTACTCTATATACTCTACTCTTGTCTCACTCTCTCTCTCTGTCTGTTTTGTAAGTTCTGACTATGTTCTAGTACTTGTGTTCTGTATTTCTGTTGTGTAAGATAGTTGTAGCCTAGGTCCCCTTATTAAACCTTTAAGTCCCCTCTATACTGTTACTAACAATTAGTATTGTATATAAAGAGAATATTATTTCCTTCCTTGTATGAGTAATTACTAACACTGTGTAATGTGTTCTGTTACTTACTTTCATAGTATGTGTTACTCTCTTCTCTAGTAAGTAACTAAATATTCAAATAGAAACTTTAGAGAAGTAAAGTATATTAACTACAACCTTAGTAATAAACCTGTTAGTGTTTTGAGGTTGCAATGATTCCCTTAGAGTAGTTCACACCAGTAGGGGTTCAGTAGGCTCTGCTCATAGTGTGTAGGCGTTGATACAAGTCGACTGTGTAGTTGGTAATGTGTTGTGTACTGTTATATGTGTCCTATGAGCTTCATTGTCCTTATATTAAGTATTATATATGCTATCTAATATTGTGTGTCTTGGATGTATGTCTCAGAAGACATGTCTAAGACATATGACACATTTATCCAGAATAAATGCTAACACTCCCCTTCAAACTTATACTAGTTGATCAGGCTAATATAATGTTTGATAAGTGTTTGTTCATTGTTTTACTAATATCATTTACATCTACAATGTAAATGTTTTGTTTGCTTCGTATATTAAGTCCACTGTAAGTGTTGCATTCGTCCGATGTATTATTATAATGTTCAATGTAATAAATCAATTGTTAATTCAATTATGATTGCTAAGAGAGCTGTAGGATCTCTTTAGCATTTGTTCGTTTGTAGTTTTAATATTATTAATGTTATAGTTGTCACTATAATGTTTTATCATTTGTATGATAGTAGTTTTCTTGTTTGCAATTTAATATGATATGTTATAACTTTGTTTCGTTTGTTTTTCATGTCATATTGTTTGTTTCGTGTCATAGTATGTTTATTTCTTCATACTGTACTGTTCTGCAGTTGTTCTGTTATTCGTTTCGTTTGTATTCGTATTATTATACGTGTAGTTCGTTTTATATTCTTACACTTGTTGTGTAATTAGAATTGTACTTTGTTTGTATCGTTTCGTTTGTATAGTTAATACTATATTTAATAACAATGTGTGTGTTATTAATTTGTTCACATTAATTTGTATTCTTGTACATTTGAATTGTGTTACTAGTAGTTTTTCCACTTTTACTTTTGCAATGAAACTGTTGAATCATGCTTGTAAAATGTGTTATTAATGTTATTATGATGTCCTCTATTCATCATGTATCATCTTTGTTTGTTTTGTTTTGTATTCATACCTTTTAAGCATTCAATTGTAGTTCTATACCTTTATATTGAAGCATTGTATTGTTTGCAATTCATAATATCATGTATGATATGTCAGATCACTTCATATTAAGGTTGATTGAGGTTTTATTCTTCTGTTATTTGTATTGTTTTATCATCTGACTGTTTGTAAGTCTGTTTAGGCACATTATTTATGTTTTAAACATATAATATGTTTGTATTGTTTCACTGTTTTGTAGTAGATATATTTATTATCAATATATGTGTGCATTGTGTTTGTTATCATTTAATGTGTCCTTCGACTTTTACAAACTATAACGTTATTCGTATGTTTGTATTGTTTTATCATTGTGATAATGTTTTATTATCATTGCATAATGTTTATTCGATTAATATATTGCTCTGCACAATTATAATACGTGTTTGTTACTTTTATTTCGTAGATAGATGAAGTAGTGTACTTCACAGTTCTATTTTTCATCTTATATCATAATATTTGTTCGTTTTATTGCTTATTTTGTGTCAAATTCTGTTTGATATTGTTTTAATCATTATATTTGCTTTATTTGCTGAATATATGTGTGTGTTCGTTATGAGATATGAATTTATTTCATTAATTTTGAGTGTATCACTCATTTTGTTCATTATGATTGACATTATCTTGTTTGCTTTGAAAGGATTAACATTTTGATTGCTGTTACGTCTGTTGCTTCTTTTAATTAACTTACACAAGTGCTTTGCATGTCTAGCATTGATCACTTTGGGAATATGTACCATTCCTTGGCTACATTGTGTTAATTCTTAATTATCTGTCTGAATATTACTTTGTTTGGTTGATTATTTGTTTGCTATTATGTCCTGCATGCTAGGGAATAAGTGTTGTAAGTTTTGCATGATGTGTGATTGTTATTTTCAATGTATTATACGTTCCATTTGAGGAAAGCATAGTTGTGTTCAATATTTCTGTATAGTTTGTTATGTACCAGAGATGCTTTTCTGCTTAACATCTTTGTATGTAGTGTACTTCTTTGTGTTTAGGTATATGCTCTGTAATATATTCGTTTGTAATACATTCAATTGGTGTCATGTATGGTGTGACTATTAAAGATTTCAGAGAAAATGTCTCTTGCATAGGTATTTCATTGTTGAATTCAACAGATTTGCTTCTTATTCGTTACAATAACTTTGTAATTATGTTTTGTAGGATGTGCAAGGTTAAATAGTGATGTAGTCAATATTTCTGCATCATTTAATCGTTTGCTATGTTTCTATTATTTGTTATGTTTTATGTTTTGTGAATTTTATGTTTGTGAATATATGCTATTACTCCCCTTCAATTCAAGAAGGTTTGCTTTGAGCAATTAGCTTTTGTGTGTGTGTAATTAATTTGTTTGTGTGTTTTCATCATTTAATCATTTGTTTAAGCATTGTGTATTAATGCATGAATGTGTTTTGTTCAATAACTTCAATGTTATTTGTTATTTTTGTCCAATTTTGTTATTAATTCTTTATGGCATTTGTACTCTTTGTTATTCGAGTTTATACTCAAATAGATTGTGTGTATGCTTGTGTATTTTGTTTGATTATTATGCATACGTCTGAATAGTTTGTTAATCATTTGGTATAGTGTTGTTTTAGCAAGCATAAGTTTGCAATTTCGTTTGTTTTATTTGTATACATTATGATGTGTTGTTTAGATTTGCTCAGTATTGTTTGTCTTCCGTTTGATGACAAAAGTATTCAAGCTATAGTGTTTTGTTTCTGTTCCATTTATGTATTTTATTCTTTTGTGATAGGCACAAGCTCAAGCAAGGCTGTTAATGAAGAATACACTGTTATGATATTGTTTGAACTTTGAATAGCTAATGATATGCTTTAAGTATTGATCATAGATTTATTCTTTGTGAATTCTATCTTTCTACTGTTTGCAGTGATCTATTAAATCTGTCACACATTGTGTTTAATCATTTGTAAAGTGTTTGATTGAGTTCCAAACTTATGTTCATTTCTTTGGATTTTGTTCCAACGTTCGTTTGTCTTTTGTGTACTTGGTAGCAGTGTTTGTTCTGTTGTATGGCCCTTCAGACTATCTGATATTAGGCTCTAATGTTTCATAGCATTAGTTGTTTTGTTTTGTGTCTGTATTATTGTATTTCATCACGTTTTTAAGTAATATTTAATTGTTTATATTGTTTATACTGATTGTATTAATCATATTGACTTAATACTTTGTTATCATGTATATCTTATTAATATATTATATTGTTACAATGTATTTGTAACTATTGTTCATTCAATTTTGCATTGTAATAGTAATTGTGCAAGGTATAAGATATGTATTTGCCTGTATAGTATTGATATTGTGTTGATATTATGCATATATGCATCATTATATTGTTTCATCATTTGTAGCATTATGTTTTAATTTAATGTAATACTTTGTATAAGTATATATGTTTGTTATTATATGTTTAGACTGTTTGCAACATTGTTTCGTATGTTTTATTACTTGTTTTATACATTATTATGTGTTCGTTCGATTGTATTTTGCATACAACATTGTGTTATTCAACAATTAATAGTTTTATGTGTTCGAATGCATTATTATTACTTTGTACGTTTGTATATTCGTTTATCTATGTGATATGTTTGTATTTTGTAAATATATGTTATTTATTGTGATTGTTCATTTGTGATAGTATAAATTGTTTTTATATTCGAGTTATTATGCTTTAGTAGCATTTATACTCTTGTTTTTGTTTTATTCGTTTGCCTAATCATTATTAGATTGATTATACATTTGTAATATATTTCTTTATATTGTTATTATGCTTTGCTAGCATTGTTCTTTCGTTTATAGTATTAATCATTTATATTATTAATATACTATCAAATGTTCGTTTGTTATGTGAGACATTATTAATATAATGTGTCTCTGTAGTGTAAGATGAAGTAATTCAGTGTTTGGATATAGTATTATTGAGTACTCATTACATTTAAAGCAACTAGTTCATCTGTCTGTATGTCTTAGACATCTGATACATTGTCTGTATCCAATATATGTCTTGTATTGTGTATCTGATACATGTCTCATTAGTTTAATAAATCAATATGTGTTTGGGATACTCAGACAGGTGTGTCTAGGTCCACATAGATAATACGTTCCAGTTACAAGTATCAACCATATCTTGTTGTATAAAGTAATTGTAGTCTTTCAGACAAGATGATTCACATTTGGTATGCTCAGATGAGAGTGCTAAAGGTTTGTAGACAATTAGAATGGATTGTACATGTAGAATCAAATTGATTCAGTGTTAAATGGAGTAGTTCAATGATACTTATCAAGTTTAGTATGATTGAGTGTATCATATCATTTGTACTATAGTATATAGTACACTAAAGTGTTTGTGATGATGATTGTAGTGCATATAGTCATACATATAGCTAGTGAGGAGGAATCATAATCATTTAGATGATGATTTTGAAGAGTTGCGTTTGTAGAGGGTAAGATAAAAGTGTAGTAACAATGTAGACATGAGCAGGGAGTGCAAGGCTCATAACCTGTTAGTGTTTTAAGGTTGTGATGATTCCCTTAGAGTAGTTCACACTAGTAGGGGTTCAGTGGGCTCTGCTCATAGTGTGTAGGCGTCAATACAAGTCGACTGTGTAGTTGGTAATGTGTTGTGTACTGTTATATGTGTCCTATGAGCTTCATTGTCCTTATATTAAGTATTATATATGCTATCTAATATTGTGTGTCTCGGATGTATGTCTCAGAAGACATGTCTAAGACATATGATGCATTTATCCAGAATAAATGCTAACAAAACCTTTACTAACAACTCCTATAATGTATATTCCTAAATAGTCTAATAACCCAACTGTCAATATATAGTTCTATATACACTAATCATACTAATTACACTAATTACTATAACCTTACATTGTACTCATTCAAGTAACTGTTCAGGTAACTCCTTATAAAATCAGAACTAAAGGATTAGACTGGTTTTAGTCAAGTGATTCTCTTAACCTTATAATATTGTTAGATATACTTAGTAGAGAGAGTATATTTACATTAGTACAGAGTGCTAGTAAAATAGGATTAGTGTTTTACATAGTGTATGAATAGGTTCTAATTGTATATATTTGACTGAGCTTATTATTAAGTATGTTAACAAATATTGTACAAATTATTTATATAAATTTTGATAGAATATTTATGAATCATTCACATTTAATACAATAGTACTAGTATATTATTAGTACTACACTACACTTATATACTACTAATGTAAAGTGTTATAAAGCTTTTATCTAGTGTTAAATGAAATAAGAGTTTCCTTACTTTCTTAGTACTTACTTTTATTGTATAGTAGTAATGTATACTATACTATTTGACCCTATCTTTAAAAAAAAAACACTAAGTTGAGTGTGTTACAACTTGCAAACTTGTAACAGTCACATTACTAGTTGAGAACATTAAGTACTAGTAAAACAGCTTTAGACTAGAACCTTAGTAGTACTCTTTCTTATAATTACACACAAGAAGCTAGAATAGTTATAACAAAGCTTATTTATAATAATACTGAGTACAAAAGAAGAGTGCTTGAAACAATCACTAACATATAGGGTAAAGTTCAGTACCTTAATAGTAGTATAGAGAGTACTTTAGGTAAAGAAAAGACTAAACTCTAAGGAAAACTTAGTTTTAACAAGTGTAGTAAGAGTGTCCTCAAACTCTCTCTTGTTAAGACATTAAGCAAGTGTCTGCCTTATATACTATATAGTAAAGTCTAATAGTCTGAAACATTCTAAGTATAGTAACTCTACATAAGACAATTGAGGATTTCCTAATCTAGAGTGTACCTAATCTAGAGTACAATCTAATACTCTCCTTCAAGTATTAATTAAGAACTAGGACTGTATGCCTAATAGTTTGTTTAGATACTTGATCTGTAGGATGTAGAGAGCTTTTGTAAGAATGTCTGCTAATTAGTTCTGTGATTGAACATAGTATACATTAATGTAATTGTTTTAAATATAACATTATATAAAGTCTTTTTATAAATCAAGGTGTTTAGTACAAGTATTGTACATTATTTTGTCAGACTTTATGTTAACATTTATTTCGGATAAATGTGTCATATGTCTCAAATCATGCAAACGTCTCGCAAATATACACTATTGCTGAGACATGTCTTCTGAGACATACATCTGAGACATACAATATTAGATAGCATATATATTACTTTAATCTAAGGACAATGAAGCTTATTATGAACTACACAGTCGACTCGTATCAACACCTACACACTATGAGCAGAGTCTACTGAACCCCTACTAGTGTGACTAACTCTTAGTATCCTTGTGAGCAGTGTGCAAACCTATGGAAGAATATTTCCTATTGTTTAGGAAACATCACAACCTCAAAACACTAACAGGTTATGAGCCTTGTGCTCCCTGCTCATGTCTACATTGTTACTATGCTTTTATCTTACCCTCTACAAATGCAATGCTTCAAAATCATCATCTCCACAATTATGATTTCCCCCTCAGTGGTTATATGTATGACTATATACACTATGATTGTCATCTTGAACGCTTCAGTGTACTATACACCATAGTACAAATGATTAGATACACTCAATCATATTATACTTGATAAGTAACATCAAACTACTTCATTTAATGCTGAATCCACTTGATTCTACACGTACAATCTATTCTACTTGTCTACAAACCTTTGGTGCTCTCATCTGAGCATACTAAATGCAAATTGTCTTGTCTGGAAGACTACAATTGCTTTATACAACAAGATATGATACAATACTTGTAACCAGAACATATTATCTATGTGGACCTAGACACACCTGTCTGAGCATCCCAAACACACATCAATTTATTAAACTAACAAGACATGTATTGGATACATGATACAAGACATATATTGGATACAGACAATGTATCAGATGTCTAAGACATACAGACAGATGAACTAGTTGCTTTAAATGTAATGAGTACTCAATAATACTATATCCAAACACTGAATTACTTCATCTTATGCCACAGAGACACATTATATTAATAATGTCTCACATAACAAATGAACATTTGATAGTATATCAATAATATAAATGATTAATACTATAAACGAAAGAACAATGCTAGCAAAGCATAATAACAATATAAAGAAATATATTGCAAATGTATAATCAATCTAATAATGATTAGGCAAACGAATAAAACGAAAATGAGAGTATAAATGCTACTAAAGCATAATAACTCAAATATAAAAACAATTTATACTATCACAAATGAACAATCATGATAAATAACATATATTTACAAAATACAAACATATCACATAAATAAACGAATATACAAACGTACAAAGTAATAATAATGCATTCGAATGCATAAAACTATTAATTGTTGAATAACACAATGTTGTATGCAAAATACAATCGAACAAACACATAATAACACATAAAACAAGTAATAAAACATACAAAACAATGTTGTGAACAGTCTAAACATATAATAACAAACATATATACTTATACAAAGTATTACATTAAATTAAAACATAATGCTACAAACAATGAAACAATATAATGATGCATATATGCATAATATCAACACAATATTGATACTATACAGGCAAATACATATCTTATACCTTGCACAATTACTATTACAATGTGAAATTGAACGAACGATAGTTACAAATACATTGTAACAATATAATATATCAATAAGATATACATGATAACAAAGTATTAAGTCAATACAATTAATACAATCAGTATAAACAATATAAACAATTAAATATCACTTAAAAATGTGACAAAATACAATAATACAGATACAAAACAAAACAACTAATGCTACAAAACATCAGAGCCTAATATCAGATAGTCTGAAGGGCCATACAACAGAACAAACACCACTGCCAAGTACACAAAAGACAAACGAATGTTGGAACGAAATCCAAAGAAACAAACATAAGTTCAGAACTCAATTGAATGCTTTACAAATGATTAAACACAATGTGTGACAGATTTAATAGATCACTGCAAATGGCAGAAAGATAGAATTTGCAAAGAATAAATCTATGATCAATACTTAAAGCATATCATTAGCTATTCAAAGTTCAAACAATATCATAACAGTGTATTCTTCATTAACAGCCTTGCTTGAGCTTGCACCTATCACAAAAGAATAAAATACATAAACAGAACAGAAACAAAACACTATAGCTTGAATACTTTTGTCATCAAACGGAAGACAAACAATACTAAGCAAATCTAAACAATACATCATAATGTATACAAATAAAACAAACAAAATTGCAAACTTATGCTTGCTAAAACAACACTATACCAAATGATTAACAAACTATTTAGACATACACATAATAATCAAACAAAATACACAAGCATACACACAATCTATTTGAGTATAAACTCGAATAACAAAGAGTACAAATGCCATAAAGAATTAATAACAAAATCAGACAAAAATAATGAATAACATCAAAGTTATTGAACAAAACACATTCACACATTAATACACAATGCCTAAACAAATGATTAAATGATGAAAACACACGAACGAATTAATTACACACACACAAAAGCCAATTACTCAAAGCAAACCTTCTCAAATTGAAGGGGAGTAATAGCATATATTCACAAACATAAAATTCACAAAACATAAAACATAACAAATAATAGAAACATAGCAAACAATTAAATGATGCAGAAATATTGACTATGTCACTATTTAACCTTGCACATCCCACAAAACATAATTACAAAGTTATTGCAATGAATAAGAAGCAAATCCATTGAATTCAACAATGAAATACTTATGCAAGAGACATTTTCTCTGAAATCTTTAATGGTCACACCATACATGGCACCAATTGAACATATTACAAACGAATATATTATGGAGCATATACCTAAACACAAAGAAGTATGCTACATACAAAGATGTTGAGCAGAAAAGCATCTCCAGTACATAACAAACTATACAGAAATATCAAACACAACTACACTTTCCTCAAATGAAACATATAATACATTGAAAATAATGATCATGCATCATGCAAAACTTACAACACTTATTCCCTAGCATGTGGGATATAATAGCAAACAAATAATCAACCAAACAAAGTAATATTCAGACAGATAATTAAGAATTAATGCAATGTAGCCAAGGAATGGCACATATTCCCAAAGCAATCAATGCTAGACACACAAAGCACTTGCATAAGTTAATTAAAAGAAGCAACAGATGTAACAGCAATCAAAACATTAATCCTTTTGAAGCAAACAAGATAATGTTGATCATAATGAACAAAATGAGCAATACACTCAAAATTAACAAAATAAATTCATATCTCATAACAAACACACACATATATTCAGTGAATAAAGCAAATATAATGATTAAAACAATATCAAACAGAATTTGACACAAAATAAGCAATAAAACGAATGAATATTATGATATATGATAAAAAATAGAACTGTAAAGTGCACTACTTCATCTATCTACAAAATAAAAGCAACAAACATGTATTATAACTGCACAGAGCAATATATTAATCAAATAAACATTATGCAATGATAATAAAACATTATCATAACAATAAAACAATACAAACATACAAATAATGTTATAGTTTGTAAAAGTCAAAGGACACATTAAATGATAACAAACACAATGCACACATATATTGATAATAAATATATCTACTACAAAACAGTGAAACAATACAAACATATTATATGTTTAAAACATAAATAATGTGCCTAAACAGACTTACAAACAGTCAGATGATAAAACAATACAAATAACAGAAGAATAAAACCTCAATCAACCTTAATATGAAGTGATCTGACATATCATACATGATATTACAAATTGCAAACAATACAATGCTTCAATATAAAGGCATAGAACTACAATTGAATGCTTAAAAGGCATGAATACAAAACGAAACAAACAATGATGATACATGATGAATAGAGGACATCATAATAACATCAATAACACATTTTACAAGCATGATTCAACAGTTTCATTGCAAAAGTAAAAGTGGAAAAACTACTAGTAACACAATTCAAATGTGCAAGAATACAAATTAACGTGAACAAATTAATAACACACACATTGTTATTAAATATAGTATTAACTATACAAACAAAACAATACAAACAAAGTACAATTCTAATTACACAACGAGTGTAAGAATATAAAACAAACTACACGTATAATAATACAAATACAAACGAAACAAATAACAGAACAACTGCAGAACAGTGCAGTATGAAGAAATAAACATACTATGACATGAAACAAACAATATGAC
>NW_006760387.1:4561108-4590914 GCF_000271605.1 Fomitiporia mediterranea MF3/22
GAATAGAGGACATCATAATAACATCAATAACACATTTTACAAGCATGATTCAACAGTTTCATGCAAAAGTAAAAGTGGAAAAACTACTAGTAACACAATTCAAATGTGCAAGAATACAAATTAACGTGAACAAATTAATAACACACACATTGTTATTAAATATAGTATTAACTATACAAACAAAACAATACAAACAAAGTACAATTCTAATTACACAACGAGTGTAAGAATATAAAACAAACTACACGTATAATAATACAAATACAAACGAAACAAATAACAGAACAACTGCAGAACAGTGCAGTATGAAGAAATAAACATACTATGACATGAAACAAACAATATGACATGAAAAACAAACGAAACGAAGTTATAACATATCATATTAAATTGCAAACAAGAAAACTACTATCATACAAATGATAAAACATTATAGTGATGACTATAACATTAAAAATATTAAAACTACAAACAAACGAATGCTAAAGAGATCCTGCAGCTCTCTTAGCAATCATAATTGAATTAACAATTGATTTATTACATTGAACATTATAATAATACATTGGACGAATGCAACACTTACAGTGGACTTAATATACAAAGCAAACAAAACATTTACATTGTAGATGTAAATGATATTAGTAAAACAATGAATGAACACTTATCAAACATTATATTAGCCTGATCAACTAGTATAAGTTTGAAGGGGAGTGTTAACATTTATTTCAGATAAATGTGTCATATGTCTCAAATCACACAAACGTCTTGCAAATATACACTATTGCTGAGACATGTCTTCTGAGACATACATCCAAGACATACAATATTAGATAGCATATATATTACTTTAATCTAAGGACAATGAAGCTTATTACAAACTATACAGTCGACTTGTATTGACACCTATGCACTATGAGCAGAGTCTACTGAACCCCTACTAGTGTGACTAACTCTTAGTATCCTTGTGAGCAGTGTGCAAACCTACAGAAGAATATTTCCTATCGTTTAGGAAACATTGCGACCTCAAAACACTAACACTTTACAATCTTTATTACACCTTGATTATTACAATAAATTGTAATAGGTACTGATTCAGTCTGTAGCACTTCTTTAGCAAATCATTTGAGCCAAATAGCTTCTTAAGTAGTATATACTAGTACTTACAACTCTACTTTGTAAACAGATAGTAGTACTAGGTTTTACTGTTTGCTTGACCAGAATATGGTTGATTTAGCTAATTGAAAGACATAACTGTTTATTACTTTATACCCTTCTGTCATTTGTCTGTCTGTATTATAATAGTTTTGTAGTTTTAAGGTGTTTGTGCTTTCAAGTTGAAGTCAGTAATTCATTATATATTTTAAATATGTAAAGTAATGTTTTACTACTTTGTAGTAATACATTTAGGGCTTTTGTAGGTAGCACACTAATTGCCTAGTAATATAAGATATGTTTAGCTGTATACAATCTGTAACATATCTTAACAATCCTACTATATTTATGTATAGTATTGTTTCATTATTACTTTTGTTCATATTGTATGTATTGTTTGTATTGTTAGATAGATCTATTCTAGGAGTAATAAGTGTTCATAGTGCCTTTTCGTTTTCAAAGTGGTAATGCTTGATTATACTTTCAATATTTTGTTACTGTTAGTGAATGTAACATGTTGTCTTAATACATGTTTAAATACTGTTATTATAGTAATAGTTTTGCTAATAATTGTAATATTGTTAACATACATAAATGTTACAAGAATTGTTTTATTATTCTGTTTCTTGTAAAGTACAGTATAATTATAATTAGCTTGTTCTAATCTGATCTTAAGTAGTAGTTCAGTAATCTTCTTATACTATTATCTACCTACTTGTTTCAATCTATGTAACACTTTATTTAAGTGTAATACCTGTTTAGGTTTAATATCTGTAAGTAGCTTACTTAGTAGTAGTTTCACATAAATGAGTTCATCCTCATTTAGTTCTCTGTAAAGATATACAGATTTTACATCTATCTAATGTATTTTGTAGTTCTTAGATACTACCCAAGATAATAATAATTGTACTATTAATAGTTTTGTTACTAGGGCAAATAAGTTGTCAGAATAGAAGTCTATTCTATTCTTTTGAGTGTATCCTTGTACTACAAATTGTGCTTTGTATTTGTCTATTTGGCTGTTAGCCTGTCTTTTGATTTTATAGACAAATTTTGTTCCAATTATATTTGTATTTATAGGGGGGATAGTATATATCTATGTGTTTCAATGTTAAAGTGACTATATTTCATCCTTCATAGCTTTGATCTACTGTTCTTTGTCTATGTGTATTATAGTATTGTAATACATTAATGGATCACTATAGATTTTGTTAAGGAATTTGTTAAATTCTGTTAGATACATAACTAGGTTTATATTGTCTTTATAATTTAAACCTATAGTTTGTTTAGCTAGTCTTTACTCTTGTGTAGAGTGTTATACAGGTTCTTTATCTTTATTATTATTATTAGGAAGAGTTTTATTATTGTTTAATGTATTACTATTATAATTATTCTCCCCTTCAATCTTAGACATTAGTTTGTCTATGAATTGTATGTTACATTTGACAGTAACTTTATTATCATAGTATACTAAGTGTTCTTTACTGTTAGTATTATAACCTAACTATTATGTGTATTAGCCTCTAGGTTGTAGTTTATGTGTTTGTTTGTTCTGTATAATATAATATGTACTGAATTCTCATATATTATCTATTTGATAATGTTTGTTATACTGTTTGTAATATAGCATTGTGAAATTAATAGCAACTCTCAGTGTTCTGTTATAAATAAATGTTTAATATTGTACTGTATATACTCAGAATTTTATAAGTAACTTTGCTAATAACAGACATGTACATACACTGTTAAAGATAGTCTTATACATATGTTCTGCAACTCTGTTCTACTGTAGTATATTATGTACTGTTAATCTATGTATTGTTCCTTGACTTTTAATATATGTAGTAAAGTCTTTACTTAGGAACACTGTATTATTATTACTTTAGAGAGTTTTAACTCTTATACTATACTGTATAAAGAGTCTCATTGTATACTTTACATATTCTGTGAAAGTATCACTTTTATACTACATAGGTAGTATAGTTACCTATTGTATAGTATCATCTACAATGGTAAAAAGATATTTGTACTTGTTGTAAGCTTGTACTAGAGCAGGTCCCTAAATATTAATGTGGAGATAATCTCTATAATGTTGTGTAAGAGGTGTTGTTTGTATTTTTGGTATTTCATTGTATTGTATGTTTGCTTTGATACAATCTGTACACTGTGCATTTTTATCATCTGTTATCCTTTGACTTATAATCTTAGGATACTATTGTATGAGTTTGTACAAGTAATCAAAATTAACATGACCCATTTACTAATGTAAATCAACAATAGTGATTATGTTAATAGATTGTTTATTATGATGAGAAACTATTATATACAAGTTATTTTGTACATGTATTTCACTAATCTTTGTATGAGTAGGAGAATAAATAATACATTCATTGTTTGGTTTTATTAAAACATATCCTGCTTTACATAATAGTGCTTTACTAACAAGTGTAAAGTTCAGATTAGGATGATAGTATACATTTTGTAGTGAAATTGTATTCACCTTAGTATACTCATTAGCTTTATTTTGTAGTACTATGTTAAATGTCATTACTTTACTTTTACTAAGTGTGAATAACAATTTATTCACAATTGTAATGTTTATTAGAGTTGAGTTCTGAATGTTTGTAAGACAGAACAAGTATAGAGTAGTGTGTACATTTGTACCAGAGTCTAATATATTAATACAATGTATTAGTTTAGTATTATTGTAATGTATTGTATTAATATATATGTTTGGATCATAATTGAACTCCTTAATAACTTCTTTCATATTATCAAATAAGTTCATGAAGTCATCTACTTGTATGACACTATCCTCTTGTACTTCAAATACTAAGAATATGTCAGATTTAGTAGATAGAGTAGATTGAACAGGTAAGCCACTAGAGCTTAATACTGAGGCTTCTACTATTACAGACTCTAGTATTAGTGTTTCATTAATGTCTTCAATAAATACTGTTTTGTTATTGTCTCTAATGAATACTATTGTATTAAGTGTAGGTTGAGACAATGTAGTAGTAGTAGTAGAAGCAGTAACTGTTTGCTTATACTTTTTCTTTCAAGCTTCTGTTGTTTTACTCATTAGAGGGTTTTGACAGTCTTTTAACATATGCCTGTACTTATTATAGTTATAGTATTTAACTTTATTATAAGACTTTGTTTTACCTTTAGCTACACTTTTGCCTTTTGTTTGTAGACTGTCTTGTTCAGTATCTTGTTTTGTTTAAGAGTACTAAGAATGGTACTTAGTATATGTGTTTTGTAATTTGTGTATCAACTTAGCTATTATTAGAATGTCTTTCTGAGCTGCTGTAACTGTTAGTAGTTGATTATAATGGGTAATCTGCCTGTCTAGCATTGTTACTACCTATCTATACTCATGAGGAGTAGTAAGGTTAATTACTGAGATGTATGTATCATTATTAGGGGCTTTATTATGTGTAGACAACTGTCTGTAGATTTGTTCTATGTTGTCTAACATTTTATCAAACTGTAATACATGCCCTTTTACTATAAACAACATAGATATGTTTATAGCATGTGTCATTGTTGTTTGAACATCATATTGTTCAGAAAGCACCTTCATAAGACTTTTAACACTTGTATGTGTTGTAAAGTTCACATAAATTGTATTAGTTATTGTTTTCATTATACAATGATACAAAACATTATTTATACATATGCTAGCATTATTAGAGGAAGGGGGATTGTACTCAAGATAGTCTGAGAGTATTATAGTAGTGAGTGTACTATGTATACATAAGTGCTATATCTTGTATCCCTTCACACCAGCCAACTTTTCTGTTCCCTCAAAGAACTTTGTAATGTTAGAGTCCTTTATTATAGTGTTAACAAAGGTATACATTATAGACAACATTATAATAGGTTTAGGGGGAGAGGGAGATCTAGGGCTTAGTGTGCTAGCAGGAGACAAAGACATTCTGCAAGAGTGAGTATGTGGGGGCATTCAATAAGCACCAAGGCTTATAACCTTTTAACAAGCATAGTAGGAGTGTCCCCAAACTCTCTCTTGTTAAGACATTGAGCAAGTGTCTGCCTTATATACTACATAGTAAAGTCTGATAGTCTGAGACATTCCAAGCACAGTAACTCTACATAAGACAATTGGGGATTTCCTAATCCAGAGTGCACCTAATCCAGAGTACAATCCAATACTTAGAAACAAGAGGAGATACAAAACAAGACAGTAAAAAGTGCTCACAACAAATTCTATGATACAATCTCTTCCATTGTAGACTACAACACATTTAGTCAGAAACTCCTTACAGACAATAAGATGGAAGCATTTAGTGAATCCCAAACAGAAGAGAATTAAACTCAATAAGGATTTTGGACAAGTACTGTACTATATTAGTAGCTAGCAGATTATTGGGCAGTACTGTTGATTTTATTTTGAGAATATTAATCAATGCTTGATATTTCCATTGTGATTCAAGACAAACATTGAGATGTTGCACACTAGTTCACCATGGAAAAGACCATAAGCAGAATACGAGAGGTGTAGAGAAAGGGTATTGCTATGTAGGAGATGTAAGAGAAAGAAGTTGGATAATCTGATTAGATAGGGTAATAAAGTGCGTGCATCTTATCGTCCTACCACCACCATCACCACACCACGTCCTCTCATCGTCCCTATTCCTCGACATGCACAATGCCGCGACACGCTTACAGACCTGTGAAGCAGTCAGAGGATGGCTCAGGTATGCTCGCCGAGTCGTCTCGTCCACAGCCCGAGTCTCATCTAGTGACGTGTTCTGTCGACCAAGAACGTGACTCGCTCCTCGACCGCACAATCAGGACTCATTCTCGCTTCCCGTCGTCCCTAGACGAGTCTCAAGTTCTCGATGAACGCACCCAGGAAGAAGTTGCGCGCGAAATAGACGCACATGCTGGTGTCGTCCGTGTAGAAGCAGCAGAGAAAGTCTACGGTCGCACATCAAAATGGATCTTGTTCATCTCGTGTGTTTTTGCCTCCGTCAAGTCATCTTGATGGTATCATCTCATTCTTTTCCGCGTTATTGGTTAGACTTGGAATGGCATCATACATATATTCGCTAGATAGCAGCACAACGAGCAATTACCTCTCGTTCGCAGCCAGCGCGTTCGGCGAGCACTCTCTCATTTCCTCCGTTGGCGTTGCCCAGTCAGTTGTTGGTATGTGCCTTTCTAAGCCTTTACGTCCGAACGTCGGATCCATGACTCGATGCTGATATAAGTGCTTCGTTTCGCATATACTCTGCTCGTCAATCTTTATATTTTGCTACGCCACACGATGTAATGCACCATTTATTTGCTTTCTGATGTACGCGAATCGTACCTCGTAATGCTATACGCTAGTTGCCGTCGGGAAGCCAGTGATTGCAAAAGTCGCGGATGTAACTTCGCGTGCATATGCTTACTCTGGTGTCCGTGCGTATCTACAGCGACTTTAAAACCAGGTGTTTTAATAAACTGCTCCAGTCATTTTCTATGTCCTTGGATATATAATTATCGCGAGCGCTGGAGGTATTGGTGCTTTCTTTGCAGGGATCATCACTTATGCTGTGTACGTCTGTTGATTCTACACAAGACCTGTGTGCTCATCGTATTCTTACATTTCGCATTACTTATCTATCTGTCGCCTTTCCCCTCGCACGGCCGTAATCCACTGACTTGGCATCTTTCTACTGTACTCGGCCAAACTTTCCTTCGATTGAACCGGGACGAACTTCTCTTCTCCTTCACTTGGTCCTTGCTGCGGATAAACGGGTCACGCGCTGTGATTGTATCCCTGCCCCATGCCGCCTATTTTTGCTACGTCGCATGCGTTGTCGTCATGTCGATTCGACTTGCGACTCGTACACGTGTTCTTAATACTGACTGAACAGCGGTTATACGTGCGCTCTATCTCATTCGTAGATTGTCACAGACCTGCTGATGCACCCGTCCTTTTCACGAAAATTGTCTATTGTTCATCAGTGGGCTGCAGCTCCTTACACAGATTATTATTGCAGATCTTACGACCCTTCAATGGCGAGCATTAGTCTCTTCCCTGACAAGCTTGCCATTCGTCATCAACGGTTTCATCGGACCCACCATCGCGACAGCTGTATTGCAGAGTAGCGGCTGGAGGTGGGGATGTGAGTCCATTTCACGGCAATCCTACCTTATTCCTGAATGGCGACATTATTATTTATCACTTTCTTAGATGGCATGTTTGCAATTCTCGTTCCTGCAACTCTCCTTCCCCTTATCCTGACGTTGTTCTGGGCGGAACAGAAAGCAAGTCGCTTAGGTGTTGTCGAAGAGGTACTTGAAGCGGAAGGGGTCTCACAGGAAATCTTCGTGTCACGTATGTTCATGATCTTTAGGACTCAACTCGACTTGCTCATTATCCGCAGCGCCGAAGATGAGCTTCACGAAGCGTGCACGTCATATAGCCGAGCAACTTGATCTTGTCGGACTTGTGTTGCTTGGCAGCGCCGTTGGTCTCATTCTGCTTCCACTTACCCTCGCAAAGAAAGCGAAGTACGGATGGACAAATCGTCAGTCCAATTTTAACATACTTATGTTTGGCGTGGTCTCACTATGATTCGTTGTGCTATGTAGCTTCCATCATTGCAATGTTTATAATGGGCGTTATATTAACTTCGTTGTTTGCTATCTGGGACCTTCGGCATGCAAGCCGTCCGGTGATTGCTCCGCGATTTTTACGAAATCGATCTGTTGTCATCGCTAGTCTAATCGGTTTCTTTGACTTCGTGTGTCCACTCGTATCTGCACATTATTTCCTTCTACGTTCGCTGATAATTATCTCCATAGCTTTCTTACTTCCTTACTTTTGTCTACTTACAATCGTTCGTACTCGTCGTCAAGCCATGGACAATGCTCGAGGCAAATTATTTCATGCAAGTTCAGACGATTGCACTTACTGTTTGCGGGTTCATTGCCGGCGTGGTGATGTGGAGGATTCGGTACTGCAGGCCTATTTTAATAAGTGGACTCTGCATCCGGTTACTGTGCGTCATGTTCTCATTACTTTCCTATTCGATGATGCCTGACAGTTACGTGCCCGTTGATAACCAGTGGGTGTGGCCTCATGATCCACTCTAGAGGAGTACATGGCTCGACGGCGGAGATCGTGTGGACTCAGATCCTTCAAGGTCTAGGAGGTGGGTTTGCGGCGGTTGCAAACCAAGTCGCGGCTCAAGCAAGTATTCCGCATGTGGATGTTGCAATCGTTACGGCAGTCCTCCTATTGTTGACAGAAATTGGGGGCGGAGTGGGTAGTGCGATTGGTGCGCTTTTCTCTTACTGCATGTTGTTGGAATTGGGGAATATGAAACTGAAACAATCAAGCGGGCGCGATGTGGACGGCTACTATGCCTGGCAATTTGGCGAAGGCACTACCTGACCTGTCTAAGGAAGAGCGCATGGCATTATTCGGGAGTATCACTGACGTGCTCGACTATCCGCGTGGACACCCGATTCGGGAGGGCGTGATTGCTGGTACGTCCTTATCATACCCTTCATTGTCTTCGTCTGCACTACAAGATAAATTTCACTGACAATCGTGCGTGAACAGCGTACGATGATACGATGAAGACCATGGTTATCGTCGCGACGCTCCTTTCAATAGCACCAATTCTTCTTTCGCTTGGGATGCCAAACTGGTACCTTGGAGATACACAGAATGCTGTGGACGATGATCGACTACTTGATAGTGAGGAGCTCGACGATGATACAAGTTCGCGGGACTAGAGATGAGATAAAAAATATATCAGTATCGTTGATTGCTTTCCGTCAGGTTTTTAAAAAAGCGAAACTTCTGGTATTATGCTTTGTGTGTATGCTGTCCTGTTCCAGATAGTACTACGATTGCTCTCCGTATTTGCTATCTAGTTAGATTGTATCTGGTTTGTTGTCTAGTATTCCCTGTCTCAGTCGACCGTAATCGGACAATGTAAATAGTAAAAATAGGAATTGGTACTGCGAACAGATGTTCACCATTTCGTGCAGGGCGAGGTGTTGTTGGTCGAAAGGAACAAGTATGCTATTCATTGAAATAAACTACCGAGGATTGACACAGGTATACACATGGATGGGCACGTTTTGTGAAGTGCAGCGCTTGTCAATGCAAATCGCTGTCAGACCGCGGACAGGGAAAGCGAGCGGGCTGCGGAGAAGCGATGAATGTCAGCGGGAAACGGCAATTAGCCTTCGATGACGAAGTGCTCGGAGAAGCCTCGGAGGTGTCCTGTCGTCAGTGTTGATAGCCTCGCTCTTACACAAACCTTCTCTCAGACTAAATTTGTGTTTCTCTTGCCGTGTCTGCGTGCTGTTGAGGATGTACGCCGGTTGAGAGGTGTGGTACGACTGTATCATATGACTTTGGTGTCAGCCTCCGAAGCAGAAGCGGGCTGCCGCCGCCTCATCCCCAACGTATTTATTCCAATGCTTCCGTACTCTGTACAGATATATATATATATAGTCCCTCGCTACTAACGCCCGCTTGAGCAGTTACTCCCACCACCTACCGCAAGTTTGAAGACATCTATCCCCTGCCACAATGCTCCGTCAGGTTATCACGAAGTCTGCTCGTAACTCTGCTACTACTACAGCTTCTGCCACTTGTGTCGCGCAAACGCGATCGTTCCATTCTCCTTTCACTGTGCTCTCTGGTGCGAAGACGCCGTCCAACACTGCTTCGAAGTCGAATGCGAGCGCACAGTACGAATTGGCTCAGGCGTACGAAAAGCAGGCACCCTCACATGAATACGACACGGCAACGGCTTTCGAGGAGCCTAGTACTGCTAGTGATCGTCCTTCCGGCTGGACGCGTTTGCACGTCGTGTGCGATCCGGATCCGTCTCATGCGCCGTTTGGCGTGAAGAGTGGGGCGTATCCCGTTAGCGAGCCGTTTGCGAATTAATTCAACGACAACTACAAGGGATTAATAATGTGAGCGGTTTATATCCGTCCGTCCTGTTCGGTGTGAATGGTGGGTTTTATTTCTGTTTCTGTGTATGTTGATGGTGGTAGCTTATGGTGTCGTGTTTCAGGCGAATAATGAAGTCGATGAATGTGTACGATGTGAACTATACTGTCATTTTCTTCTTCTTGATATTTGGTCTTTATCACTTCGACTTCTCCCTTGCTATGCTTTGCTCCTTCCAAGCTATTTCTGTTACGTGTCATTCAACTCGAAGCCAGAAGATAATAGTAATAATTCGAAAGTGACTTGTACAAATATTTTTGTGTTTCGTCTCTTGCACTCCGTGTACACTTTCGAGTTTCTCTCCTAGACTGATGCAGAATAATAGTTAATTTGGGTTGTACGATGTATTGCTCCTTAGATGAGATGAGAAGAAAGGGCTGTGACTATTTAAATCCTCCGCATCTTTCCGAGGCTGTGTACTGTATCTACAGTAAGTAAGTATTGAACGAGCGGAAACATCTGTCCGTCTCGTGTGCCGGTGTAATTAAATGCCGCCCGGAGCTGCGCTTATACTGATTGACACAGGTGTGTATTCATTATTTTGTTTATAAAGATAAAGAGAAGGTGTCGAAGCAGATGAGCAATGAGAGGACATGGTGTGCTGGTTTGCATGCAGACACTTGTGGCAAATTAACATTAATGTCAAATGTAAATCATCATATTTCTTGTAAATTTATGAAAGTACAGTGCTCTAGCTGAAACCAGTGTTATAATTAAAAAGGACTAGAGGGATGATTAGTCATTGTCGGCAAGAACGGGCGCGACTACGGATGTTCCCACGCTTCTCTTCTGTCGTCGTGCTCCTTGAGTCCTTCCGCACCGAGCACCGACTCCCTCCTCTCCTTCCCTTTCTCCGCCACCATCATTCTCCTCCTCCTCGTCGTTGTCGTCGGCCTCAACACCTAGCGTAGCGCCCGCGCAATGTCCCAGACGCATGTCATCTCTTCCTCCCAGAACTCCCAGTCGTCCGCTTCCCCTGTCGTAGGTGGCCACTTCCGCGTCGACAAAAAGATTGGCGAAGGTTCTTTCGGTGTTGTTTTCGCTGGTATACTCATGTCCCCCCACTGCCCCTTGACTATGCCCAGTGGCTGACATTTCTGCTGTGTCTACCCAGGCGAAGACCTGCGACAACGAGGTCGTCTCGTTGCTATCAAGTTTGTGCGTCTATTGTCTTCCTCTCTCTTCTGCTATCCACAGTGTTCCTCATGTTGCTATCTACCCACCAAATAGGAACCACGCAAAAGTGATGCTCCCCAGCTCAGGGATGAGTACAGAAGCTACAGGACACTGCGAGGCCTCGGTATGTCCCTCCTACCTCACACTTGACATCAATTGGTTTTTATGTGACGTTGTTCCGCAGAGGGCATCCCTCAGGTGCACTTTTTTGGCCAAGAAGGTCTCCACAACGTCCTCGTCATCGACCTCCTTGGCCCCAACCTCGAAGACCTCTTTGATATGTGCAACCGCAAGTTCTCGATAAAATCAGTCTGCATGTTGGCGCTCCAAATGGTATGCCATGTTCTTCTGTTGTTGTTTGGCCACCGCCATCCTGATCCGTGCAGTTCGCTGATCCTCCCTTTGCTTCCTCTCCCACCCCCGCACCCCCTTACTCACTTGTTGCTCTCACTCTCTTGCACCCTCCCTGTTACGCGTTCGACGTGACCACGCAACAGATAACGCGCGTTGAGAGCGTTCACAACAAGTCTCTCATCTACCGTGACATCAAGCCAGACAACTTCCTCATCGGCCCTCCGGGTACAAAGTATGCCAATACAATTTACCTCATCGGTACGTTAAGCTCCCACCTTGTTCGCCGTCTGTATGCGTTTGAGTTTATCTGAACGTCATCACGTTTGCTTGCCATGTCATTCATTTCATTTCGCGTATGTCTTTCCACCGGATGGATTCTAGACTTTGGCATGGCAAAACATTACCAAGACCCGAAGACGAAGCAGCATATCCCATATCGAGAACGGAAGAGTCTCAGTGGTACTGCCCGTTACATGTCGATCAACACGCACTTGGGGCGAGGTACGCCGTTTTTACGTTCTAGAACCATGCAATTCATATCAAACACTAAATACTGCACCTTGCTTGCTTAGAACAATCGCGGAGAGATGATTTGGAGTCCCTCGGACACGTTTTCATGTACTTCTTGCGCGGTGGCTTGCCGTGGCAGGGCCTAAAGGCTGCGACCAACAAGCAAAAGTATGAAAAGATCGGTGAGAAGAAACAGAGCACTCTGATTGACGATTTGTGCGATGGTTTCCCTGGTATGTGCTTTGAAAATCATATCATGTTCTGTATGCCAAGATCTTAATGTGCTGCACTTCTGCAGAGGAATTCTCGATATACATGAATTATGTCCGCAAACTCGGTTTTGAGGAGGCACCCGATTACGCCTTCCTCAGGGACCTGTTCCTCAAGGTACTGAAGAACCTGGGCGAATCAGATGACAGGGTGTTTGATTGGTGTTTGCTTAACAACGGAAAGGGTTGGGAGTATGGAAGCGTGAGTTGTCCTTTCACCCCCATTTCTTCACGTATATCTCGTACTGAGCTACATAGCGTGCCCAGAAAACGCAGGCGAATGTCGCCGCGTTGCAAGCAACTCAACAGCGTGAACATCGCCACCGCGAACACCGCCATCGCTCGTCACGTCCAGTCGACGGTGCTGCCTCACCTCAGCAAGGCACAAATGGCGCTCCTATCATCTTGACACCGGCTGCTGCGCAGATCAAGGACCGCGAACGAGAACGTGTGCGGCGAACGCATTCCAATCAAGCGCGTGAGCTGACGATGAGTGTGCAGCCAATTGCACCGACGTCAAGACAAGGGAGTCACCTCAACCGCGAACGAGAAGCAAGTAATTCTGCCTTGCCTGCCACGCATCCGTACGCCAGTGCTAGTGCAACACCAACGTCGCCGACGCAGAACGGAGGTGCAGCAGCGGGTGCAGCATACAATCGGACGACGTCAAACTCTCCACTACCCCCTATCCCGGGTGATGAGCGAGAGAAAGACCGCAACGGGCTTGGTCTGGGCAATTCAAACTCAAATGTGGCGCTAGGCACTGCTGGTGCTCCGGGCCAGGCGTACTCGTATCAGAATGGGTCAGGATCTGCACCGACGATGTCGCGAGGCATGAGCGTGCCACGAATGGATGGTCTAGGGTATGGTGGACAGGGTGCAGGTGGAGTCATTGAAGAGGAGCAGCCCCGACACCGCGGGTTTTTCGCCTTGTTGTGCTGCAGAACATGAACAATTATCGGCTCCTCAAATTTTGTTCACAATTTTGGTCGCTGTCGTCTCCTCTCGTGCGTCTTTTCAGCCTCTATCTTGTAATGCAAGGAGTTGGCCTGAGACTGATGGTAGTTTCTAGTTTCTAGTTTCCACGCCCCATCACGATTGCTATTGCTTATATCCCACTCACGTCGCAATTCACTCTCTCCTATCAAACGAGCACGTCATGTACCATTGAAATTCAAATGCCTCTTGCTCGAACTTGCTACACACGACAAGACGTTAAGACAAGACACGGATGCTGGATATTGTTACCTGCCTGCGTTTTCATAATTTGCTCGTTGAGGGCCGTTCCCTATCTTTTTCTCTTCTCCCTTCTGCCGGTGCGCTGTTTATAGTCCGTCTCGTCTTCGGCTTCTTGCTCTCGTTTTCAAAGCAAATTTAATTCATCACTCTCTTTTACTTCATATTATGTCACTACATCTTGCAAGCCTCTTGCCCCTTTCATCCTTCTCGGGTCTCTCTCTCACCTTGCCTTCTTATTTAATTGTAGAGTTGCACTCCCCGCATTGACGCCTGCAGTCACAACCCACCCAGCGTCTGCATTCATTTTTATCTTCCTCCTAAATTTTCCTGCAACTTGCGGTACACTGTGTATTATAGGTCCAATTGCATTTTTGGCCTCTTTTTCTTGGTGAGCATGGTGGTGGCCTGAGGTTGCAATGGCGCTGCACGTTGAAAATGTCGAATCGTAAGTTTCTCACTTCACTTAGAACTTAGAATTCCCAAGAAGATCCGTGATATTCGTTGCAACGCCTAGCCCAAACATAATACATTACTACACTACGGTAAACTATGAGATGCATCATATCATGTTAAGTGCCTCCTCTTCTGCATCCAAGTGGCGGAATGAAAGCCAGAAACCGACTCCGGCGACAAAGGCAAATACTCCCATTGAGCCGTAGTTCCAGACTAGGAGAGGGTCCGCAGAAAGGGCTACAAGGTTGAATGTGTATTACTTCCTACTTTGCATTGTGTAACTGCAATATGGTGTACTCACTGACAAACGCTTCTCCGAGTGCACTTGAAATCGCACTAGTGAAAAGGAAAATACCCATGACGAGACTACGCATGTTCTTGGGTGCCTTTGTGAATGCGTACTCCAAACCCGTAATACTCGCGAAGATTTCTGATAGAGCGATGAGGACGTACGATCCGGTTTGGATCCAGACGTTCAGAGGACTTGTTAGTAAGTTACCATCTGCGTCTGTACATGTGCTTGCAGAGTAATGACATGGATTCGTTTTGTAGAGATAATGCTGGAGGACTGCGGCCCAGATTATAGCTAGTGCGCAAGTGTAGAATCCCCACGTGATTTTCTTGATTGGGGTGAAGCGGATGTTGTAGCGTTGGAGAGTCGGGTAGATGAAGAGGTCGCAGATTGGGATGAAGATGATGAGGGCGAGGGGGTCGAGGTTGCCGAGGACATCGTTGGGGAGACCGTGGGTTGACATTGTGGCGGCTTGGGAGGTTAGGTTGTTGCCGAGTTGGTTGTATGCGAGCCCTAAGTTGGTATCAATTGTAGATAAGTATCTTCTCTTTTTTTTAGGAAGGAGGAAGGAGGAACGTACAGTATATTGGGTACCAGACGAATACTTCGCATGCTTTGAAGCCTCTTCGGACTTCGTCGACCCACTTGTCGTCCCATGTCATCCATGCGGGTCTTCCTCCCTCACCTCCATGTTCTTTGTCGAATTGACTGGGCTTGGCACGGTCCCAGAAGCCCGGAGCTCTTAGGTTGCGGAGGGTTTTGATGGGATTCCAGGACCAGCTGCCTTTGGCTGCGTAGCGGTATACGCGGAGTGCGGCGGCGAGGACGGAGCCTTGAGGTGGAGAACGGACGTATGTGTTTCGACCGAGGAAGAGGACGAGAGGAGCTGAGAGGAAGATTATGGTCGGGAGGAGATAAGCGAGCCAGAATCCGACGTACTGAATTTTGAAAGAGTTGGTTAGAATATAAGAATTTTGACTGGGGTACGGATAGCGTTGTGATATGATACCTTCTCGGAGTAGGTCATGCCTATTTGACCGATAAGGGCACCGACGTTGATGAATAAGTAGAAGTACTAAGAACATATCAAATAGACAGCTCAAGGGATGTTTAAAATGACTGGCCTACCATGTAGATACGTGCCGTAGTAAGTGCCGGGTCAACGAGGACTCGTTCACCGCTGTTGAGGGTTCGTACATGCAGCTTTCCAGTGTACTGCTCAGCAATGAGTGGAGATATGTTGCTCTTGAATCCTCCAGTCCCAGAGCCCATGATAACGACAGCAACAATAAAACAGGCAAGAGCGCTGTGGGGCTTAGTGATAACATTAGGGATTGCAGAGATTATGAGGAGGATGTGCCCGATGATGTCGATGACGAGCGCGTAGCAGACTGTGCGAAATCGACCAAAGTATGTGTCTGCGAGGTAAGCACCGATGAGGGGAGTGACGTAGGCCCAGAAGCTGTTGAATGTTGAAATTCCGGTTGAAGCGCGTTGGCCCATGCCGAGAGCTCCGCCTTTCAATCAATATTAATGTGCATCAGAAGCCAGGTGTAACCGCTCTCTTTCATGAGGACGTACTTTGACCATTGGGACCGCCTGCACCCGATTTTGAACCGACTGGGAGAGGCTGCTGAATGAAGTTTGTGAAGACGACGGTAGCGCCTGTCATGGAATGATAAATTGAACTCCATGCAAAAAAAAAAAATAAGCAGGAGAAATGTACCATAGTACGAGAAACGTTCTGCCAGTTCGACGTATGCGATCAGGTAGGTGCGAAATGGGAGTCTATCAGGAATACGACGGAGCTGAAGCATGTCTTCTTCTGTCGGGATTTCAGTCCCATCTGGATGAGTGCGGGGCATCGGTGCTTTGTCGACCGATTCCGCTGGAGACGACTTCTCGTTCGAGGACTCAATGTACTTGGCTTCCGATAGGCCAGCAAGGATAGCATCATCAGCAGGATAGGCTGCCATTGTCGTTCGTTTAGGATAAACGTGTTGCAAAAGACAGAATGCAAGGTGATGCAGACTGGGCAGACCTGGGTAGGCTTCCTGAGCATAAGGTCTTTTTAACTTTAGGCTGGCTGGACTGCAAAAGAAAGTAGCACAATGGCGTGCTCTGTGAACTATTCTTGGAGAGTTCCTTGAACCATGTGGACAGCCCCAGGAAGCATTGATAACATCACTCACGAGTGCAACATGGGTCTGTAGCCGGTACTATAATAACTTTCGCACCCATATTGTACAGGCGGAATTCCGGTATCCAGGATGGACCACGTCAGGGACAAACATGGTTTGAACTGAAATTGCAAGATGTTGATACAATAAATGATTATCGGAGTCATAACAATTACCGAAGCCGCCAAATCCGAATCCAAGGTAGGCAAATCTGCTTAAATCACGTGATGATTCCGATGACTCAGCTGATCATCACGATTCTTGATCTGCGCTGCACACAAGCCACAAACGACCATGACGACCTCATCCTCTACGTTTCTACCGGGGAAAGATTCGCAAGCAATATACCCAGATTACGCCCCCGGGTTTGAGGGGTTTTTTGGTGTCTACAGCGGTACGAAGAAGGAAAACACATTACCCGACTACACTGGAAGTACCACCAGTCTTAACCGTGTGGAACAGTTGATTCGTGAATCCATAGAAGGAGCGAAGAAGGAAGGAGCGAAGAAAGATGAAGTACCAATGTATGGACCACTTGCAAAGGCTTTGACCCTTATTAGTCTAGATGTCTGCCAAGACGACAAGGTCATTGCCTTTGTGCCGCACCATAATGTGCAGCTGAAGGTAACGGACGGATCAAGAGACAAACCGGACTTAGTAGGCTTTATCGTCGAACGCAAGAATGCAGAACGGCTGGTCAGTGTGGCAAACTACAAGATAGAAGTTCCTTCTGCCCACGAGATCATAGTGGCTGTCGAGTGTAAAGTCGAGGAGAATCCAGTACTGCAAGGAGAACGTTACTGTTACGCACTTGCCCGGCATAGGCATGGATCATCCCTGCAATATGGCCTTATAGTCAACACGAATCGTTTTCAGCTCATTTCTCTCACCTTGGACGGCTATGGTATCTGGAATCCGGTAAACTGGAAGAAGAATGATCAGACTCCAATCCTTAAACTTTACGAGTCCATCAGACTCATTTGGATTGAAGCTTCAGAAGTCCGAGATAAGCGTGTTCCCGTTCCGGAGTTTCTAATTACACTGGACAACGGGAAGAGCAGGTCTGTCGCGCTATACACCTCTTATTTGGATGGCAAACTGTTTTATCTCATTCCAATATTTATTGGGAGAGGTAACGGGCGCAAGCCTTTTGTCACACTGGCCTTCGCAGCAGATGACTTCCAGCTTCATCGTGCAGCCAAGTGGTCTTGGCATCTGGACGACAATCATTCGGGGGAACGGTATTTTCTAGAAAAGCTGAAAGATGCACCAGGTGTTGTGCGCATTGACGGACAGCTGTCGAGTGATTCCGTTCAACGCGACCCGGAGAGTAATCGAAAGCGAACGCTTGTAGTAATGGAAACGATAGGGCGGTCGGTGTCATCTTGCAAATCCGTTCTGGAATTCCTCGAAACTATGTATGATCTCCTCGAAGGTAAATAGTGATATGTTCTGCATATCCTATGCTTAATCCTTCTCCAGTACTTCGTTATCACGTTAGTGAGACGCATATTTTACATAGGGACATCAGCTGGGGAAACGTCCTCGTACCAGAGAAGGATACACCTCATATACCAAAGAAAGAAGCAAACTGGGACACGTATCAATTTATATCGGATTATTATGATAACGAGGACGATGCGACAAGGGATAACATGCAGGGGGAGGATAAGCCGTAGGTCGATTTGCAACGTGTTCGGACATCACTAATGCCTTGATCAGACGACGAGTTCGAGTTGCACTGGCCGATTTTGACAATGCACGAGACCTCAATATCGAGAATGACGATCTGAAGAATGCCACGGTAAGACTTTCCCTAAAGAGTCCAATGCTTTAGTTATAACATCTCTACAGGGTACACCGATGTTCATGGCCAGGGACGTTCTAGAACCCCGTTCTAAGATACATATGAGTCAGTTTATCGAGGACGTTGTGAACATGATTCAGGCAGCGTCCGCTGACAGCGGCAAACAATACCGTAATGGGGAAGAAGCAAAATGGGAAGGCTTCTACCGTGATCTAACTGACATCCGTTATGCGAATAGAAAGAACCCGGAGGAACTCTTCCGGCATGGTGCTGTGCACGATGCCGAGTCCGTTTTCTACCTCTGTCTCTTGTTTTTCTCCCGTATGTTGCGCAAGGGAGAGGAAATCTCGGATGCTGACCTTTATAAGAGGGAGATTGACAGGGGAAAGGTGTTTGAGAAGTTAGCTAAAAAGTCGGCTGGGGAAGGGAATACTGATCCATTCTCTCACGACCTGCCTTCGTCTGGGTTTGAAGTGGACTTTTTCGACATGCTTCACGTAATCTACTATTACCTCAAGGTACCATGGTATAATGTTTTGCAAACGGGGCATGGCGAACCGTTCGAGTTTCATCTGCATGACTTCATGCAAAGGCTCTTCCTCAAGGAGATATACAAGCTACGGATCTCGTCAAGCATCCCATTAGAGCTGTACCCGCTCGCTGTAAAGTCCAATGTTGCAGTTCACGGTGATTCCTACTCCTCCTATTTCAGCTCATCAGGCATGAAAGCCGTGAGTTACCAAATATTGTTGCTGATGCTTATTTTACTCATGGCACTTGTTAGTATAAGACAATTATGCAACCAGCAAACGACAAAGGTTCTACTAGCAGAAGCGCTGTGAGTGATCACTCTATTACTGAGTGTATTATACTATCCTAACGATCGGCAAAGAAACGTATTAAACTTGACAAGGTGCCAGATATAATGAAAACCACTGATTTGGACTTTCTGTGTAATTGGTCGTCATTCGACAAAGACCGGGTATGTGTTGCTTTTAACACTCCATTACTAGCCCTCCTTGCTTCTGCTGTAGAGTACTGAACTCTCGTGTTTCAGGCACAAGAATTGACAAAGAGTATTCCGGAAGTTCTCTTGATGGTTTTATGGCACAAGAGAAAGGAGAAACTGTGGCTTTCCAGTAATAAAGAATATTAATGCCTAGCCGACGTTCGCTAGTCTTGTATTTGCGTTCTTTTAAGTTGGGATTTCAGATTCATTATTGTGGAATCAGTTAACATTATACTTTGGTTTACACTATCTTACTATCTTGCTTTTACATATTTGTACATATTAAACAGAGATATTGTCATTCTAAGTACACTGTACTTTAAAGTTGTATAAGTAAGGGATATATTCTTGTTTAGCTACTGTAACTAGATAAAGGAATGTTGAAATATAAATGGAAATACAGAATAACATTTGTAACAAGCTAACAATATTCTCTCTCTTTTATACTATTAAGAGAATGTGTTCTCTAAATAAATAACACACTCTAACTGTAAATTTAGTTTGTAACTCTTGTACCAACTATATTCTAAACTACTAAGACAGAATATTATATAAAGAATAAAAAGGATATAAGAAGAGTTAAAAAACTATTATAGATTTACTATAAGGATTATACTTTGTACAATTAATTTATAAAATATAAGTGAATCTGTTAACTATTTAGAATTAGTTTTAAGTATAGTCTTAGTTACTACTAACTTAAGTAAGTATTAATAATACTTGTATTTAGTAAGACAGAAGAGTTATACTATTAAGGATACACTTAAGTATTTTGATTTAAAAGGTAAATAGTGTTACAATCTAACACTTTATACTCTTATAACTGTTAGTTCTAATAAAACTTAAAATCTCTGTACCTTAAGTGTATAATTGTAAGGAAACTTACTATTCATTATAAGAGAATTCCAATCACTTTTAGTTTACTCAACTACTAACTAGAATAATTTAGTACTTAAGTAAGGGGTTAGGAGAAAAAGAATCCTCTTTACTTAACAATTAATACTGTTTTTTATAAGAGTATATATGTGTAAATACATGAGAAGAAAGTGTAACTAACTATAATGAGAATATATTTACTTATAAGTCCTACTATATAATAATCTATCTTAATTAGTAATATAGTAATAATAAATACAAACTAGTAAAACAAATCCTTATACTTACTCTCTAGTATTTAGTTCTAAATACTAAAAATTAGTAAAAAAGGTAGAGAACTTACTAAAAGTAATAGTTAGTAATAAGTAAATAATAAAATACTTTACTTATACATATAAGAAACATTCTTATAATATATTACTACTTTCTTAAACTAAACTAAAGTTAATTTAGTAAGTATTAAGTGTTAGGAGAGATATGTTCTCTAAGTTGATAATACTCTCAAACTACAAATGTAGACCTGTAGCTCTGGTCCAACTATATTTCTAAAGCTACTAGCTAGAATTTATACTAAGAGAATAAGTAGGAGTACAAGAAGAGTTAAAAAACTAAGAAACTACTTGTAAGGAAACTCACTGTTCCTTACAAGAGAATTCTAATTACCCTTAGTTTACTCAACTACTAACTAGGATAACTTAGTACTTGAGTAAGGGGTCAGGGGGAAAGAATCCCCTTTACCTAGTAATCAATACTGTCTTTTATAAGAGTATACATGTATAAATACATAAGGAGGAAGTGTAACTAACTACAATAAGAATATATGTACTTGTGAGTCCTACTATACAATGATCTGACATAATCAGTAATGTAGTAGTAATAAAATACAAACTAGTAAAGCAAATCCTTACACTTGCCCTCTAGCATTTAGTCCTAAATGCTAAAAAATCAGTAAAAAAGGTAGAGTACTTACTTAAAAGTAACAGTTAGTAATAAGTAAATAATGAAATACTTTACTTATATATATAGGAAACATCCTTATAATGTATTACTGCCTCCCTGAACTGATCTAAAGTTGATCCAGCAAGTATTAAGACAGTAGTAGTGTTCTGGACAGTGAGTAGTATAGTTCCAAACTATATAAAACTAGATAAAATGTTAATAGAATTAAACATAGTTAATACTACTGTATAGTCAATTAGTAGAAAAGTTGCCTCTTAATTGTTACTATTAATACAACATTTTTCAAAGAGAATTAGTAGAGTTCCTAGAGAGATATAGTGTTTTGACTCTTGAGTACTCTAAGACACACAGTGTAGATTAATATGTATAGAAGTAGAAATTCTAGTAGTATAGTAATTACAAATATTCTCTTCTCTCACATCTTTAGAAAGTACAGAGGTAAATCCCTGATTAATAAAGCTATAGCCTTCTTTCTTAATAGAATGTATTAGTATTGTGGCTTCTAGCTAACCTTGTGTATTTCTCTACTTTTGTAGAATAGTCATATAATAATAGATAGTAGAGATGTATTCCAAAATTCCTCTACTGTATTCTTGATTTTTCTAATAGACTAGTTTCTACAAATATAGTACTTTACACTTGTATTAGTAGAATATTTCCATAACTAACTATAATACAAAACTGAATATCTTGTTAAGCTTAATACTTAAATACTAATTATAGAGTACAACATAGAGTGTAATATTTGTCTTTGAATGAAAATGTTAGTTTGAACTTAATAAAATTATAAGGTATTATTCAAATATTAAGAGATATGTGTTTATATACATAGTATTTTAATACACAATATACTTCCTACTATAGTTCTGTACTGTTTCCTTGTGTATCAACTTGTTCCTGTCCTTGTATACATAATATTAATGTTTAAAGTTCTGAGTGTATACTACTAATTCTCTGTTCATTTGACAAATCCATGTGTAAATCAATACATTCTAGTATTGACTTCCTGTCTCTCTGTATACTTGTCTTCATTCTAATGTATTTCTTCCTTATGTACCTATTATGTGTCCTGTTTTCTATAGTACTAATACTGTCTAGTCCTACAAAGTCCTTTGTAAAATTGTTTTATAGTATCTTAAGTAAGAAAAATGTATGTTCAAACGTGTAGATTATATGCTCAAAGAGTATATATATAATATAATGTGTGTGCCTCTCACCCTCTTATTAAAATATGACTTTATTTTTAGTGTAAAATGTCTAGTATAGTTCTAAAACCTTTCTAAAGTGTCTGAAGAGGTCTTCTATATGATTTTATACTTTAAACTAATTGTAACTACTTATTCCTAGAGTAGATTAAACTGTATTATTGTTTAATAAGTGTTCTTAAGCTTTCTAATACTCTATTTCTCTCTAGAGGATTGAAATATTATTCCTGTATACTTGAATAGTCTGTTTGATCATTCCTAATTTACTATTACTCTGATATTCACTAACTGTATATATATTACCTTTACTTTCCCTTAAAATAGTATAATAATCTGTTTGAGTAGATTGAGTAGATTGTCCAGGTTCCAAACCTGTTCTCTAGCTTAAAGTTACTCTCTGAACTTCTGTACTTTATTCTATACAATGTATAGTTGTTCCTAATCTCATTAGTATCTTACTATTGTCACACTCATACAACATGTACATTCTAATATGTTCTGATCAGAAGGGCTCAGTCACATCAAAGTTGCATCATCCTCACGTCAGCAATCCTTCGATTACGTTATCATTGCCTACACAATAGTCTTGGTTGCTCAATTCAGACTAGTTGGGTTCCAGACTCTAGTTCTGATTCACAAAGGCAAGACTCTGAGCCTTTGGACAGTTGGTTGATTGATACAAAGGGGACTCAGATCCAGAGTCCTGGATGGGTTGATACAAAGGAGACAGTAGTAGAGTTGTTCACAAAGGACTAGTAGCTACAAAGGACTGATAATTTCTATAAATACTCTTATATAATTTGTACTTTGAAGGAATCAAGTTACTCTCTACTGTAACTCTTAGTGTGTAGTTTGACAGTCTCCTCAGTAAATGTTCCATCTTGCCTTGTCTTGTCTTGTATTGCCTTGTTCCAAAGTACAGCTTCATTGTTTCACACTACTCTTGTCTTGTTAATTGTCACCTTTAGAACTTGTACATTCTGCTCAGATCTACCTATTTATTATGAGATGATTAGTTCATCAACAGACAAACCACAAGACAATGACTTCATAATGTCTCAGTTAGAATACATACAATATAAGGACAAGAGACACTGAGCAGTCAATTGTCACCTCACCCCTTGTCTAAAATGCCCCCCTTAAGTTCTCCCTCTCAACACTATTCCTTCTCACTCTTGACCCCTCTTAGTGTCTGTACCTTACAGACTCAACTGACCTCTTCTACCTCAACCAGTACTTGAGATTGACATTTTGGAGCCTACTGTAAGGAGGGTCTCTCAAGGTGTTTTAAGTAGGCCAAGTAGCTAACAGGTGGCAGTACTACTGAGAGTACACTAACTCAATCACAGAAGAATCAGATTCTGAACCTGAATTAGATTTGGTCAACTGTAACCTCTCACAACCTGTATCCTACACACTCAGTTCTGTTTCTGAAGGGGTTTCTGTACAACCTCTTGAGCAATCTAGCTCAGCTTCACTATCCACATTTCATAGTTTGTTCCCTAGTTTGTTTCTATCAACCTCTATACACAACTCTACTTGTTCTGCATCTCCTGTTCTATCTGTTCAAGAAGAGGACCACACAATCACTCTAGCATTTCCACCACTTCCAATTGTTCTGACAGTTCTGAGTATACAGAATAATCTGATAAGTTCCCAGTCTTAACAGATAAGCTTACAGAATAATCCAAGCAGCTCACCTACTACAGCCAGTACTCTGAGTGGCCAGCCAGCTATAACTAGTATTCTGAATGCTCTACCAGTTACAATCTGAGGACAGACCAGCCTGCCTCTACACTAAACAAGTTGTAATACTCTCTGTTATGACAGAACTAATGTGTAGGACCTGCCTCAGTTCCTTGAAGAAGTAGAAATAATTAGAGATGAGTTCCAACTTTCTAATCAACAGCTTATCTAGAGAGTAAAATATTACACTAACCAATCTGATTTTAAGATCTAGGCCTCAATTCCTGAAGCTGTAGACAGTACCTCAGATTGGTAAGCTACTCAAGTAGTAATTCTTGAATTATACCTGTCTCTCAACTACAATCACTACTATACAAAGAATGATCTCTGTATCCTGGTTCAACAATAGACTGTTACTAGAATCCAGAACTAAGAGGAGTTTATAGAGTACTAGTGCAAATTCTAGAAGATAGCAAGCTTTCTAGTCTTAAAGAAAGAAATCACAGAAGAAGATTGGAACAAAGTATTCTTTGACAGTATTATGAGTGCCTTCAAAGATTAGCTAACTCTCTGTTTGCTAGCCTACAACCCTAACTACAACAGTTACATAGCTTACACATACACTAAAGTTGTTAAGGCTGCCAAGCTTATGTAGGGAGGTATAGCTTTACAATACTCAGGAAAGACAGCTGATACATCCAGAATAATGAGTTCCAGAACTGTTCTGATAAAGAAAGAAGACACAAACATAGTCACCATCCTTAATTCACTCTACTCATTCTAAAGCAAGTTAGACTTGTTTGAACACAAGACCAGTTCCCTGTTTGTAGGAAACACAGGTACACAATCTACACAATCTGTACAATCTGCTCAATCTGTAGGACTGCCCTACAACACAAACTGCTCCTTCTACAGAGAAGACAGACACTTTATTTGCTTGTGTCTGAAGGTTAATAAGTTCATTTGTAATAGAAAGTGTATTCAGAACACATTCAGAAAGGTTGTTCTCCCTGACAGATTGTTTGTTCTGTCAACAATCTAAGGCCAGCTACTCATAGATTGTTTCAACCAGTATTACACAACCAACCCTAGAAAGCACACTCAAGTCTCCTAAGATGTACAGGACACACTACTACATATAGTGTCCCTCCTTAAAATTGCAAAACCAGCACTAGTATCTCAAACATTATTTACTGTTCTAGCTGTATATATTGAAAAAGTCTTAGAAGCAGAATACAAGGTCAAAAGACTCAAAGTCTTACTTGGAGAGGTAAAGAAGAAAGTTGCTACTAGTAAGAAGCTCAAGTTTGACAGAGTAGAGGTTCTGAGGTGCAGAACAACAAGTGTTCTAAAGAAGAAGGACAAGGAACCTAAGCCAGAACTAAAGCCTACACTACTTGTCAAAGTAAGCCAGGCCCTAAAGTATGACAGATCAAAGCACACTGACAAGCCTACTGTTAGACTACTACTAGAACCACATTAGTACTATAATCTCTCTCCTATTAAAGACCCTGTCATTGTCTAGCAGATAGTCTCTTGTGTTCTAGACTCTAGTATTAGTCTCACTCTGAAGGAGCTGTTGTCAATTGTACCTGATGTCCAAAAGCAAGTCAAGGAACTGTCATCTACTAGGCAAGTTATAAACACTGTCATACACCTTGTCTCAACAGAACCCTTAGAACTAACAACTTTTGAAGATGCAATTGTAGCTCAAGTCTTACAGTACACATAGAGCCCAGAGTTAGTTACAGAACAGGCTATACTGTTATGTACAGTTAAAGCCATCTTTGAAGATACTGAAGAAATCCACTGTATTCTAGACCAAGGAGCAATGCTCTGTATCATTCATAAGGATGTATGGAAATGTCTCAGAATCCATCTGTGTTCTAATCTCACAATTATACTCAAAACTGCTGACTCTAGACAAGTACTAACACTTAGTACTGTTGAGAACATAAAGATCAATATTACTAGAGTCAACATTACCCTCCAAGCTCAAGTTGTTTGTCAAGCCCTGTTTGAGGCACTCCTAGGCTGACCATTCTTTACTATTACAGAATGCAAAACAAAGGACTTCATTAATGGTGACCAATCCATAACACTATCAGATCCCTCAGATTGTTAACAGAAGTACTGAGTTATGACCAGAATACAATCTGTTTCACAGAAACACAACAAACAAGGATTTGTAGTAATCACTAATCTCTCAACTCTTATATTAGTCAATCAGCCCCTCAGTATTCAGGACAAACAGTGTTCTGATTTGAGTTCTAATACTACTGAAGCTGTAATTCCTGACACACACACACTATCCTACAATAGACACACACTAGTCTCTACTATAGTCAATCCACTCCTCAGTTGTCCAGCTACCCTGTCACCCACCCCAGGATTAGACCCCTTTGTTCTATACACACCTGACAGCCCTGGAGAAAATGTATTTGTATACAAGAAGGTAGTAAAGAAGGTTAGACCAGTTGCTGGAACTCTCCCTAAAGAGTTTTGGATTGTTCAATAGAAGTATCCTGATCTGTTAAAGGACATGCTAGAACTACTACTACACCCCAAGCTGTTTGTTCTAACACACTGTTTCACACAAGAATGTATGAAAGCTCTTAACATTAATGTATACAACTTCCTCTGGCCAGAAGAGTGCCAGCTTTTGATCAACCTGATTTTAATGTATGAGGACACCTTTGCCTAGAATGAGCTTGAGAAAGGCACTCTAGACCCAGAATACTTTGATCCAATATTGATTCCAACTGTTCTGCATATTCCATAAGTATAAAGGAACATCTGGATTCTACAGGGAAACCTTGACACAGTTGTGAAAATTCTCAAAGACAAAATCACCACCAGAGTTTATAAGCTGTCAAACTCATCTTACTGTTCCTAATAGTTTATCATAGTAAAGAAAGATGGAAAGTCTCTGCACCTGGTCTACAACCTCCAGGAACTCAACTGAGTTTTGATCTAAGACTCATCCATACCTCTAATGATTGAACAGGTTGTTGAATCCTTCTCTAGAAGGGCCATTTACTCTGTACTAGATCTCTTTGTTGCCTTTAACTAATGCTCTCTCAATGAACACTCTCACAATCTTACAATGTTTCAGACACTACTCAGAATGTTCCAACTTACTGTTATTCTAATAGGTTATACTAATTCTTTTCAAATTATACACAGTAATATTACTTTTATTTTACAGGACAAAATTCCTAATACAGTACAACCCTACACTAATAATGTCTATGTCAAAGGCAGAACTACAAAATATGAACTTCCAGACAGAATGTACAAAACTGTTCCCAGAAACCCTGGTATCCAACAATTTGTGTAGGAACACCAACAAAGTTAAATTAACCAAAAAAGAAGTAGAACCTAAATTACATTGATTGGAATGGAAACAGAAACTGACAGAATGTGCTATTGAGCTTGAACAATGTATGGAGAATAAATGCATAACAAAACACATGTATGCACTTAGCAAAAAGGATGAAGATAATATTGCCATTCATTTAACAGAATTTAATGCTAAAATAAGTGAAATACAATTGGATCCAACTTCATTTTATGAAGCAATCCAACGTCCAGATCATGATTCATAGATTGTAGCTATGAAAGACAAAATAAAACAATTAGAAAATCATAATACATGGGAAATCACAAATCCATGCAATAATATTAACATCATCAGAACACAATTTGTCTATAAAATAAAGCAATACACTAATAATAGTATAGAAAAATATAAAGCACAATTAGTAGTTCAAGGAAACTATCAGATTGACAGCCTTGACTATCATACAGACAATTTATTTGCTCCTACTGCTAGACTATCTATGGCACAATTAATATTAGCATGGGCAGCATCTAATAATTATGAAATACATCAGATAGATATAAAATCGGCATATCTGTATGGACAATTGACAGAAGACAAAGAAATATATGTTAAACCTCCTCCAGGTAACTTAATAGACAGATTACAGAATGGACAAATATTACAATTATGAAAAGCACTATACAGATTAAAACAAGCTGGCAGAAGATAGTATAAAATGCTATCTAATATACTACTTAAATACAGATTAACAAAATCTGAACATAATAATGCTGTATTCTTTGCAAAGAAGAAAGAAATAACTGTAACCATATTATTTGTACATGTCAACAATATTACTATTGTAGCAATGAATAATAATACTATTGCAATGATAAAACAATCTATTGCATGTCATTTACAATATACAGACAGTAGTGAATTACACTGGCTACTTGGTATAGAGATTCAACACAACAGAGAGCATAGATTCATCAGGATGTGTCAGACACATTATATTAATAGTATAATAGAATGTTACAAACTTACAAACGAACAAAGTGTACAAACACCCATGCAGCCTGGTACACAATTAAAAACAGTATTACAAACTGATAACAATAGAAAACAAATGTCTGATATACTATACATGAACATGGTTGGTGCACTTAGATACATTGCAGACTGTACACAGCCAGATATAGCATTTGCAACAAATCAGTTAGCAAAATACCTCAATGACCCTGGTATGGAGCATTATCTAGCACTTAAACATTGTTACATGTACTTAAAAACTACAAACAATGTCTGGCTCCAACTTGGCAGTACAAATCAATCAATATTGAATGGCTATACAGACACAGACAGTATGATGCAAGAAGGGCATTGTGTAATATCAGGATATACATTTTACTTGAGCAATTCATTAGTTTCATGGTCAAGTAAAAGACAAACACTGGTGGCAAATTCAATGTATGAAGCTGAATTAATAGCTCTTGCAAGAGGAACACAGGAAGTGATTACACTTACTCATTTAGCTGAAGAGATTCTGCAGGTCTCTGATGCACCAACTAATATCTATTACAATAACAATACTGTTATACAAACAGTTACATTGGACAAACTCAAATATTTGGAACAAACAAAGCATTTAGATCATAAGAAAGATTTTATTAAATGCTACATTGAGTTAGAGTACATAAATGCAAAATACATACAGACAAACAATCAATAAGCAGATATATTAACTAAAGCACTACATGTACCACAAGTCAAACATCTTACCAGTTTACTCAGACTAGTAAGAGTTTGAAGGGGAGTATTATGAGATGATTAGTTCATCAACAGACAAACCACAAGACAATGACTTCATAATGTTTCAGTTAGAATACATACAATATAAGGATGAGAGACACTGAGCAGTCAATTGTCACCTCACCCCTTGTCTATGTGTGCCCCCCTTAAGTTCTCCCTCTCAACAGTCTAAGACAGTTGTGTACAGTTGGAACACACACAGCTTTAGACCAGAGAATGTTCTGTAGACTGCTTTGACTCACTGTATAATGTGGTTTAGGTTGTGAGTTCTGTTAAGTCTGTTAGTTCTGCCACTTTTCCTTTTTTGTTAGGATCAGTGTTGTCTGTATCATCATTGTCTGTTCTCATTATTCTATTGTCTGTTTTGTTATTTTTAATTATTAAACACTCGTTCATATTGTTGTTTGTATTATCTATTTTCTCCCCTTCAATTTGAGGAGGTTTACCTTCAAGAAATTGAATATTTCGTTCAATGGTAATTTTATTATTGTGCCAAGTTTTAT
>NW_006760387.1:4592376-4619616 GCF_000271605.1 Fomitiporia mediterranea MF3/22
TAAGAGTAGCATGTATTGATACACTGGAATCAAGTAAATCCATCATTTGTGTATAGGATTTCTTATTAGCTATGATTGTATTTGTAAATACATTAGTACATACTCAGGAAGTGTATTGTTTGAATTGTTTGTCCTGGTTGCTCAGAATAAGAGTGTAGGCATTATTGTTCATTTCAATGTTGCTTTCCTTTAATTCAACATTGTTTTCGTTTGGGTTTTCAATAATAAATGTGTTTGTTGTGTTTTCCACAGTTTGATTCGTTTTATGCACAATGTTAGCCTGATGTTTGGCACATGCAAGCTTTGTAGCTTCAGTAGGAGGTTTACAGCATTCCTTAGAGAAATGTCCTGTTTTTCCACAATTGAAACATTTTGCTTTTGTCAGATTGAACAGATTTGGCAGATTGAATTTCCTCTACTTATTGGCTTTATACATTGTATTAATGTGTACATTATTCTTTGTCCAATCATTAGAATCTTGTACTTGTTTAGCACAGTAATCATTGTAGGTGTTCTACAATGTAAGGATTAGTTGCTTTGGTTCGACTTTCTTATGTTCATTGACTGGTTTGCCTTCGTTCTGGGCATCAGTAGATTGTATTATTGTATTTACTATGTGTGTATATTGCTCAGGAGTGGCAAGCAATATTGCTGCTTTGTATGTAGAGTCACATAGTGGATCACTGTTAGCAGACAGAGTTGTGTATGCTTCCTCAAGTCTGTCTAATGTATGTCTGAAATGTTTTACATGGTCTCTACAAATAAACAGTGCTGATTCGTTGATAGCCTTTTTACATACTGTCTGAGGGTTAAAGCATTCTTCAAGCACTTTCATTAACTGAGGGATAGATGTATTGAAGTGCATATAGTTTGCCAATATTGTGTCAGCAATGTTATTAACTATGCATACATGAATAGCCTTAGCCATCTCCCTCTCAGATTTGTTCTGTGGTTCATCCTTTAGTAAGTGTTTGAAGCACATAGCTGTAACACTAGAAACAATGCAGTAGTGCCACATCTTGTAGTTTGCTTCAGTCTTAAGCATTGTAATGTTTTGACTAAAGTATTTAGGTACATTGGCTGGTTTACAGTGTGTATCTGTACATGAGGGAACCATGATGCAAATGTGTGCAAATGTATGCAAGTAAAGAGTTTAGAGTGTACAGTAGATGCATGTATGCAGGGAGCTCAAGGCTCATAACCTGTTGAGAGAGAGAACTTAAGGGGGGCATACATAGACAAGGGGTGAGGTGACGATTGACTGCTCAGTGTCTCTCATCCTTATATTGTATGTATTCTAACTAAGACATTATGAAGTCATTGTCTTGTGGTTCGTCTGTTGATGAACTAATCATCTCATAATATAGACTATAAGTGTACTTACACCAGAAGAGAGCCAGATGATTCAAAAGTCCAGAAAATCTGTGACTAACCTACATGTCAATCCATCTCCAAAGTTAGAGGATTCCTCAGAACTGTAAGTGTCCTCTGTATGTTTATTCGAAATTTTGCTCAGCTTACTAGACCACTTATACATTTGACCAAGCACAATGTTCTGTTTGAGTTCTGTTCAGAACACATGGTAGTGATAGACAAACTCAAAGACACTGTTATTAATAGCCCTACCTTATGTGCTATTAACTATGAGTCAGACATGGAGGTTATTGTTACTGTGGACTCATCTATTATTAGTGTAGGATTCTATCTTAAACAAGAACACCTTGACAGTTGTTGTTGAATCAACTGATTTGGATTGATTAACTGGAACAAAGTGTAATCCTAATACTCCCAAGCTAAGATTGAACTCTTTGGATTGTTCTGCACACTCTGTGCCCTACAAATTCACCTTATTGGAGTGAGGAAGTTAGTAGTAGAAATGGATACTGTCTATGTTAAGGGTATGATAAATAACTCAGACCTACAACTGAATGCTACAATTAACAGATGGATTGCCAGAATCCTACTGTTTGACTTTGAGTTCCAACATGTTCTGGCCCTACAGTTTGCTTGTACTGACAGACTGTCTCAATGTCTGCACACTAAAGCCAACCCAGAAGAAGAAGATGACTTTGAGGAATAGATTGACCAAGCTTACACCTTCTGTTACAGTTCTGTGTTCACTGTTCTGAACAAAACCAAACCTTCTAAAACATTTCCAACAACTAATTGTATGTATGCTAGAGAATATTGTCTCAGACAAGTTAAGACCTTCCTAGAAACATGCCTCTAACTGCCTGGGATGGAAAATCATGAATTCACCACCTTTGTTTACTATACAACCACTTTCTTTGTCAAGACTAGCCAACTGTGGCAGAAAACCCAGAACAGCAACCACTAACTCATAATAGAACCTGACCAACAATGGAATCTTGTCAAGACTGTGTATAACAATCTTGGACATAAAGGAGTCTACTCTGTCCAGGCTAGACTTCTCAACTGCTTCTGGTGGCCTAGCCTTGGACCCAACATTAAGTACTACATCTGTACCTGCTACAAATGCCAACTCTGTCAGACAACTCAAATCCTGATCCCTCCCAGCATTCTGAAGATTGTCCTATTATTTACTAAGGTACACATCAACACTAAGTTCATACTGAAAGCAGGAGGGTTCTGATACATTGTTCATACTTAATACACACTCTCTAACTAGTAGTGTGAGTACTCACTAGTTTCTGCTCTACAGTATACATTTGACTAACTATATGTGCTAGTACAATTACATGCCTTAGTTCTACATTATTAGTATGTACTAGTTCATTAGGGTGCCTCTAGCCTTGTATAGACAAGGACTTATTACCTAGTATAGGTTCATTAGGTTGCCTCCAGCCTACAAGGGACAAGGACTTACATTCTAGCATGTTAGTATCAATATCCAGACTTGGGTACCCTCCAGGAATTGTCTGTCAAGGCTCAGTAGCTACATTATAATTAATATCCAATAGGTAATCTTGTTGTCCATTGTCTGTAAACTCAATACACACCTGTTTGTTCCTTTTTGCCTTTGCAGATGCCTAGTCCTCAACCTATCTGATTAATGCAAACCTCTAGTGTATCTAGCACTAGTCTATATTAATATGTGTTAATGTGTTCCAGAAGCATTTTATAGTATTCTAAAGTATTGTGAACCTACTAGGGGCCAATCTAGTAAGTAGTTTGTGTTCTAACTCGAAAAAACGTCTACTTTACTCACTAATAATTCCTGAGGAGTACTAGACAATAAGGAAGACCTAGGGTTAATCAGACCCTTCAGTTCCTTAGTGTTTAGTAAGGGGTTTTAATGCTAGGTGGGTACAGTCAAAAATATGTAAGGAAACTCACTGTTTCTTACAAGAGAATTCTAATCACCCTTAGTTCACTCAACTACTGACTAGGATAACCTAGTACTCAAGCAAGGGGTCAGGGGAAAAGAATCCCCTTTACCTAGCAGTTAATACTGTCTTTTATAAGGGTATACATGTGTAGATACATGAGGAGGAAGTGTAACTAACTACAATGAGAATATATGTGCTTGTGGGTCCTACTGTATAATGATCTAACACAATCAGTAATGTAGTAGTAATAAAATACAAACCAGTAAAGCAAATCCTTACACTAAGGTATATTAAGTACTAAGTACCCTACTGATTCTAAGAAACCTTGTAATAAATCTTTATTAGTTAGTACTTTCTATTATTAAATAGAATCAACTTTATGAGGGTCTATTCTAATACTTTGATCATTAATAATGTAGCCTAGTATTTTTAATTCTTTCTGGAACAATTGTATCTTATATTTACTAAGGTAGAATTTCTCCTTGTACAATATATTAATAACAGTTCTAAGATGTCTTATATGATCCTTGATTGTGTCTGAGTAAATTACTAAGTCATCTAGGTAGATATCCATCCAGTCACCCAAGTAAGGTTAGAAAATGTAGTTTATTAATACTTAATAGGTAGCTCTACTGTTACAATCACCTAATTGTATTACTTTACTAACTATTGTTCCATCCAGAGTGTTGAATATTAATCTGTTTATATGCTCAGGGATTATTCTAATCTGTTCATATGTGTCTTTACTATTAATGAGTGATTTATACTTCTTGGAAGTAACTTTTCTCAATACTGATTTAATATCTAGTAAAGGAGATGATAGTTTCTTAGTATTCTTGTTGTGCTCTCTAAGATCAATGACTGTTCTCAATTGTATAGAGTCTTCCTTAGTCTTTCTAAGCTTTTAAAGTAGTAGTATAAGCATTACATTCAATCCTGTAACTACTTTCCATCTTCCTGATTAAATATAGTCCTTTCTCTTATTTTACCATTACTCTCTCAAAGGATCCAGACAAGTTGCCCTTTAGAACTTGTACTTCTTATCCTTATCTAGGAGTGGTATAGTATGATTAATGGCTCTAAGAGGTGGTAGAGGTGGTTCTAATGTGTCCTTGAACAAATTCACAGTATATTGTTTGATTTCTTGTCTACATTTGTTAATTTCTCAATCATAAGTATTAATAACCTTTGATGAGACAACTGTGACTTGTTCTCCTATTATTGGTAGAGGTATTATACTCTTAATCCATAGTCTAGACTCATTGAATCTAATAGAAACTTTGTGCTGGAAGAGGAACAGTGTTCCTAGTATAATATTATAGTTATTCAAATTTATAATATTAAAGTACTGTATTACATTTACTTCTCTATATTGTATTCTAGCATTAGTACAATAGTTTACTTTTGATCTAGAGCCTTGTACTACTAATTGGATAGGTAAAGGTTTGGCTAATACAAGCTTCCTAATGCCTATTTGATCTACAAACTTAGTAGACATAAAATCTGCTAATAATCCTGAATCAATTAATACTCTTACTAATTCTCTATTAATTTTGATTGTAATTATAATAGGACATGGTATTGATCTCTTAAAGTCCTTAGTATAAGCTGTAGTATACTCAATTGTATTAAAATCATTAAAGTTAGTAGTTATAGTGTGGATTTGTACAGGTAAATCATATATATATGCTCTATTTCCAGATATAGGATGCAAGTCAATATTTTCCATACTTATAACTGAATACATAGGCTCAAATAATTCAGGATTAAAGATATCTTCTATCTCTAATAGTTCCTAATGATTGTAAATGTATTTGGCTGAATATTGAGCTTGTCTAAGTAGAGAATACTATTCTCTAACATTAAATCTGTTCAGAAAAGTAATCTTAACAGGTAATGTATACTCATTTCCATTCTCCTAATTGTCTATGATTGTAAACTGTATGTCTGTACTTCTGAAAACATAGAACTAACTGTGTAGATACTTATTCCAGAGTTTCCTATTGTATTTCCAGTCAAAACAGTACAGAATTCCTTCTATAAGACATCTAGTAATTCTAAAATATACTGTGTCATTGTATTCACTGTAGAAATTGCTATTTCTGTAGATTGATCTTATTCTCCTCTGATTTCTCTTTCTAAGTTCAGTATTTACAAGGGTAATCTTTAATTCTAAAGTGTCAGAAGAGGTTTGTAGCTTCAAATCCAATTGTTCTAAACTAAATACTTGTAGGATAGTATTATAACCAGCTAATGAATTGTAATTCTCATTCTTCTGAGTTGTAGACTTATAACTATTGTCTGGATAATGTATCTGAATAGTTATAGATTGTATTTGAGACATAGAAGATGATGGATCCATTGTGTTGTCTGCTATAAGATTCAAATCCAAGTAATTATTATTTTCCAAAGTACTAGTCAACTTATCTAGAGTAGAATAATTAATATTAATACTCTTAGACAATGTATTTATATTAGAAACACTGTTCAGATTTACTGTACTGTGTGTAGGACAATCTTTAACTAAATGAGTAGTCTGTTTACAAATAAAACATTGTTCTTTAACTCTCATATTGTTTAGTTCAGCTTGTGAATACCTTTTTACACTTGTAGAATAAGTTTTCTTACTATTGTTGATCTCAAGTACTAGTTGAGGTAGAAGAGGTCAGTTGAGTCTGCAAGGTACAGACACTGAGAGGGGTCAAGAGTGAGAAGGAATAGGTAGATCTGAGCAGAATGTACAAGTTCTGAAGGTGACAATTAACAAGACAAGAGTAGTGTGGAACAATGAAGCTACACTTTGGAACAAGGTGATACAAGACAAGACAAGGTGAGAGGGAACGTTTTACTGAGGAGACAGTAAAACTACACACTAAGAGTTGTAGTAGAGAGTAACTTGATTCCTCCAAAGTACAAAATACATGAGGGTATTTATAGAAATTATCAGTCCTTTGTAACTACTAGTCCTTTGTGAACAACTCTACTACTGTCTCCTTTGTATCAACCCATCTGGGACTCTGGATCTGAGTCCCCTTTGTATTGATTGACTAGCTGTCTGAAGGCTCAGAGTCTTGCCTTTGTGAATTGGAACTAGAGTCCAGAACCCAACTAGTCTGAATTGAGCAACCAAGACTATTGTGTAGGCAATAATGATGTAATCAAAGGATTGCTAATGTGAGGATGATACAACTTTGATACAACTGAGCCCTTCTGATTGGAATGTATCAGAATGTATGTGTTGTGTGAGTGTGACATCTCCTGGGTGTTTTAGAATGTGACTGTCCCCAGTCACACCCAAGGGTGTAAATTCACAAACTAGCACACTTCATGTTTCAATCTTCTGCTTCTTTTTGAGTTTGTCCTTCTTCTTCAACCATGTTATCATTGTAAGAAGTGAATCAGGTCTACAACTGAGTGTAAGCCCTTGCCTAAAGGACACAGGAGTTGCTACAGTGTGCAAGGATGGTGGATTGGTTATTAGTAGCAACAGAGTAGAGGGCAGAACTAGTACAGTTGCAGGTAAGTTCTTGGATGTTACATTGTCTCTGGGTCTTCTGACAAGACAGTACAGTCAGATTGGGATGTACTAGCTACATCAAGTGTACAGGCTAGCTTTGTGCTTACTGTACCATAGTAGCTTATGCTTCAACTTGAAACATAGGTGTTGTGAATCAATACAGAGTATGGTAGCTGTGAGGATGCTCTGATTGGCAAACCACTTCAAGGGCATGAAGATGCTATGACTGTTGACAAACCAAGCATTGCTCCTCTAACAAAGTAGGTAGTAAAGGTCATAGTTCTGAGGCTGTCTAATGTGGTTAGGTGTACCATTCAGGATGCTGAGACAGGTGCTCCTATAGGTGAACCAAACGTTCTGCTAGGTTCTGAGCTGGAGCATGAGTTGTCCACATACTGAGCACACAAGTAGGATCAAATGCTAGATAATGAGAGGTTGGACACACTCCTTTGTGAGTAGCAAGGAGTGCTACCAGGCTGTCAGAATGATGAGGAGGACAACTTGAGCAGTATGTAGTCCCTTCTTCACTTGTTGACAATTCGACTGACTACTACTAGTCACTTGATCTAGATGTAGATTACATATATTCAGGCAGGAGGTATTCTGTGTTGTACAAATCAGACTTCCACAAGACAGACTGGGTAGTGGAGGAGGTTGAAAACAGGCAGGTCAAGTTACAGTTCTGGAACAGTTCTCTAGTACCAGAGTTAGTGCCAGACAGTGGCCTGACACCTTTAACAAGTTGGAGGTACAGTAGCTGTGTCTGTCAGCATGTAGTGTACATTCAGAGTATGGTGAGACAATTGTATGCTTAGCATGCAAGAAGAGTAAGATTTGTTGCTCTCTTACAAAGACTGGTAAAGTAGTAAGGGATGCAAGGTCAAGGTGGGGGAGGACAATAGTGACAAACCTGTACCCTGTGGCTGAGCTGTCAAGGGTGTGTCTGGAGGATCTGGGTAAGTTGTTCCAAGATTAATACTAATAGCTTTTGAAGACAACATTCTTCTAGGTGAACTCTCAGAACACTCATTGGATGACAGTGAGTTCTGAGAGGATCTAGAGCTTGAATGCAAGCTTTGTGTCCTTAGAATGCAGGTGGCTACCTATTGTACAATGTTGAATACAATAATACAGGACATAGAGCAACTACAGGCTAGGATGGGCACAAAGGTAAGGTGTTGGAAGGATGGACAGAAGGATGGTTAGAAGGATGGACAGAATTAGACATTCTGTTTGGAACAACTGAACCAGCATAGGTGTGACAGTCAATGTAAAAGCTGCCTGTAGAAGTGGCCAATTATAATCCCCCCTCTATAGTTTTGAATAGTATTTTCTGTATGTTCATAGTAATGTGTAATGTTACCAAAGCATGAGTGTGATAATTGTAAGGTAATAAGAGTGACTCAGTATTGATAGGTAAACAACAGAGGTAAGGCCATATGTATACTGAAAGTAAGGCAAACTAACAGAACAAGAATGGAACAAGGACAGAACAAGAACAGACAAAACTGAAAAAGAAACAGAACAAAAACAGAACAAAAATAGAACAAGAACAGTGTGAGAACAGAACAAGAACAGAACAGAACAGAACAGAACAGAACAAAGCTCTCAATACATGACTTTGAGACTGTTGTGACCAAAGAAATGCAAAAGTGGTCTAAGGGCTGCTGGACAAAAACCTGTGTATGAAAAACCTAGTAGGAAAAAATGTACTACAGGGAAAACCATGTGGGTTCAAAGTGTAAGTCTAACTATAATCTACAATTAGTTAAAAGTAAAATTAAAGAAAAACAGAAGATAGAGCAGAACAGGATTAGAACATTGTCTAGAATATTATAAGGGGTTAATAGAAAAAGGCAAATTCAAGAAAGTAAGGAACACATAGGTCTATGATGGTTGGCCACAATTGGCCTTTAGTCAGAGTTGGAGTCCTTAGAAGGCTTGTCTGACAGTAGTAGGTTGTTAGTGTTGTCAATTTCATTAGCTGGACCAAAGTTTTCAACAAGATATGTAACTAGAATCAAGAGTATAGTGTGGGCAAAGTATGGAACCAAGCAGAACACTGTAATGTGAAGACAGGAGACCAATCCATTGAGTTCAGCTACAATATAGGATCCTCCTTGTGTACAACAAACTACTATGTACAGTCCAAGATAGTGTAGCTTGGTTTTTTGTCCAAGATCCATTTGTGATTTGGAGTTGTGTATAAGGACAAGTTGACTGGGTTCAAAGTTAAAATCTTTGATTGAGTGTTTGTGTGTTTCTTCAAATTGTCAGAGTAAAGCAATCTGGTCTGTATGGATACATTCTGTAATAGCTTAAAGGTTGGCTGGACGTTTCTGTAGTTGACATGCTTGAGTTACAATGAGTTCTGTTGTTGTTATGAGTTTGTCTAGTGCTAGGGCAAGATACATTGCTTCTGTAATATCAAATGGGAGAAGTGGTTCAACACTATAGACAATAAAATAAGGGGACATACTAGTTGTGTAACAGATTGTGATCTGATCTGACCAAAAGACAGAATGTGTGTGTTCATGCCATCATAGTTCATTCCCTTCAGCAGCCTTCATAAGGGCTTCCTGTATGTCAAAGTGGTAGTGTTTAATAATACTATTAGCTTGAGAGTTGTATGTGCTAATATGGATGTGATTAATGTGGTATTGGTTGTGAAGCCAATCTAGTGTAGCAACAAACAGGGTTCTGTTGTCAGTAATGAGTTCTGGGCACACACTAAATTGACAGAGAATATCTTCAAAAATGAATTGTCTGATACTTTGTCCAGTTTCAGAACAGAGTAAGCAGAACTCAGGGTAGCCAGAGAGTGTGTATTGAGTGTGAACAATGTATCAGAACCCTCCTGCTTTTGGTATGAACTTAGTGTCAATGTGTACCTTAGCAAATAACAGGGCAATCTTTGGAACACTGGGAGGGATCAGGATTTGAGTTGTCTGACAGAGTTAGCATTTGTGGCAGGTGCAGATGTAGTACTTGATGTCAGGTCCAAGGCTAGGCCACCAGAAGCAGTTGAGAAGTCTAGCCCAGACAGAGTAGACTCCTTTATGTCTGAGATTGTTATACACAGTCTTGACAAGATTCTATTGTTGGTTGAGTTCTATTATGAGTTAGTAGTTGCTGTTCTGGGTTTTCTGCCACAGTTGGCTAGTCTTGACAAAGAAAGTGGTTGTATAGCAAACAAAAGTGGTGAATTTGTGATTTTCCATCCTAGGCAGTTGGAGGCATGTTTCTGGGAAGGTCTTAACTTGTCTGAGACAATATTCTCTAGTATGTATACAATCAGTTGTTAGAAATGTCTCAGAAGGTTTGGCATTGTTCAGAACAGTGAACACAGAACTGTAACAGAAGGTGTAAGCTTGGTCAATCCATTCCTTGAAGTCATCTTCTTCTTCTGGGTCAGCTTCAGCATGTAGACATTGAGACAGTCTGTTAGTACAAGCAAACTGTAGGGCCAGAATGTGTCAGAACTTGAAGTCAAACAGTAGGATTCCAGCAATCTATCTGTTGATTGTAGTATTTGGCTGTAGGTCTGAGTTATTTATCATACCCTTAATGTAGACAGCATCCATTTCTACTACTAACTTCCTTACTCTGATAAGGTGAATTTGTAGGGCACAGAGTGTGTGGAACAATCCAAAGAGTTTGATCTTAGCTTGGGAGTATTAGGATTGTACTTTGTTCCAGTTAATCAATCCAAATCAGTTGATTCAACAATGACTGTCAAAGTGTTCTTGTCTGAGATAGAATCCTACACTAATAATAGATGAGTCCACAGTAATAATAACCTCTATGTCTGACTCATAGTTAATGGTACATAAGGCTGGGCTATTAATAATGGTGTTTTTGAGTTTGTCTATTACTACCATGTGTTCTGAACAGAACTTGAACAGAATGTTGTGCTTGGTCAAATGTGTGAGTAGTCTAGCAAGCTGAGCAAAATTTCGAATAAACATACAGAGGACACCTACTGTTCTGAGGAATCCTCTAACTTTAGAGACAGATCAACATGCAGGCCAGTTACAGATTTTCTAGACTTTTGAATCATCTGGCTCCCTTCCAGCATAGGTACACTTATGGCCTAAGACAGTTGTATACAGTCAGAACACACACAGCTTCAGACTGGAGAACGTTCTGTAGACTACTTTGACTCACTGTATGATGTAGTTTAGGTTGTGAGTGTGTTCCTATACAAATTGTCAGATACTAGGGTTTCTGGGAACAGTTTCATACATTCTGTCTGGAAGTTCATATCTTGTAGTTCTGCCTTTGACATAGACATTATTAGTGTAGGGTTGTACTGTATTAGGAATTTTGTCCTGTAAAATAAAAGTAATATTACTGTGTATAATTTGAAAAGAATTAGTATAACCTATCAGAATAACAGTAAGTTGGAATGTTCCAAGTAGTGTCTGAAACATTGTAAGATTGTAAGAGCATTCATTGAGAGAGTGTTGGTTGAAGACAATGAAGAGATCTAGTACAGAGTAAATGGCCCTTCCAGAGAAGGATTCAACAACTTGTTCAATCATTAGAGGTATGGATGAGTCTTGGATCAAAACTTGGTTGAGTTCCTGGAGGTTGTGGACCAGGCACAGAGACTTTCTGTCTTTCTTTACTATGGTAAACTATTAGGAACAGTAAGATGAGTTTGACAGCTCATAAACTCTAGTAGTGATTTTGTCTTTGAGAATTTTCACAACTGTGTCAAGGTTTCCCTGTAGAATCTGGATGTTCCTTTGTACCCATGGAATATACAGAACAGTTGGAATCAAAATCAGATTAAAGTATTCTGAGTCTAGGGTGCCTTTCTCAAGCTTGTTCCAGACAAAGGCATCCTCATACATTAAAATCAGGTTGATCAAAAGCTGCTACTCTTCTGGACAGAGGAAGTTGTATGAATCAATGTTAAGAGCTTCCATGTGTTCTTGTGTAAAACAGTGTGATGGGACAAACAGCTTAGAGTGTAGTGGTAGTTCTGGCATGTTCTTCAACAGATCAGGATGCTTCTGTTGAACAATCTGAAACTCTTCTGGGAGAGTTCTAGCAACTGGTCTAACCTTCTTTACTACCTTCTTGTATGTAAATACATTTTCTCCAGGGCTGTCAGGCATGTATAGAACAAAGGGGTCTAATCCTGAGGCAGCTGACAGGGTGACTAGACAACTAAGGAGTGGATTAACTATAGTAGAGACTGGTGTGTGTCTATTGTAGGATGGTGTGTGTGTGTCAGGAATTGCAGCTTTAGTAGTATCAGAACTTGAATCAGAACACTGTTTGTCCTGAACACTAAGGGGCTGATTGACTAATATAGGAGTTGAGAGATCAGTAATTACTGTGAATCCTTGTTTGTCATGTTTCTGTAGAACAGTTTGTGTTCTGGTCATAACTTAGCACTTCTGTTAACAATCTAAGGGATCTGATAGTGTTATGGATTGGTTACTGTTAATGAAGTCCTTTGTTTTGCATTCTATAATAGTAAAGAATAGTCAGTCTAGGAGTGTCTCAAACAGGGCTTGACAAACAACTTGAGCTTAGAGAGTGATGTTGACTCTAGCAATATTGATCTTTATGTTCTCAACAGTACTAAGTGTTAGTGCTTGTCCAGAGTCAGCAGTTTTGAGCATAATTGCAAGATTGGAACACAGATGGATTCTGAGACGTTTCCATACATCCTTACAAATGATACAGAGTGTTACTCCTTAGTCTAGAATACAGTGGATTTCTTCAGTATCTTTGAAGATGGCTTTAACTGTATGTAACAGTATAGCCTGTTCTATAACCAATTCTGGGCTCTACATGTACTGTAAGACTTGAGCTACAATTGCATCTTCAGAAGTTGTTAGTTCTGAGGGTTCTGTCAAGACAAGGTGTGTGACAGTGTTTGGAACTTGCCTAACAGATGACAGTTCCTTGACTTGCTTTCTGACATCAGGTACAATCAACAACAGCTCCTTTAGAGTAAGGCTAATACTAGAGTCTAGAATGTGAGAGACCATTTGCTAGACAATGACAGGGTCTTTGATAGGAGAGAGATTATAGTACTAATGTGGTTCTGGTAGTGGTCTGACAGTAGGCTTGTCAGTATACTTCAATCTGTCATGCTTTAGGGCCTGGCTTACTTTAGTAGGTGGTGCAGGCTTTAGTTCCAGCTTAGGTTCCTTGTCCTTCTTCTTTAGAACACTTGTTGTTCTGTGCCTCAGAACCTCTACTCTGTCAAACTTGAGCTTCTTACTAGTAGTAACTTTCTTCTTTACCTCTCTAAGTAAGACTTTGAGTCTTTCAACCTTGTATTCTGCTTCTAAGACTTCTTCAATATATACAGTTAGAACAGTAAATAATGTTTAGGATACTAGTACTGGTTTTGCAATTTTGAGGAGGGACACTATATGTAGTAGTGTGTCCTATACATCTTAGGAGACTTGGGTACACTTTCTGGGGTTAGTTGTGTAATACTAGTCAAAACAATCCATGAGTAGTTGGCCTTAGATTGTTGACAGAACAAACAATCTGTCAGGGAGAACAACCTTTCCAGATGTGTTCTGGATACACTTTCTGTTGTAAATGAACTCATTAACCTTTGGACACAAGTGAATAAAGTGTCTGTCTTCTCTACAGAAGGAGCAGTTTGTGTTGTAGGGCAGCCCTGTGGATTGAGCAGATTGTGTAGATTGTATAGATTGTGTACCTGTGTTTCCTACAAACAGGGAACTGGTCTTGTGTTCAAACAAGTCTAACTTGTTTTAGAATGAGTAAAGCAAATCAAGGATAGTAACTATGTTTGTGTCTTCTTTCTTTATTAGAAGGCTTCTAGAACTTGTTGTTCTGAATGTATTGACTGTCTTTCCTGAGCATTACAAAGCCATACCTCTCTACATAAGCTTAGCAGCCTTAACAACTTTAGTGTATGTGTAAGCCATGTGACTGTTGTAGTTAGGGTTACAGGCTAGCAAACAGAGAGTTAGCTAATCTTTGAAGGTACTCATAATACTGTTGAGGAATACTTTGTTCCAATCTTCTTCTATGATTTCTTTCTTTGAGACTAGGAAGCTTACTATCTTCTGGAATTTGCACTAGTACTCTACAAACTCCTCTCAGTTCTGGATTCTAGTAACAGTCTATTGTTGGACCAGGATACAGAGGTCATTCTTTGTATAGTAGCAATTACAGTCAAGGGACAGGTATAATCTGAGAATTACTGCTTGAGTAGCTTGATAATCTGAGACACTGTCTGTAGCTTCAGGAATTAAGGCCCAGATCTCAGAATCAGATTGGTTAGCATAATATTTTACTCTCCAGATAAGCTGTTGATTGGAAAGTTGGAACTCATCTCTAATCATTTTGTTAGCATTTATTCCAGATAAATGTGTCATATGTCTTAGACATGTCTTCTGAGACATACATTCAAGACACACAATATTAGATAGCATATATAATACTTAATATAAGGACAATGAAGCTCATAGAACATATATAATGGTACACAACACATTACCAACTACACAGTCAACTTGTATTGACACCTACACACCATGAGCAGAGCCTACTGAACCCCTACTAGTGTGAACTACTCTAAGGGAATCATTGTGACCTCAAATCACTAACAGGTTATGAGCCTTGCACTCCCTACTCATATCTACATTGTTACTATGCTTTTATCTTACCCTCTACAAACACAACGCTTCGAAATCATCATCTCTGCAATTATGATTTCCCCCTCAGTGGTTATATGCATGACTATATGCACCATGATTGTCATCTCAAACGCTTTGGTGTACTATACACTATAGTACAAATGATTAGATACACTCAATCATATTATACTTGATAAGTAACATCAAACTACTTCATTTAATGCTGAATCCACTTGATTCTACATGTACAATCTATTCTACTTGTCTACAAACCTTTGGAGCTCTCATCTGAGCATACCAAATGCAAATTGTCTTGTCTGGAAGACTACAATTGCTTTATACAACAAGATATGATATGATACTTGTAACCAGAACATACTATGTGGACCTAGACACACCTGTCTGAGCATCCCAAACACACATTGATTTATTAAACTAATGAGACATGTATTGGATACACAATACAAGACATATATTGGATACAGACAATGTATCGGATGTCTAAGACATACAGACAGATGAACTAGTTGCTTTAAATGTAATGAGTACTCAATAATACTATATCCAAACACTGAATTACTTCATCTTATGCCACAGAGACACATTATATTAATAATGTCTCACATAACAAACAAACATTTGATAGTATATCAATAATATAAATGATTAATACTATAAACGAAAGAACAATGCTAGTGAAGCATAATAACAATATAAAGAAATATATTGCAAACGTATAATCAATCTAATAATGATTAGGCAAACGAATAAAACGAAAATGAGAGTATAAATGCTACTAAAGCATAATAACTCGAATATAAAAACAATTTATACTATCACAAATGAACGATCACAATAAATAACATATATTTACAAAATACAAACATATCACATAGATATACAAATATACGAACGTATGAAATAATAATAATGCATTTGAACACATAAAACTATTAATTATTAAATAATGCAAAGTTATATGCAAATGCAATCAAACAAACGTATAATAACAATAAAAACAATTAATAAAACATACAAAACAATGTTGCAAACATTCGAAACATATAAAAACAAACATATATACTTATACAAAGTATTAAATTAAGTTAAACCATAACGTTACAAACGAAGAAACAATATAATGATGCATATATGCATAATATCAACATTATAAACTATACAGACAAATACATATCTTATACCTCACACAATTACTATTATAATGTGAAAATCAGATGAACAATAGTTACGAATACACTGTAACAATATTATGTATACCAATCATAAGATATACATGATAACAAAGTATTAAGTCAATACAATTAATATGAACAGTTTAAACAATATAAACATATTTCAGACACATTGAAAATATTATTAACATACAAAATGTTATAAACAATTAAATGTCACTTAAAAACTTGACAAAATACAATAATACAGACGTAAACAAAACAACTAATGCTACAAAACATTAGAGCCTAACATCAGATAGTCTGAAGGGCCAAGCAACAGAAAGAACACTGCTGCCAAGTACACAAAAGACAGACACACACCAGAATGCAACCCAAAAGAAACAGGATAAGCTTGGGTGTTCTGGAAACTTGATCAGATGCTTCACATATAATTAAACATCTACAATGTATGACGGATTTAATTGATCACTGCAAACGGCAGAAAAATATTTATTCACAAAGAATATATCTATGATCAATAAATAACAAATATCATTAACTATTTGAAGTCCAAACAATGTCATAACAGTGTATTCTTCATTAATGGCCTTGCTTGAAGCTTGTGCCTATCACAAAAGAATTAAATTAATAAACAGAATGGAAACAAGACACAATAGCTTGAATACTTTTGTCATCAAATGGAAGACAAATGATACTGAGCAAAACGAAATAATGCACTACTCAATGTATGCAAATATAATGAACAAAATACACAAACTTAACATTGCTAAACAATACAATGGATTATATTTATCCAAATAACAAACTATTCGGACGTACACATAACAATCAAACAAAATACATGAGCATACATACAATCTATTTGAGTATAAACTCAAATAACAATCAGTATAATGCCAAAAAAAAAAGAATTAATAACTAAATCAGACAAAGATAATGAATAACATTGAAATTATTCAACAAAACACATTCACACATTCACATACAATGCTTAAACGAATAATAGAATGACGAAAACGTACAAACGAATCAATTATACACGAAAGCCAATTACTCAAAGCAAACCTTCTTGAATTGAAGGGGAGTAATAACAGCATATATTCACAAAACATAAAACATAATGAACAAACAATTGAAACATAGCAAACGATTAAATGATGCAGAAATATTGACTATGTCACTATTTAATGTTGCACATCCTACAAAACACAATTATAAAGTTATTGCAACAAATTCAAAGCAAATCTGTTGAATCCAACAAGTGAATCTGACGAATCCGACAATAACATACCTATGCAAGAGACATTTTCTCTAAAAACTTTGATGGTTACACTATACATAACACTATTGAACAAATTACAAAAGAATATATTACAGATTATATACCTAAACACAGAGAAGTACACTACATGCAACAATGTTGAGTGGAAAAGCATCTCTAGTGCATATCAAACTATACAGAATTATAGAACAGAACTATGTCTTCTGCAACAGAACGTATGTTACATTGAAAATAACAATTATGTATCATGCAAAACTTCCAACACTTATTCCCTAACATGCAGGACATAATAGCAAACGAATAACTAAGTAAACAAAATAATATTCAGACATATAACTAGGAAATAATCCAGACAAGCCAAGAAATGGCACATATTCCCAAAGCAATCTACACTAGACACACAAAGCACTTGCTAAAATTAAAAGAAGCAATGGATGTAACAGTAATCAAAACATTAATCCTTTCGAATAAAACGAGATAACATTGATCATAATGAACAAAATGAGTGATACACTCAAAATTAACAAAATAAATTCATATCTCATAACAAACACACACATATATTCAGTGAATAAAGCAAATATAATAATTAAAACAATATCAAACAGAATTTGATACGAAATAAACAATAAACGAACGAATATTATGATATACAATGAAAAATAGAACTGCAAAATACACTATTTCATCTATCTACAAAATAAAAACAACAAACATGTATTATAATTGTGCAAAGCAATATATATTAATCAAATAACACTATACAATGATAATAAAAAAAACATTATCACAACAATAAAACAATACAAACATACAAATAACATTATAGTTTGTAAAAGTCAAAGGACACATTAAACAATAACAAACGTAATGCACACATATAACAATATCAAATATATCTATTGCAAAACAGCAAAACAATACAAACATACTATATGTTTAAAACATAAATAATGTGCCTAAACAGACTTACAAACAGTCAGATGATAAAATAAAACAAATTACAATGAATAAAACCTCAATCAACCTTAATATGAAGCAATCTGACATATCATAAATGATATTACAAATTGCAAACAATACAATGCTTCAATATAAAGGCATAGAACTATTATTAAATGCTTAAAAGGTATGAATACGAAACGAACACAAACAAAGATGATACATGATGAATAGAGGACATCATAATAACATTGACAGCACATTTTACAGGCATGATTCAACAGTTTCATTGCAAAAGTAAAAGTGGAAAAACTACTAGTAACACAATTCAAATGTGCAAGAATACAAATTAACGTGAACAAATTAATAACACACACATTGTTATTAAATATAGTATTAACTATACAAACAAAACAATACGAACAAAGTACAATTCTAATTACACAACAAGTGTAAGAATATAAAACAAACTACATGTATAATAATATGAATACAAACGAAACGAATAACAGAACAACCACAGAACAGTACAGTATGAAGAAATAAACATACTATGACACAAAACAAACAATATGACATGAAAAACAAACAAAACAAAGTTATAACATATCATATTAAATTGCAAACAAGAAAACTACTATCATACAAATGATAAAACATTATAGTAACAACTATAACATTAAAAATATTAAAACTACAAACAAACGAATGCTAAAGAGATCCTGCAGCTCTCTTGACAATAAAAATTGAACTTACAATCAGTTTATTACATTGAATGTAATAATAATACATCAGACGAATGCAACACTTACAGTGGACTTAATATACGAAGCAAACGAAACATTTACATTGTGGATGTAAATGATATTAGTAAAACAACAAACAAACACTTATCAAACATTATATTAGCCTGATCAACTAGTATAAGTTTGAAGGGGAGTGTTAGCATTTATTCCAGATAAATGCATCATATGTCTTAGACATGTCTTCCAAGACATACATCCAAGACACACAATATTAGATAGCATATATAATACTTAATATAAGGACAATGAAGCTCATAGGACATATATAACAGTACACAACACATTACCAACTACACAGTCGACTTGTATTGACACCTACACACCATGAGCAGAGCCCACTGAACCCCTACTGGTGTGAACTACTCTAAGGGAATCATCATGACCTCAAATCACTAACACATTTCTACTTCTTTAAGGAACTGAGGCAGGTCCTACACATTAGTTCCATCATAATAGGGAGCATTACAGCTTGTTTAGTGTGAGGGCAGGCTAGTCTGTCCTCAGATTGTAACTGGCAGAGCATTTGGAACATTGGTTGTAGCTGGCTGGCCACTCAGAGTACTGGCTGTAGTAGGCAAGCTGCTCAGATTATTCTGTAAGCTTATCTGTTGAGACTGGGAACTTATTAGATTGTTCTGTGTACTTGGAACTGTCAGAACAATCAGAATTGGTAGAAATGCTAGAGTAATTGTGTGGTCCTCTTCTTGAACAGACAGAACAGGAGACACAGAACAAGTAGAGTTGTGTGTAGAGGTTAATGGAAACAAACTAGGGAACAAACTATGAAACATGGATAGTGAAGCTGAGCTGGATTACTTAAGAGGTTGTATAGAAACCCCTTCAGAAACAGGACTAGGCATACAGGATACAGGTTGTGAGAGGTCACAGTTGACCAAATCTAATTCAGGTCCAGAATCTGATTCTTCTGTGATTGAGTTGGTGCACTCTTAGTAACACTGCCACCTGTTGGCTGCTTGGCCTACTCAAGACACCTTGAGAAACCCCTCTTGTGGTGGGCTCCAAAATGTTGATCTTAAGTACCAGTTGAGGTAGAAGAGGTCAGTTGAGTCTGTAAGGTACAGACACTGAGAGGGGTCAAGAGTGAGAAGGAATAGGTAGATCTGAGCAGAATGTACAAGTTCCAAAGGTGACAATTAACAAGATGAGAGTAGTGTGGAACAATGAAGCCACACTTTGGAACAAGGCAATACAAGACAAGATGAGGTGAGAGGGAATGTTTTACTGAGGAGACAGTAAAACTACACACTAAGAGTTGTAGTAGAGAGTAACTTGATTCCTCCAAAGTACAAAATACATGAGGGTATTTATAGAAATTATTAGTCCTTTGTAGCTACTAGTCCTTTGTGAACAACTCCACCACTGTCTCCTTTGTATCAACCCATCTGGGACTCTGGATCTGAGTCCCCTTTGTATCAATCAACCAGCTGTCTGAAGGCTCAGAGTCTTGCCTTTGTGAATCAGAACTGGAGTCCAGAACCCAACTAGTCCAAATTGAGCAACCAAGACTATTGTGTGGGTGATGATGACGTAATCGAAGGATTGCTGACGTGAGGATGATGCAACTTTGATGTGACTGAGCCCTTCCAATCAGAATGTATCAGAATGTATGTGTTGTGTGAGTGTGACACTATTCTCTTGCTTATTCTGCCTAGTATCCTTATACTTCAGTTTATAGTCCTTAGATTGGTCTTTATCTTTAGGACCTATACTGTTAGACTGTATGTACTGCCTGTTATAATTATTACAATTATAATTATAATCCTATCCTTTAGTTGATTTCTATTATCATTCCTATAATTCCTCTGATTGTTCTTCTTCCATCTGTCTTTTCAATAGTCTTCTTTGTTAGTGTAAGGAAACTCACTGTTCCTCACAAGAGAATTCTAATCACCCTTAGTTCACTCAACTACTGACTAGGATAACCTAGTACTTGAGCAAGGGGTTAGGGGAAAAGAATCCCCTTTACCTAGTAGTCAATACTGTCTTTTATAAGGGTATACATGTGTAGATACATGAGGAGGAAGTGTAACTAACTACAATGAGAATATATATGCTTGTAGGTCCTACTGTACAATGATTTGACATGATCAGCAATGTAGTAGTAATAAAATACAAACTAGTAAAGCAAATCCTTACACTTGCCCTCTAGCATTTAGTCCTAAATACTAAAAATCAGTAAAAAAGGTGGTGAACTTACTTAAAAGTAGTAGTTAGTAACAAGTAAATAATAAAATACCTTGCTCATACATATGGGAAACATCCTTGTAATATATTACTGTCTCCTTGAACTGATCTGAAGTCAATCTGGTGAGTATTAAGACAGTGGTAGTGTTCTGGACAGTGAGTAGCATAGTTCCAAACTATGTGAAACTAGATAAAACATTAATAGAATTAAATGTAGTCAATATTACTGTATAGTCAATTAGTAGAAAAGTTGCCTCTTAATTGTTACTATCAATACAACACTTTTTGAAGAGAATCAGTAGAGTTCCTGAGGAGATATAGTGTTTTGGCTCTTGAGTATTCTGAGACACACAGTGTAGATCAATATGTACAGAAGTGGAAATTCTGGCAGTATAGTAATTGCAAATATTCTCTTTTCCCACATCTTTAGGAAGCACAGAAGTAAATCCTTGATCAACAAAACTATAGCCTTCTTCCTCAATAGAATGTATTAGTGTTGTAGCTTCTAGCTGACCTTGTATGTTTCTTTACTCCTGTAGAATAGTCATACAATAATAGATAGCAGAGATGTATTCTGAAATTCCTCTACTATGTCCTCAATTTTTCTAATAGACTAGTTCCTGCAAATGTAGTGCCTTATGCTTGTATTAGTAGAATATCTCTGAATGTGTACTCTTTTACATACAATAACCAACTGTGATACAAAACTGGATATCTTGTTGAGCCTGATGTGTGAATACTGATTGTGAAGTGTAACATAGAGTGTAATATTCATCCTTGAATTAAAATATTGTCTTGAATTCAATGAGATTGTAAGGTATGAGCCTAATATTACTAGATATGTGTTTATATACACTGTATCTCAGTGTACAATGTATGTCCTACTGTATTCTCATACTGTTTCCTTGTGTCTTGACTCATTTGTACCTTTGTAAGTTGATTGATTCAATTCCTGAATTGTCTGAGTATACTTTCAATGTCTCATAGTACAATGTTCTATCACAAAATGTCCAAGTAGTGTTCTCTACTTTCCTGAGTACTATAACTGTCTGTATACTGTGTTGTTCCATGTATGTCTCAATAAAATGTCCTGTCTGTATACACAGTAGTGCTGCCTGAAGTCCTGAGTGTATACTACCAATTCCTTGTTCATTTGGCAAATCCATGTGTGGATCAATGTATTCTAGCATTGACTTCCTGTCTCTCTGTGTACTTGTCCTCATTCCAATGTATTCCTTCCTTATGTACCTATCATGTGTTCTGTTTCCTATAGTACTAATACTGTCTGGTACTGTAAAGTCCTTTGCAAAATCATTCTGTAGCAATTCATGTAAGAAAAATTTGTGTTCAAACATGATTGTATGCTCAAAGAGTGTGTATGTAATACAATGTGTGTGCCTCTTGCCCTCTTGTCAAAATATGACTTCATTTTTGGTGTAAAACGTCTGGTACTGTCCTAGAACATATCTGTAGTGTCTGGAGAGGTTCTCTGCATGATTTTGTACTTCAATCCAATTGTAAATACTTATTCCTAGAGTAGATTAAATTGTATTATTGTTTAATAGATGTCCTAGAGTTCTCTGATACTCTATTTCCTTCTGTAGTGTTGAAGTATTATGCTTGAATGCTTGAATAGTCTGTTCAATCATTACTAATTCACTATCACTCTAATATTTGCTGGCTGTATGTGTATTACCTTTACTTTCCCTTAAAGTAGTGTAATAATCTGTTTGAGTAGATTGAGTGGATTGAGTGGATTGAGCAGATTGTCCAGGTTCCAAACCTGTTCTCTGGTTTGAAGTTGCCCTCTGGACTTCTGTACTTTGTTCTGTATAATGTGTATCTGTTCCTGATCTCAGTAGTATTTTACTATTATTATAGTACATAGATCATAATAGTTTTACATTCTGTAGATTGTAATTGTCATTCTGTAGCTTGAATATCCTGATTCCTACTATGTATCCTGAGTATATGTATGCTAGCACATTGTTAGGACACAAACATTTATCAGTATATATAGTGTGGACTAGGTGTCAAGCCAAGCTTGACATTGTACCCTTTTGGTGAAGAGGTTCTATATATGGTCTACTATATATGGTAATCCCTTACACACATCTGTTTGAGTGCCTGTAATGCTCCTAATATGTCTGATAGAGTGTCCTGAGTCTATTCTAATGAATCCTGACTGTCTGAAGGTGTATTTCACAATATAATACCTTATGTTCTCCTGAAACTATGTTCTGTACAATATATCCTTGTATTCCAAGCTGGTTCTAATGTTTCTGAACAATTCTTCATTATGAACTGAATAGTTTCATAGTGTAACATTCAATTGTACCTTATAGAACATTGTTCTATGTGAATTCCTTTGATTGTACTCATTATAGACTGTATCTTCAATCCTGAAGATGGAAATGTCTGTTCTAATGTTGTAGAATCAATATTCCTGAATGTCTAAACATTCTACTAGTCCTGAAATTGTCTGAAGCAGTTCTTTGCTTTTGAATACCTTCCTGTACTGAATAGAATCGACTGTGTATGTGTATGTCTGTGTCTTTCTATTGCTGTCAATGTATCTCCATGCCTGATGCTTATTCTGAAGTAGTATCATTATATTTCTGATGTATATACACTTTTCATTACTCAATGTACTAATGTCTGTCTTCCAATACATTGTGTAGTCTTCTTTCTTAATAGAATACCTGTCTGAATTGTTTAGATTGAAATATTTCTTAGTATCTAGTAATAGTACTTGCAAACAGAAGATTAATGTATAATAAGTATAACTGCTTGTACAATTTACTATCTGTATTGCCCTATTGACTGTAACACTATTTGGCTGGTTATACTCTAATCTTCTAACATTCTCAGGTCCTTTCCTAATATCCTGTGCCTTGTAGTATGTCTGTAGTATCTTAGATACATTGAAACAATAGTTGTATACATGTTTCTTAGTCCTTTCTATGTACCATACATATCTGTAGTCTTGTAGGATCCTTTCTACACTGTATGCCTGTGCTTTCAAGTGTAAAATGTTATTGTATACACTATACAACTGTCTGTGCCTTGATGTACATATCTAGTACCATTTCATACAGTTCTGAGTGTTTGCTGTACTATTCCTTAGTTCTGTAATACTATAGAGTCTTGAATATACTAAATTTGCTCTTTCAAATGTGTAGTTTGCCTGCCTGAACTTGTGTTCTATTGTAGAACTCTCTTGTTCTGTTACTGAATCCTCAGTAGTACCTTCACAAAGTATCCAAATCGATAGAACATGTGTATTACTGCTAGATATGCCTGAGTCTGTGTCATAGTCCTTAATCAATACTAATTCTATGTAATTCTTACTGTCTAAGTTGTCTGCTAACTCATCTATAGTGGTGTAACCAATACTGACATTACTAGATGATAAACTATTATCCTGTACATTATTCAATCTGATTGTATTATGAGTAGGACAATTCCTGGCTAAGTGATCATCTTGTTTACAAATGAAACATAGTCCTTTTGCTCTCATTTCATCCAATTTTGATTGGGAATAATGTTTGAAACCTGTAGCATATGTTCTGTGATTGTTTTCTGTCTTACTTTCATGCTGGTCATTGTTCCTTAATGTATAATACAATTGCCTGGCCTTTCCTTTAGTGTTTGTACTACTTGTATGTATAGTATCCTAACTAGAGTCACTATGATCTGAATCATTACTTTCACTATCCTGTAGAGTGAATTGATTGTTTCCTGAATTATCAGAACTGTCTGTATGCAAATAATCATTCTGAGAATCATTACTACATCCTTACATATTAAAATGTTGTCTGGAATCATTGTGCCATTTGATTCCTATGGATTCATTTGCTTTCTCAATGCTTTTGAGCCTATCCTTAAAGACTGAGTAGTCTACTGTGTCTGGATTCAAGCAATCTAATTGTAATTGCCTCTGGTACTTGGAATTCAATCCATACCATGCTTGTCTAGTCAAATCTTGCTAAGAAATGTCTCCTAGATTTGTAGCTTTCATCTTAAGATCATACAAATAATCTTGAACATTCCTATTACCTTGTTTCAAAGTATTGAACTCTTTCTACAGTATTTCAGTAAAGTTAGAAGGGAAACAAAAGTCTATAAGTCCTCTAAAGAACTGAGCAAGTGTCCATCAATGCTCATGGTTTGTAATCTTTTGCAAATAGAAATTCATTACTTTTCCCTTAATAAAACCTAGCATTATCCCTACTTGGCTCTTAGGGAAATGATGAAGTCCTGATTGTTTCATGTACTGATTGACTTCAATAACATACTTTGTATACTTCTGCAAGTCTGGTTCACCTGAGTATACTGTAGGAGCTATTGGTTTGGTACTACACATTTGTATCTTCAATTTGAGGAGTTCTTTGTTCTGTTTCTTCCTCAAGTGTTTCTTGCACTTCTTAGTAGCTTCAGTATCACTCGAATCAATGTCTGATAGTTTGAATAAAGCATTACTTTGATTGTAGTCATTGGGTGAAGAGGAATCTGAATTATTACTGTCTGAATCTGATCCTAGGTTGAGATTTGCCTTTCTCTGTCTCCTAGAGCTCTGTATTACTCTGTATGTGTAGCTATTCTTTGCTAGGCTCTCTGAAGGTCTTACTGATACAAATCTACCTTTCTGAACATTATTTGGTGCTTTGCTATGCCTGTGTCCATTGTTTGTTCTTGAACTACTACTTAAGCTATTCTTATACTTGCTACACTTAATATGTAGCTTTGAACTGTATAGTTTGCTACACTCTGAATCAATATTTTTAACAAGTGTAGCAGGAGTGCCTCAAGTACTCTCTCTTATTGAGACATCAAGCAAGTATCTACCTTATATACTACATAGTGAAGTCTGATAATCCAAGACATTCCAAGTGCAGTAATTCTACATAAGGCAATTGGGGATTTCCTAATCCAGAGCACAATCTAATACTCCCCTTCAAGCATTAAATAAGAACTAAGACTGTATGCCTAATAGTTTGTTTAGATGCTTGATCTGTAGGATGTGGAGAGCCTTTGTAAGGATGTCTGCTAATTGGTTCTGTGATTGAACATAGCATACATTGATGTATTTGTTTTGAATGTAACATCACACAAAGTCTTTTTGTAAATCAAGATGTTTAGTACAAGTATTGTACATTATTTTGTCAGACTTTACAGTCTTTATTACACCTTGATTATTACAATAAATTGTAATGGGTGCTGATTCAGTCTGTAGTACTTCTTCAGTGAATCGTTTGAGCCAAATGGCTTCTTGAGTAGCATACACCAGCACTTGCAACTCTGCTTTGTAAACAGATAGTAGTACCAGGTTTTACTGTTTGCTTGACCAAGATATGGTTGATTTAGCTAATTGAAAGATGTAGCTGTTTATTGCTTTATTTCCTTCTGTCATTCGTCTGTCTGTATCACAATAGCCTCATAGTTTTAAGGCGTTTGTGTTTCCAAGTTGAAGCCAACAATTTGTTGTATATTTTAAATACACAAAGTAATGTTTCACTACTTTGTAGTGATACGTTTGGGGCTTTTGTAAGTAGCATGCTAATTGCCCAGTAATATAGGATATGTCTGGCTGTGTGCAGTCTGCAACATATCTTAACAATTCTACCATATTCATGTATAGCATTGTTTCATTATTACTTTTGTTTGTATTGTACATATTGTTTGTATTGTTAGATAGATCTATTCCAGGAGTAATAGGTGTTTGTAGTGCCTTTTTGTTTTCAAAGTGGTAACACTTGATTATACTTTCAATATAATGCTTTTGCTATAAGCTAATCATTTGTTGAGGTCTATCTCAGCTTATTTCAATACTAAGTAACTAATGTATTTTGTTACTGTCAGTAAATACAACATGTTGTCTTAATACATGTTTAAATGCTGTTATTATAGTGATAGTTTCACCAATAATCATAATATTGTCAACATACATAAATGTTACAAGAATTGTTTTATTATTTCGTTTCTTGTAAAATACAGTGTGATTGTAATTAGCTTGTTCTAATCTGATCTTAAGCAGTAGTTCAGTAATCTTCTTGTACCATTGTCTACCTGCTTGTTTCAATCTGTATAACACTTTATTTAAGCATAATGCCTGTCCAAGTTTAATATCTGTAAGTAGCCTGCCTGGCAGTGGTTTCACATAAATGAGTTCGTCCTCATTTAATTCTCTGTAAAGATATGCAGATTTTACATCTATCTGATGTATTTTGTAGTTCTTAGATGCTGCCCAAGATAACAATAATTTGTACTGTTGATAGTTTTGTTACTAGAGCAAATAAGTTGTCAGAATAGAAGTCTATTCCATTCTTTTGAGC
>NW_006760387.1:4619636-4622517 GCF_000271605.1 Fomitiporia mediterranea MF3/22
ATCTTCTTGTACCATTGTCTACCTGCTTGTTTCAATCTGTATAACACTTTATTTAAGCATAATGCCTGTCCAAGTTTAATATCTGTAAGTAGCCTGCCTGGCAGTGGTTTCACATAAATGAGTTCGTCCTCATTTAATTCTCTGTAAAGATATGCAGATTTTACATCTATCTGATGTATTTTGTAGTTCTTAGATGCTGCCCAAGATAACAATAATTGTACTGTTGATAGTTTTGTTACTAGAGCAAATAAGTTGTCAGAATAGAAGTCTATTCCATTCTTTTGAGCATATCCTTGCACTACAAATTGTGCTTTGTATTTGTCTATTTGGCTGTTAGCCAGTCTTTTGATTTTATAGACAAATTTCATTCCAATTACATTTGTATTTGTAGGGGGGATAGCATATATCTATGTGTTTCATTGTTAAAGTGACTGTATTTCATCCTTCATAGCTTTGATCCATTGTTCTTTGTCTATATGTGTTATAGCATTGTAATACATTAATAGATTGTTATAGACTTTGTTGAGGAATTCGTTAAATTCTGTTAGATACATAGCTAGGTTTATATTGTCTTTGTAATTTAAACCTATAGTTTGTTTAACTGGTCTTTACTCTTGTGTAGAGCATTGTATGACAGGTTCTTTATCTTTATTATTGTTATTAGGAAGAGTTTCATTGTTGTTTGATGTATCATTGTTATGATTATTCTCCCCTTCAATCCTAGACATTGGTTTGTCTATGAATTGTATGTTGTGTTCAACAGTAATTTTATTATCATAGCACACTAAGTGACCTTTACTGTCATTATCATAACCTAGCCATTGTGTATGTTAGCCTCTAGGTTGTAGTTTATGTGTTCGTTTGTTCTGTATGATACAATATGTGCCAAATTCTCATATATTATCTATTTGATAATGATTGTTATACTGTTTGTAATATGGTGTTGCAAAATTGATAGCAACTCTTAGTGTTCTGTTATGAATAAACGTTTGATATTGTACTGTATATACCCAGAATTTCATAAGTAACTTTGCTGATAACAGACATGTATGTATACTGTTAAAGATAGTCTTATGTATACGTTCCACAACTCTGTTCTACTACAGTGTATTGTGTACTGTTAATCTACATATTGTTCCTTGACTTTCAATGTATGTAGTGAAGTCTTTACTTAGGAACACTGTATTGTTATCACTTTGGAGAGTTTTAACTCTTATACTGTACTGTGTAAAGAGTTTCATTGTATACTTTACATATTCAGTGAAAGCATTGCTTTTATGCTGTATAGGTAGCATAGTTACCCATCATGTAGTATTATCTACAATAGTAAAAAGATATTTGTACTTACTGTAAGCTTGTACTAGGGCAGGTCCCCAAATATTAATATGGAGATGATCTCCATAGGATTGTGTAAGAGGTGTTGTTTGTATTTTTGGTATTTCATTGCATTGTATGTTTGCTTTGATACAATCTGTACACTGCACATTTTTATTGTCTGTTATCCTTTGACTTATAATCTTAGGATACTCTTGTATAAGTTTGTACAAGTAATTGAAATTAACATGACCCATTCGTCAATGTAAATCAACAATAGTGATTGTGTTAATAGATCATTTATTATGATGAGAAACTATCATATACAAGTTATTTTGTACATGTATTTCACCAATCTTTGTATGAGTAGGAGAATAAATAATACATTCATTGTTTGTTTTTGTTAAAACATATCCTGCTTTACATAATAGTGCTTCACTAACAAGCATGAAGTTCAGATTAGGATGATAGTATATGTTTTGTAGTGAAATCATATTCACCTTTGTATGCTCATTGGCTTTGTCTTGTAGTTTTACATTAAATGTCATCACTCTACTTTTACTAAGTGTGAATGACAATTTATTTGTAATTGTAATGTTTATTAGGGTCAAGTTCTGAACGTTTGTAAGACAGAACAAGTATGGAGTAGTGTGTACATTTGCACTAGAGTCTAATATATCAATACAATGTATTAGTTCAGTATCATTATAATGTATTGTGTTGATACATATGTTTGGATTGTAATTGAACTCCTTAATGACTTCTTTTGTATTGTCAAATGAGTTCATGAAGTTGTCTACTTGTATGACACCATCCTCTTGTACTTTGAATGCTGAAAATATGTCAGATTCAGTAGATAGAGCAGATTGAACAGGTAAGCTGCTGGAACTTGATACTGAGGCTTCTGTGATTACAGACTCTAGCATTAGTGTTTCATTAACATTTTTAATGAATACTGTTTCGTTATTGTCTCCAATGAATACTACTACATTAAGTGCAGGTTGAGACAGTATAGTAGTAGTAGTAGAAGTAGTAACTGTTTGCCTATACTTTTTCTTTCAAGCTTCTGTTGTTTTGCTCATTAGAGGATTTCAGCAGTCTTTTGACATATACTCATACTTATTACAGTTGTAGCATTTAACTTTATTGTAAGGCTTTGTTTTGCCTTTAGCTACACTTTTGCCTTTCGTTTGTAGGCTGTCTTGTTCAGTATCTTGTTTCGTTTGAGAGTACTGAGAATGATACTTAGTATATACATTTTGTAATTTGTGTATCAACTTAGCTAGTGTCAGAACGTCTTTCTGAGCCACTGTAACTGTTGGTAGTTGATTATAATGGGTAATCTGCCTGTCTAGCATTGTTGCTACCTATCTATACTCACAAGGAGTAGCAAGGTTAATTGCTAAGATGTATGTATCATTATTGGGGGCTTTATTATGTGCAGACAACTGCTTATAGATTTGTTCAATGTTGTCTAACATCTTATCAAACTGTAATACATACTCTTTTACTGTAAACAATGTAGATATGTCTACAGCATGTGTCATCATTGTTTGAACGTTGTATT
>NW_006760387.1:4622698-4636163 GCF_000271605.1 Fomitiporia mediterranea MF3/22
AAAACATTGTCTGTATGTATGCCAGCATCATCAGAGGAAGGGGGATCATGCTCTAGATGGTCTAAGAGCATTATGGTAGCAAGTGTACTGTGTATACACAAGCACCATATCTTGTATCCCTTTGTACTAGCCAACTTTTCCATTCCCTCAAAGAACTTTGTAATGTTGGAGTCCTTCATCATAGCATTAACAAAGGTATGTGTTGTAGACAACATCATAATGGGTTTGGGGGGAGAGGGAGGTCTTGGGCTTGGTGGTCTGGCAGGAGGCAAAGGTGTTCTGTAAGAGTGAGTGTGTAGGGGTATTCAATAAGTACTAAGGCTCATAACCTTTTAACAAGTGTAGTAGGAGTGCCCCAAGTACTCTCTCTTATTAAGACATTAAGCAAGTATCTACCTTATATACTACATAGTAAAGTCTGATAATCTGAGACATTCCAAGTGTAGTAATTCTATATAAGGCAATTAGGGATTTCCTAATCCAGAGTGTAATCTAATAAATATTGTTCTCACTAATACTACTAGTGTATGCCTTGTCTGGGACTGCTTTCAATTGTGAAGTATTGCTATAGGATTGTTTGTTTACTGATTTAATACAATGTATACTCTGATGCTCTGAAAAACTCAGTATTTCTATTTGAGACTATATATATCCAGGTATTTTACTTTCTCTCTTATTCCTAGACCTGGCTAGGGTGTTGTATTCATTGTAGTACTCCTGTACATTGCTCCTGTGTAATGTGTAGTTGATATCTGCTATGTATAAGGTTAAACACTTGATTTTGTGAGTGTATGCTTGGTTTTTGCTCTCTAGATTAAGTACTAATCCTTGTAGTTCCAATTTGTGTTCACTTTTGCTATCCTCAAAGTACTGTTCTGTCAATACAATGTCTGTTTTGCTAGGATAGTCTGAATCGATCTCATTATTGTATTGAATGCCTAGCAGTTCTGGTTTTCATTCTGTTCCTTGTACTTTGTGTATTCCTTTTACTTTACACTATCCTTTTGCTTTCTACAAATACAATTGTATGTCTGGACTCTTGAGTGTTTCTTCTACACTCTTAGATCAATAGTTATGATTACTACTGTCTGTAGGTACTGTAGCATGTCTGGCTTTTGCTCTATTGTCTGCCTGAAGCATTTCACACTTTTCTGTTACTATACTATTGAGTCTACTCTTGTTTGATGAAGGAGTTACTTTCTCCTCTTCCTAATACATTCTATCAAACTTGTATGTTCTCTTATTCAAATTACCAATGTCTATTGAACTGTAGAATGGGCTAACATGTCCTATGTCTATCTCAATCACTCTGGCTCTTGTAATATGTCTGAAGGTCTTACTTGTTCTAATGCCTGGCTCTCCTAGCCTTTGTTACTCTTGTGTTCTGAGTCCTGGCTACTTTCTTTACTGTCTGAAAGGGTCTTAAGTGTCTGATTGCCCTCTATATTACTACTATCAATGTGTTTCTGTTCTGAAGTAAGTGTGCTCACTAGATACTCATCTATACTGTAAGGTAAGGTTTTAGTAAGCTTGTTCCCTCTAGTATTGTTGTAGGCTCTGGTCAAAACTCAACTGTCTATTCCAAATAGGAAAGAACTAACTATATAAAGAGAGTGATTATGTAATCTAAAGAAAGAAATAAAATCAAGAAGATCTGATTGTAACTAAAATCAGAACTCTTCACCTTTCTAAGCTTTAAATAGTGACTGTTCTCAGTCACTTGCTTTAAGAAGCAATAATGAAGGGTAAGTATAAGGAGTGTAGGTAAGGATAAAAGGTATCAATCAAAGTAAGATAAAGAAATAAAGAGTGTGAGTCTTAAGTAAGAATAAGTGTTTATAAAAGAAAAGGAGTATAAGGGAATGTTAGAGTAAAGAGAATGTAACCTGTACCAAGGCTAAAGGCTTGCTAGACAAATCCTCTCCAACTCTAACATAGATGGTAGTAGTAGTAAGTAGTGGGTTTCATCCAACAACTGCTTGGGTCTCAACCTAACACTTCTGGTTCTAATCTGCTAGGTCTGTCAAGGTCAAAATCTGATTATCATTCTTGAAATCCTTTGTCTCACACTCAGTCAATATAAAGAACAGCCTCCCAATTATTATGTTGAACATTGTGTCCTTTACTATATAAACTAGTATTACTATTAATATTCTACCTACTAACACCTTGAGTCTTAGAACAACACCTTTGATTATAATTGATTCTACATTTGCTAGCCTAAGGTTTGTCTGTACTTGCTCCTTTAGTACTTCTAAGCATTTCCAAACATCTTTGTACATTATGTTCATAATAGCTCCTTAGTCTAGTAAGCTCTCAGTCTCTAATTTGTTGTTCAGCTTTACTGTTACTAGTCTAACTAGTATACTTCCAGCCTTGTTGTTACTAACTAGGGTGCCTATCTAACACTCCCTCACTCAACACTACTCTGATCTGACAGCTTCTAACATCCTCCTACATAATCCACTTGTGCTCAGTATTCTTACTAGGCTTGACTGATTCTTATTGTCTCAGTACTTGATTCTTACAGATACACTTCTGACCTTGTTCATCTGGCTCACTCCTCTGCTCTGCTCTTATTCTTGCTCTCTATCTTGAATCCAACTCAATCTAACATAATCTACTACTTTCCTACACAATCTACTTGTTCTTAGCTCTGTCATCCTTGTACTTCTCTCTCTTGTCCTTATTAGTACACTTCTAGCCTTGTTTACTACACTCACTCTACTACTCTACTCTTACTCTCTAGCTTGAATCTGACTCAATCCAACATAATTTACTACTATCCTATACAATCTACTCATTCTCAGCTCTACTACTAAGTTTGACTATACTTTGTCATCTTTGTGTGTAATGCTTGTACCTACATACTAATCTTCTCTACTGTTAGTTGTTACTTCCTTACTTGTCTCTTCCTCCTCTGTCTTTACAGGTCTACTTCCAGCCTTGTTCAGCATTTTATTATGTATCTGAGTTGTCCTTATAAGCTTAGCTACATACTAGTACTCAAGCTCTAGAGCTATTACAAACAACTTGTAGTGTGTCAACATGACAACACTGTTTATCATCCAGTCTAAGACCTGCTTAATAATCTTGCTTGACTCAGTACTTTGCTTCAGTCTGACTTTGACTAGCTTCACATTAGCCTTTATAGTTCTTACCTCCTCTCTTTGTCTCTTTACATTCTTTAAGCATTCCTCTAACCTTATCACCTCTGTATCCAAATCTGCTCCAAGAACAGCTTTGTGCTTTTCTCCCTTACTTACATTCAACCTATCTTTTGCTTCATCAATTGTGCCTACTATAAACACAGGCTTGTCTTTATAGTATTAGTCTATTGAAACAATCAGTATTATACTAAGAACCATACATCACATACAGACAATCACAGTAATCAATTCTAAACACCTACATAGCTCATAAAAGCCTACTCTAAGAACACCCAACTATTCTACATTACAAGCATACACAAACAGAACTACAAGTGTGCACAGTCTTAGAATCAGCTTACACACATTGTTTTCTCTATAGGATGTACAAATCATGTGCTTATTACAGGCTCAGAACACAAGTTGTATCATAGTGAGTAGCTCAGCAAACTATTATATTATTATTGCCTGGATCAAAGTACTGTGATCTTCTAATCAGATAGGACATTAGGGCAATCAAAGTGTTGATCTTAGGAGACTGCTGGAAATCTCAGAACTCTCTACACTTTGTCTGTACCAATCAGATGATAACAGTATAAGAACCTTCTACTTCTTTCAATATAAATTTTGCTTTTCCCTTTTGTATAACATTTCCTGTAGCTAGAATGTAGACTACTTAAATTTTCCTCATGTGTTTTTCACCCCATTTTCTTCCAACCTCTAGCAAAAGGTTCTCTTATTTGTTCTTAGATATTTCATTATTTTTCTTTTGTTCAGCCATGACATTTCCCTGTTAGTACTATACTTTTCTAGAACTTGGAAAACTATAAATACAGCTACTCATGTACTAGATACAGGAGGGAATTCAGATAGTTCACCCATTGATTTAGCTCTTGTCTCTCGTCTCAAAGTCCTCTAGTGTGAGGCATAGTCTTAGTCTTTATTGTTTTCTGTATCAGATTGTTTGTTATACACTTTGTAAAGTACACTTTCTGTTATTCACATCTCTCTTCCAAGGTTGCAACTGTGTCAGAAGAACTTGCACCTGTTCAGAACCACTCTAGTCTCTTAAGACTTGTGGTTTAGCTCCCCCTTGAACTTAACAATTCACCTGTGTTCTTCTCTTAAACACTTTACAGGAGTTTCATCTGGAGCCTACTGTGAGAGAGGGCTTCCATAGTTAAACAACACAAGTTCCAACAGTTCTCAGCATCCCAAACAGGTTTCTCAGATACTAGCCTGTGGCCTTAGGTCAACTCAGTCACAGTCAGTACTAGTACCTATATTGAGCAGAACACACAGATCTGCTAGAATCCAATTGTACTGTAAAACATCTGATAGTCTAAACACTAAAAGTACAGAATCTAATATTGTAGAAACCTTAGGAACACTATCAGAACAGTAGAGTGCTTGAATCAGTAACAAAGAGGAGGAAGAAGAAGACCTTGTAGTATTATTACTCAATCCCTAAGTAATTGGTTTCTGAATTTGTAACAAACTACCACATTTCACATCCCTAGAATTGTGTACAAGATTGCCAGCTACCCTGTAACTTTCCCAAACTGTATTAACATTACAACTGACTGTAACTAGAACACTGTGTTGTAGAAGAGCACAGTTGTCTCCACAGGAAACAAAGATAGTCTAGCAGCCAGTATTATTACTCTCACTAGTAACCAGTGTATTGTTAACAACACAGCTCTAGTTACAGTAACAACAACTTGTAAGTGACACACAACTACTTTAGCAACTACAAGTAAACATGCAAATTCTATTACAACTAAGACTAGTAGTGTAACTAATGGCTACATTGAACATTCTGAAGCTGCCTTGTTACAGAGTATGTAACACACTGTCCTTCAACAGAACCAAGCCCTGAGAGTTACAGAGGTATTTTACAAACATAGAAGGTCTTACAAATGAATGTAACATAGTTAGAGCAGATATCATTCTGCTTACAATAAAGTACATACTTATAGAAGTGGAGGATTTGTGGGATAATACAGATAAAGTGTCTTAGAATACATTTAAGACAGGTGTAATTGTGTATTACCTGAGTCTCAAGACAGGAGCACAATATGCTAGAAGTGACTTGGATACAGTAGTACAGAAATGGGCAGAGAGAGGAATTACAAATAGGGATGATTTGGGAACATACTACTAAGAGTTTACACTCATAGTAACCTATTTGACAACAAACAATAAGCTGTCACTAGAGGAATCTTACTGTGTTTTTCTGTGTGTGTTCTATAGAGTAATTACAGAGAAACTGACACAGAAGTTAGAAATTAAGTATCTGAACCATAAGGACAGACTTGTGTACAACATTACACAAGTTGTAGCTGTAGTAGGGTCAATCCTTAGAGGATCTACACTCACAGTAGTTAGTGGATCAGATATGCTTGTGAGTCAGTCTGTGATTCTGGTCAAACAGGAGGAAGTTAATTTGACAAGTGTTGTGGAAGCACTTCAGAGTCTACAATCACAAGTAGAGTCAATGAAGCAAGACCTAAGATCAGGAGGAGGAGGATACAGTAGAGGTTCAGGCAGAGGATCAGGAAACAGAAGTTGTGTGTTTTGTAGAGAATCTGGACATTTTATACATAGTTGCTCAAAAGTGTTAGAATACATTGTAAACAGGAGGTGTGTACAGAGCCTAGACAATAAAATTATTATAGCTAACAGAAACACCATTTCTGAGATAGGGCAGACCTTGAAGGAAAAGGTTGATAACCACTTTCTGTTGTTACAAATGTACTCTGTTAGTTTTGTACAGACTGTACCAGTTGTAACACACAGTCTAAGAGCTCCTGTACTAGTTACAATGATAGAGGTTGATGAAGAAGAAGAGGAGGAGGTGGAGAACCTTGTAGAGCTCAAAAGGCTTAAAGTAATATTAGGAGAAGCCTGTAAGAAGGTTGCAGAACAATTGAAAGCAAAGGATGTAAAGGGGAAGGGAAAGTAAGAGTGTGATTACAAAGTAGTAAAGCCTACAGATATCAGACCAATACTAGTAAGTATGTAGCAAGACAGAACTGGAACAAAGAAGCACCTGTACTACTACATTGTACTAATTGAGGACCTGGAAATAGCTGGAAGAGTTTTAGAACACAGCTTAGACTAGGAAGTGTGTATTACACAGTAGGAGTTACTTGTATTGTCTCTAAAGCTTTGGAAGAAGACTTGCAAATTAGTTACATTAAGGTGCTAAACAGATAGAAACACTGTATTCTATAGTAGAGAACTGCCTGTTACAGGATTGAACATTTGTACACTGTAGTAGTATTATAACATGTTGGCAGAAGTCAACCATTTACTTCTACTCTGTATACTTAAGATAATAGTAGACAGAAAAATTAAGGTAGATTGTGTACTAGACTAGGGTTCAAGTATGAACATAGTTTGAGCTAATGTATAGAAAGTATTAAAGATTCTGTTAGATCACAATATGGCTGTTATACTTGAAACAGTAGACACAGGTTAGGGATTGACTGTAGGACAGATTTTAAGGTTGTGACTCTCTATAGAAATACTTCACATAGATATTACAGTACAAGTTGTGTAGAAAGCTCTGTTTAGGATCTTACTAGGTAGACTGTTCTTTGTAACTACAGAATGTGAAACTAAAGATTTTGCAAACAGGGAGTAGTACATAATGCTTCAGAACCTGAATGATCTGTCAAGGAGATGGTCTCTGTCCACCAGAGTGAGGGCACTATAATACAAGCTAGAGACAGATTTTTGAGAAGTATTAAGGAACTAGAAACACTACAATTCTGAGGAGATACACATATGACAAGCAGATTAGGAACAAACAAGCAGAAGAGTAATAGTAAGGTAATGATTCTATACAGAGGAAGAGGCAAAGGAAGTAGAGTAAATGTGAGACAGGATTGTAGTCAGGGATCATGAGTCACAGAATCATGAATGATAAAGGTAGTAGAGTTACAGAAGTTAGTAATTCTTAATGTACTGGATGACAAACTCAACACAGTTTTGTAGGCTTACAAGAAAGTTGTGAATAAGGTGCACTCTATACTTAGAGTACTTCTAGAGGAGTTCTGTATAGTCAGACAACAGTACTCTAATCCCCTAGCCAGGATGCCTATATTACTAACAATACTACAGCCCTTCATACTTACTGGCCAACTTACAGAAGAATGGATACAAGCAATTAGAGAATTGTGATTAGGATTCCTATGGCTGGAAGAATGGAAACTTGTAGAGAACCTATTAATGCTACAGTCAGAAGTGTTTGTATGGACAGAAGAGGAGCAAGGGACATTAGACCCTACATATTTTGATCCTATTCAAATTCTGACTGTAGAGTATGTACTATAGGTAGAGAAAAGTATTCTGATTGTATGTAGAATTGAGAAGAGGGTGATTGAGTTGTTGAAGGAGAAGTTGTGTAACAGAGTGATAGAACTGTTGAATTCCTTGTATCAATCACAATAGTTTTGTATTACAAAGAAAGACAGAGTATCCTTGTAATTTATTATTAATTTGTAGAGGTTAAACACAGTTACAATAAAGGACACAGCTGTTCTGCCAAACATGGAACTAATTGCAGAAAGCTGTAGAGGTTGTACATACTATATACAACTTGATTTGTATATTATGTTTGATTAGAGGAGTTTGGATGAGCAGTCTAGAGATCTGACAATGTTCTAGACACCTCTAGGGATGTTTTGCTTGACAGTGTTACTAATGGGTTACACTAACTCAGTACAGATTCTGTATAATGACTTAGTGTTTATTCTTTGTAACAAGATTCTAGATGTTACAAACCTATACACAGACAATGTTCTGGTAATTGGACCCTGCTTGAGATATGAGAAAGCAGACAGAATGGAGGAAATGCTTCCTAAGAATGAGGGAATACAGAAGTTTGTTTATAAGTATCTGATGGATGTAAACCAGATTTTGTAGAGAGTGAAAGCTGTAGGAGGGACATTTTCTGGAAAGAAGATAACACTTTGTAACAAATCCACAATATTTGTTAGGCATAAGCTGATGTATTTAGGGAGAGAGGCCAAAGAATCACAAATACAGAAGGTTAGGGATTGGCTGCCTTGTAAGAGTGTTACAGAAGTACAGGGATTTCTTAGAACAGTAGGAGTTCTTTGTGTTTTTATTTGAAATTACACAAAGTTAGTATAACTACTCAATTGACTCACACAAAAGAACTTGATATTCAATTAGAATGACAAAGCACAGAAATCTATAGATACACTCAAGGAAGCAGTCTTACATTACCCTACACTAACACTAATTGACTACAAGTCAGAGTATCTAGTAGTCTTGACAGTAGACTTGTCTATCATTAGAGTAGGATAGTATATTAGTCAGGAGCACCTGGATTACAAACAGAGAATAAATCGATTTGGATCAATTAACTGGAACATAACACAAGCACAATATTTGTAAGCAAAAATAGAGCTGTTTGGACTTTATTGTACACTTTACACATTACACATATATCTTATAAGTGTTAAGAAATTAATTGTAGAAATGGATGCTTTATATGTAAAGGGAATGATTAATAAGTCTGACCTACAGTCTAATACTATAATCAATTACTAGATAGCTAGTATTTTACTATTTGATTTTGAGTTCTGTCACATTCCTGTATCAGACTTTAAGTGTACAGACAGATTATCACAATGTTGAGCAGTACTCAAAGACCCCCTAGACAACAAAACCTATAAAGACTGGATTGACAAATTATACAGATTTTACAGGGCAGAAATAGAATCAATACAATACAGACATTGGCCAGAGATTTGTAGGTCTACAGAACACAAAGCTTTGTTAGTTGAGTGTATAGAAACACAGTCTCAGGTTTCAAATGTAACACACTGGGAGACACACAACAACATTATTAACAAATCATTTTAAGTAAACAAGAATGTGTCACAGGCAACACATTCTGGCAGACTATAATATAGATTATTCCTGGAAGTCATTATTCTGAAACAGAACTGGAATTGGATATGTTGAGATAGACCAGAACAACCTGATCTGGAACACAGAAGAGTGGAAGATGAAGCAGACAAAGGACTACAGGAACAGGAAGCTAGAGGAGAGTCTTACAGAGTTGTACAAACCAAGGAGGTAGAAGGAGCAGATGACAAAGCAGAAGTTGACAATCTAGAGCTGATAGGGGTTGTGTACAGTATCTGTAGTAACAAGACTGAGGGTTTGAATACAACAGTAGAACAATTCCTACAATCACCAACTACTAAAAGGTAAGAAGTAAGGCTGAAGGCTGTGAAAGAGTATCTTGGCTCACTCTGCAAACCAAGCAGAATTGTAGATGTTGATTTTCCAACATTTATACAATACACAGTATAGTTCTTTGTACAAAACAACAAGATTTAGTATTAAGGTCCTAAAGGAAAGTATTAGATTGTGCCAGATAAGGACAGGAGATGGGAGTTAGTTAGGATAGCACACAAAGACTTAGGACACAAGGGAATCTTTGTAGTACAAGCCTGTTTACTGGATCAGTTCTAGTAGCCATCTCTTACAGAAGAGATTAAGTACTTTATTAGGACTTGTCATACATGTCAGACTTAGCAGATGTAACAAGTACTGATTCTACCAAGTATTCTGGAGATTGTGCTGCTTTTCTAAAAGATCCACATAGATACAAAGGTTATACTGAAAGCAGGAAGATTCTAATATATTGTGTATGTATACTGTTTATTATTAGAGTATCTAGAGTTTTACATACTTTGTACAGAGAACAGAAGGATGATAGGACAGTTTATCTTTGAGGAACTTCTATACTAATATAGGGCATGTCTCAAGCTTGTAACAGACAACAGAATGCCTTACATTACAGTATTGGACTATTTGTAAGAACAATACCACATTAATCATATTCAGATTTCTGTGTATAACTCCTGTACAAACAGAATTATTGAGTAGAAACACTTGAACATACAGTGTCATGCTCACACAACACATACATTCTAATATGTTCTGATCAGAAGGGCTCAGTTGCATCAAAGTCACATCATCCTCACATCAGCAATCCTTTGATTATGTCATCATTGCCCACACAATAGTCTTGGTTGCTCAATTCAGACTAGTTGGGTTCCAGACTCTAGTTCCAATTCACAAAGGCAAGACTCTGAGCCTTCAGACAGCTGGTCAATCAATACAAAGGGGACTTGGATCCAGAGTCCTAGATAGGTTGATACAAAGGAGACAGTGGTAGAGTTGTTTACAAAGGACTAGTAGCTACAAAGGACTGATAATTTCTATAAATACTCTCATGTATTTTGTACTTTCCAGCAATCAAGTTACTCTCTACTGTGACTCTTAGTGTGTAGTTTGACAGTCTTCTTAGTAAAACGTTCCCTCTTACCTTGTCTTGTCTTGTATTACCTTGTTCTGAAGTACAGCTTCATTGTTCTGTACTACTCTTGTCTTGTTAATTGTCACTTTCAGAACTCATACATTCTGCTTGGATCTACCTATTCCTTCTCACTCTTGACCCCTCTCAGTGTCTGTACCTTGCAGACTCAACTGACCTCTTCTACCTTAACTGGTACTAGAGATTGACAACAGGAAGCAATTGTAAAGACAGTAGGAGATGATATTAGACATTAGTATAAGTACATACATTCTGTGTTCTGGGCAGAGCAGATTACAATTCAGAAAGCAACTGGATATTCTCCTTATTACCTTGTTCATAGAGTAGAGCCAATATTACTGTTTGACCTGAACAAGGTAATATATTTGGTTCTACCTGAAGGATCACTACTAGTAACAGTGGAACTAGTAGTAATACAAGTACAACAATTGTAGAAGAGACCAGACAACCTTACACAAATGATAGAATGTATTTAGAAAGCCTACAAAAGATACACAAAGCATTTTACAGAAGTCAATTGTAATTGGATCAAGGACTACAACTTTACCCTAGGTACACTAGTACTAATCTACAATTTGAAAGTGAGCAACAACTTAGGACAAAAGATGAAACCATAATACCTTAGACTGTTCATAGTAGTGTAAAGAACAAAAGGAAACACTTATGTTGTAACAGAACTGGACAGAGTAGTGGCCAAGTTATATATTATAGCATTTTGCTTAATTCTGTATTTTCTGTATTTACATTTAACAGTTCCTATCTTGTGTCTTATTAAGACTACAGAACTAATGCTAGAAGATGTAGAACTATACAGAACTAGTTACAAGGATACAAATGATCTAAACAACTGTACTTTAGATACTATGCTTAAAGTAGAACCAAGTAGAGAAGTCACAGACTCCTGATTCAAGAATGTGCAATTTTTCAATATACCCTCTTAGTCTTGTACTAGAAACTAAAACATAGGGATTGATTCCCTACTAGTAACACCTAACAGTTGTGTAAATCTGTAAATACTGTGTTTAACTACAGTTCTCTATACTTTGTTACATTTTATATTTACATACTTCTGATCTTCTGTTACATTCCTTCTTATTTACAATAAATTGTAAAAAGCCTATACAATATTCTATAAGTATATAAACCTTTATACAAATTATAATTCTTTTCTAGCTATTCCTATCCTATTCTACTAGTTCTATACATAAATCATAAAAATATTTATCCATCTATTCTATTCCTCTTAACTCTCTATTTTATCTATTTTCCTATCTATTCTATCCATTTCTGTTCTATTCTGTTTATTCCTTACATTTCTGGTTTTTTTTCATAAAAACATAACTAGACTTTCTATTTTAATACTTTCTACCCTATTCTATTTCCTACTCTAACTCTTCTACCCTACTATCTACAAAGGCTTCTACTGTTATAGTTAAGAAGTTAATACTCTACCTTAGAGTTATAATCTTTGTATCAAACTTATTCTTTATTGTTATTAGCTACAACTCTAGATTGTTCAGCTCCTTAGTCATTTGTGAGTGAATGTTATAAACTGTTCTAGCTTTACTATGTGTAATTAGAGAGATGATAGAACACAGACTCTGAGTTATACTATACAATTCTATAGTTTGCCTTCTAGTCTTATACTAGATTCCCTTCAGACTATATTCAGAGTGGTAGAATATATACACTATGTACTAGTTTTCTACACAAACAATTACTATTAACACAGTCAAAAATAAGATTAAAACAGACTTACTTAGATTACTATAATATAATTAATTTATTATAGTTTAGTAAGTAGATTCTTAAGAACCCTTATGTCTCTCTATACACTTTACACACTCAGGTGTGTAGAAGACTATTCTCTCTACCTAATTTGGAGGGATATCCTTGTCCTCCTTACTTAAAGACTCTACTATAACCTTCTAGTTTTTTGTACATGTTTCCTTGTTAGAGACTAGAATCTCTACCTTAATAATAATGTACTTCTTACTCAGAAGTACTAGTACTAGCTCTAGACAACAAAATAGAGTTAGTATACTTAGAAAATTAACTACCTCTTATTTATATTACCTTTTTCCTTACTTTTGTCCTCTTTCTTCTTTTTTAGCTTTGTAACTACTTAAGAAACTAAAAGAAACATTATTTTTAGCTTAACACAATTTGTTAGTTATACTTGTACTTACTAACTATAACTTGTTTCTCCTTTTATTCCTTTCTTATATTAACCTTCTCTTTCTTTATAACTAGCTTTTTCTTTTCTAGTTTTACAAATTCTTTAAAAACTAGATAAAGACAATATTAGTAGTATATAATTTATTAGTTATACATTTAATTTATACTTAGCTTGTTCTCCTTTTCTACTACTATTTTTAACTTTTCTGTATTTGTAACAGTATTAGAACTTATATAAACAGTTAGTTATTATATATAATTTGTTAGTTATACTTACACATATACTTTTAAACCTCTCCTTTTCCTTCCTATCCTTCTACTTTGTTACTAACTATACTAAGACTGTAGTCTTCTCCTTCTCCTTCTCCTTCTCCTTCTCCTTCTCCTTCTCCTTCTCCTTCTCCTTCTCCTTCTCCTTCTCCTTCTCCTTCTCCTTCTCCTTCTCCTTCTCCTTCTCCTTCTCCTTCTCCTTCTCCTTCTCCTTCTCTTTCTCCTTCTCCTTCTCCTTTCCTCTCTCTTTCTTCTTCTTTACCTTAGTTTAAGTCTCTTTCTTAACTTTAACTTATATTACTTTCTTAGCCTCTACCTTTACTTTTACTCTAGTAGTAGTTTTATTCTTCTTTACTTTTACAAGCTTCTCTACTATTACCTTACAATCTACAAAAATGTTCTATATTAGTAAACAGATTAGAAATTAGGAAATAAAAGACTTACTATTAGATTAACTCTCTACTAACATAAACAAAACCTT
>NW_006760387.1:4637859-4642315 GCF_000271605.1 Fomitiporia mediterranea MF3/22
ATAGAAATTATCAGTCCTTTGTAGCTACTAGTCCTTTGTGAACAACTCTACTACTGTCTCCTTTTGTTGAGAGGGAGAACTTAAGGGGGGCACACATAGACAAGGGGTGAGGTGACAATTGACTACTCAGTGTCTCTCATCCTTATATTGTATGTATTCTAACTGAGACATTATGAAGTCATTGTCTTGTGGTTTGTCTGTTGATGAACTAATCATCTCATAATACTCTCCTTCAAACTCTTACTAGTCTGAGTAAACTGGTAAGATGTTTGACTTGTGGTACATGTAGTGCTTTAGTTAATATATCTGCTTGTTGATTGTTTGTCTGTATGTATTTTGCATTTATGTACTCTAACTCAATGTAGCATTTAATAAAATCTTTCTTATGATCTAAATGCTTTGTTTGTTCCGAATATTTGAGTTTGTCCAATGTAACCATTTGTATAACAGCATCATTATTGTAATAGATATTAATTGGTGCATCAGAGACCTGTAGAATCTCTTCAGCTAAATGAGTAAGTGCAATTGCTTCCTGTGTTCCTCTTGTAAGAGCTATTAATTCAGCTTCATACATTGAATTTGCCACCAGTGTTTGTCTTTTACTTGACCACAAAACTAATGAATTACTCAAGTAAAATGCATATCCTGATATTGTATGATGCCCTTCTTGTATCATACTGTCCATGTCTGTATAGCCATTCAATATTGATTGATTTGTGCTACTGAGTTGGAGCCAGACATTACTTGTAGTTTTTAAGTACATGTAACAATGTTTAAGTGCCAGATAATGCTCTATACCAGGGTCATTGAGGTATTTTGCTAACTGATTTGTTGCAAATACTATATCTGGCTGTGTACAGTCTGCAATGTATCTAAGTGCACCAACCATGTTCATGTATAGTATATCAGACACTAATGAATCACTCAAGTAAAATGCATATCCTGATATTGTATGATGCCCTTCTTGCATCATACTGTCTGCATCCATATAGCTGTTCAATATTGATTGATTTGTGCTACTGAGTTGGAGCCAGACATTACTTGTAGTTTTTAAGTACATGTAACAATGTTTAAGTGCCAGATAATGCTCCATACTAGGGTCATTGAGGTATTTTGCTAACTGATTTGTTACAAATGCTATATCTGGCCACATACAGTCTGCAATGTATCTAAGTGCACCAACCATGTTCATGTATAGTATATCAGACATTTGTTCTCTATTGTTATCAGTTTGCAATACTGTTTTTAATTGTGTACCAGGCTGTATGAGTGTTTGTACACTTTGTTCGTTTATAAGTTTGTAACATTCTATTATACTATTAATATAATGTGTCTGACACATCCTGATGAATCTATGCTCTCTGTTGTATTGAATCTCTATACTAAGTAGCTAGTGTAATTTGCTGCCATCTGTATATTGTAAATGACATACAATAGATTGTTTTATCATTATAATAGTATTATTATTCATTACTGTAATAGTAATATTGTTGACATGTACAAATAATATGGCTACAGTTATTTCTTTCTTCTTTGTGAAGAATACAGCATTATCATGTTTGGATTTTGTTAATCCACATTTAAGTAGTATATTAGATAGCATTTTATACCATCTTCTACCAGCTTGTTTTAATCTGTATAGTGCTTTTCATAATTGTAATATTTGTCCATTCTGTAATCCATCTATTAAGTTACCTGGAGGAGGTTTAACATATATTTCTTTGTCTTCTGTCAATTGTCCATACAGATATGCTGATTTTATATCTATCTGATGTATTTCATAATTATTAGATGCTGCCCATACTAATATTAATTGTACTGTAGATAGTCTAGCAGTAGGAGCAAATAAATCATCTGTATGATAGTCAAGGCTGTTAATCTGATAGTTTCCTTGAACTACTAATTGTGCTTTATATTTTTCTATACTATTATCAGCATATTGCTTTATTTTATAGACAAATTGTGTTCCAATGATGTTAATATTATTGTGTGGATTTGTGATTTCCCATGTATTATGATTTTCTAATTGTTTTATTTTGTCTTTCATAGCTGCAATCCATGAATCACAATCCAGACGTTGGATTGCTTCATAAAATGAAGTCAGATCCAATTGTATTTCACTTATTTTAGCATTAAATTCTGTTAAATGAATAGTAATATTATCTTCATCCTTTTTGCTAAGTGTATACATGTGTTTTGTTATGTGTTTATTCTCCATGCATTGTTCAAGCTCAATAGTACATTCCATTAGTTTCTGTTTCTGTTCCAATCAATGTAATTTAGGTTCTACTTCTTTTTCAGTTAATTTAACTTTGTTGTCTGTTAAGTCCATTAGTTCTGCTGCTTTTCCTTTTTTGTTAGGATCAGTGTTGTCTGTATCATTGTTGTCTGTTCTCATTATTCTATTGTCTGTTTCATTATTTTTAATTATTAAATGCTTGTTTGTATCATTGTTTGTATTGTCTATTTTCTCCCCTTCAATTTGAGGAGGTTTACCTTTGAGAAATTGAATATTTTGTTCAATAGTAATTTTATTATCATACTATGTTTTATGGCCTTTACTTTCATTGTCTAATCCTATCCAACAAGTAATGATACCTTGCTATTGTATTTTTGTAGGATTTTCATTACAAATGATAATATATTGACCAAATTTGTATATATTATCAATTGTTCTGTGTGTTCTGTAATGTTTGTAATGTAGGGTATTGTAATTTAAAGCAGCATACAGTGTTCTATTATGAATATAGGTAATATGAATTGCTGCTTCAGCCCATAATATAAACAGTAATTCAGTAGATGTTAGATATGCTCTTACACCTCTAAATATAGTTTTATGAGTTTGTTCTGCTATTCTGTTCTGTTGCAGAGTATGATGTACTGTTAATCTTTGTTTTGTTCCTTGTGAATCTAAATATTGTTGGAAATCTTCACTAAGGAATACAGTATTGTTATCACTTTGTAAAAGCTTTATTTTAGCTCTGTGTTGTGTAAATATTTTAGTTGTCCATTGTATGTATTGTGTATATGTATTGGATTTTGTTTGTAATTTGAGCATTATGCACCAACAAGTAGAATTGTCTACAATTGTTAATAAGTAGTGTATGTTCTTATATGTGTGTGGTTTAATAGGACCAATGATATCAATATGAATAAGATCTCCAAATTGATTTGCAAGAGGAGATTGACATAGTTTTGGTATTGGTGTACATTTGATATTTGCTTTTATACATTCAATACATTCTTTTTCTTTGTAGTTTGTTATTTTAGTTAATAGTACACTTGGTTGTGTCTTTAATAATCGTTTAATATAATTGTAACTTATGTGTCTGAGGCATTTATGTATATCATAAATAGATAGTTTGTTCATTGTTTTTAATAAGTGATTATTGTACAAAATATACAAGTTATTTCTCAATTGTATATGTCTAATGTATTTGTTACATAGTGATGTTATAGTACAATTATTGTTTGTAAACATAAAAGAATAACCTTCCCTACATAGTAGTGCTTGACTTATGAGGGAAAAGGTTATTTGTGGATAGTAATAGATGTTTTGTAATGTTATGATGCTTTTTCTTGTATATTCTTCAGGATTTTGATACACATAGATCCAGCTCGATTAAGAGTCATTGTTAACCTATTTGCAATAGTTACAATTGTAGGAGTTATGTTGTGTACATTCGTTAATCAAAATAGATAAGGAGTAGCATGTATTGATGTACTGGAATCAAGTAAATCCATTGTTTACATATAGGATTTCTTGTTAGCTATGATTGTATTTGTAAATACGTTAGTACATACCTAGGAAGTGTATTGTTCGAATTGTTTGTCCTGGTTGCTTGGAATAAGAGCATAGGTGTTATTGTTCATTTCAACATTGCCTTCCTTTAATTCAATGTTGTTTTCGTTTGGGTTTTTAATAATAAATGTGTTTGTCATGTTTTCTACAGTTTGATTCATTTTATGTGTAATGTTAGCCTGATGTTTGGTGCATGCAAGCTTTGTAGCTTCAGTAGGAGGTTTGTGGCATTCCTTAGAGAAATGTCCTGTTTTTCTACAATTGAAACATTTTGCTTTTGTTGGATTGAACAGATTTGGCAGATTGAATTTCCTCTACTTATTGGCTTTATACATTGTATTAATGTGTGCATTATTCTTTGTCTGATCATTAGAATCTTGTGCTTGTTTAGCACAGTAATCGTTGTAGGCATTCTGTAATGTAAGGATTAGTTACTTTGGTTTGACTTTCTTATGTTCATTGACTGGTTTGCCTTTGTTTTGGGCATTAGTAGATTGTATTATTGTATTTACTACATGTGTATATTGCTCAGGAGTGGCAAGCAATATTACTGCTTTGTATGTAGAGTTGCATGGTGGATCACTGTTAGTAGACAGAGTTGTGTATGCTTCCTCAAGTCTGTCTAATGTATGTCTGAAATGTTTTACATGGTCT